>NC_068913.1:31777651-32080681 GCF_023091745.1 Budorcas taxicolor | reverse complement strand
GGGGTTAAGGAGAGAAATCAACCTTGAATTTTCATTGGGAGGACTGATGCTGAAGCTCCAATACTTCAGCCACCTGATGCGAAGAGCTGACTCATTGGAAAAGACTCTGATGCTGGGAAAGATTGAAAGCAAAAGGAAAAAGAGGTTGCAGAGGATGAGAAGGTTAGATAGCACCATTGGTTCAAGGATATGAATTTGAACAACTCCGAAAGAACAAATTTGTGGAGGACAGAGGAGCCTGGTCCATGGGGTTGCAAAGAATTGGACACAACTTAGCAACTGAACAACAACAAGGAGAGAACTGAGTCAAAGACAACATCAGTTTCTTAACAATGGTATGTACTGGCAGAGCAGTGCTTCAGGACTGAGGTGCCAGCAGGTCATTCATCTGGAGATACACAGCAGGCAATGAAGATGATGCTATGGACACATAACAGCTCCAAGGTACACACTTTCTCACTTTCCGGCTGGCTTGCTTGATTTTGCTATGTGCCTGCTTGGTTATTTTATTCTAGGATTCAAACGTTCAAAGGACATTTGTGGGGAAAGAAGCCATCATTATAATTCCAACTTACATTTTAATTTTTTCTATGGTTTTGGTATTAGGGCTAATCTACTTTCTTCATTACTGTGTAATATTAACCTAATAATTCTATGGTACAATAGAATAAATAAAATTTATGCCATAGAACTTATTATTCATTGAGTACCTATGGGAGAGGAAAGACAAGTAAACAGTAATGATCACAGTTAGGGTAGTCAGATTTAGCAAATAAAAGTACAGGACATCAATTAAAAGTGAACTTCAGATAAAAAGTCACATAATTAGTCTACCTATGATAAGTAATTATTCTGTCACATAGAATATTTGGTGCATACTTATTAATCTTTTTTTTAATCTGAAATTCAAATTTAACTGAGAGACCTGCATTTCATTTGGTAGTACTACCTGAGATGTCTTTTATGGATCATTTCTCTCTGAAATGCTGATGCATATTAAGTGGAAAAAGTGTTCTATGGACTAAAAATTAGGAAAATGCTGGAAACAGCAAGATGAAATAGAGTTCCTTTCTTTCAGGACCTCTCAGAACTTTAAATAAACTATTACACATAGTAAGTCTCCTAAAGCAAGATAGTATTCAGCATTTTCCACCTTTTATTTCACCAGATGTTTTCTTGATGTTTTGCAGATATTGTATGGAGGATAGCTGTTAACCTATTTGTGTCTCCACCAGTGTAAGTAATAGGTGGTGTGATGTGGTCAACATGACAGAGGATACAGATATTTAAAATCTATATTCAAGTCCCAGGCCCATCAATCACCGGATGTTTGAAATGGAGCATATCATCAAACTTGTCTGAGTGGCACTTCCTCCTCTAGAGATACCAAAACACCTAATTCAAGAGGAGTCTTTTGAGGTTTGGAAGACACAGCACATGAGAGAGCACTTTGCATACTGAGAAGCCCAATACAAAGGCCAAACACAGTATAACAAGAGGAGAGAAATAAAACAAAGGATCAGACCCACGAAGGAACTTCCCAACAGGCCTTGAGCTTCCCATTTGTCAGTGCACCTGTCCCCGGGGTCACCTGGCCATAAGATGTTGTCTGGTTTACTGCATTTTACTCAGCCAACAGAGCTTTGTCAACACCTGCTACTACAGGGTGTTTGCAGATTGCGCTGTTTGGAAGGAGCTTCCATCTCATGATTGTGACTGAAAGTTGCTATCTGGTACTGATTTCACCCATTTCTGTCCCTGAACCTGTAGCGGCATTTAGGAGGATTGATAAGAACACAAAGGAAGCAGCCTCTCTGATTCTCTGAAAGTCATTTTAATTTACTTGTTTCCATTAATTATTTACTTCAGTTGACTGCTCATCATTGTCATAACAACTGTAGTTCTTTCTGTGCAAAACTCAAAACAGAATTTTGAGGGATGGTCAGCTTCTTATAAGCAGCTGGAAACTGATGGGAAATAGAAAGAGATAAAGCAGAGTCACGGGAGACAGAGGGGCTTACTTGAATACGAGGGATCCTTATGAAACTATTTTTCACTAATAGATTATTGTTTGTAATAATTCTTCAAACCTAATATTGTAAATCAGCTATTTGTTAATGGCTTTTAGGAAATATCTGAACCAGACAGAAATATTAACAAAGATTGTTCATAATATGTTTGTTGGAAGTGAGTTTTCTTTTGTTGGAAGGCACATGATTCATCCATTTTGGTTTTATTGAACTTTGAATAAAGTCTTTTTCTAGTTTCCAGAGGAAGCTCCTTGCCCCCAAGATAGAATAAGTGATAGCAGTATATATTTGTGTACATTTTTAAGACATGCAGTTCAGTTCAGTTCAGTCGCTCAGTCGTGTCTGACTCTTTGCAACCCCATGAATTGCAGCACGCCAGGCCTCCCTGTCCATCACCAACTCCCACAGTTCACTCAGACTTGTGTCCATTGAGTCAGTGATGCCATCCAGGCATCTCATCCTCTGTTGTCCCCTTCTTCTACTACCCCCAATCCCTCCCAGCATCAAAGTCTTTTCCAACGAGTCAACTCTTCGCATGAGGTGGCCAAAGTTCTGGAGTTTCAGCTTTAGCATCATTCCTTCCAAAGAAATCCCAGGGCTGATCTCCTTCAGAATGGGCTGGTTGGATCTCCTTGCAGTCCAAGGGACTCTCAAGAGTCTTCTCCAACACCACAGTTCAAAAGCATCAATTCTTCAGCGCTCAGCTTTCTTCACAGTCCAACTCTCACATCCATACAAGACCACAGGAAAAACCATAGCCTTGACTAGACAGACCTTAGTCGGCAAAGTAATGTCTCTGCTTTTGAATATGCTATCTAAGTTGGTCATAACTTTCCTTCCAAGGAGCAAGTGTCTTTTAATTTCATAGCTGCAATCACCATCTGCAGTGATTTTGGAGCCCCCCAAAATAAAGTCTGACACTGTTTCCACTGTTTCCCCATCTATTTCCCATGAAGTGATGTGACCAGATGCCATGATCTTCATTTTCTGAATGTTGAGCTTTAAGCCAACTTTTTCATTCTCCTCTTTTACTTTCATCAAGAGGCTTTTTAGTTCCTCTTCACTTTCTGCCATAAGGGTGGTGTCATCTGCATATCTGAGGTTATTGATATTTCTCCCGGCAATCTTGATTCCAGCTTGTGTTTCTTCCAGTCCAGTGTTTCTCATGATGTACTCTGCATAGAAGTTAAATAAGCAGGGTGACAATATACAGCCTTGAGGTACTCCTTTTCCTATTTGGAACCATTCTGTTGTTCCATGTCCAGTTCTAACTGTTGCTTCCTGGCCTGCATACAGATTTCTCAAGAGGCAGGTCAGGTGGTCTGGTATTCCCATATCTTTCAGAATTTTCCACAGTTTCTTGTGATCCACACAGTCAAAGGTTTTGGCATTAACCAACACCAAATCAGGAAAGAGACAAGACAACACTGATTCCCAAGTACATTTCTAAAGATAAATGTGGGGATTTCAGGTTTCTTTTGATTATTAAGGTCTATATGGCTTATTTCTGAAAACTTTTCACATGGTAACTACACTGCCCTCCCATCATTTAGTTCTGACTCCCAGATGATTTGAGACTCTGTGAAGGTTCTATTGTCTGTGAAATGATTTCTAATGGTGATACTCAGGGGGATTTCTTCTTCTGAATGCTATTAATGACCTAACAGAAAAGGGCGTGATTTAACTTGCCAGCTAAATGCATAACTATAGCTGCGTGGAACAAATCAAGAGAGCATTTGCTACAAGCTGGCATCCATGTGACCTTTAACATTTTAGTGATATATGGGTGCTGTGAACATAACTGAACTATAACCGAGAGAAAAGAATTTATCCTCTCTCTTCAAGGTATCAGACTCCTAAGAGCATTATCTCACCCACTTTGTTAACAGTAAGAGCTTATTACAGTAAGAACTTGCAAAAGGATGATAGAATGAAAGAGTTTTAATGTATTCTGCCAAAGGGAAATTTACCATCTGGCTGTCTTCATGAATCACATATGCCGAGAATAATATTTTAGAAGATACTGACAACAAGACACAGTAATTTGTAAATGAATATTACTGATGCTGCCCTTTTTAAAGCAATCTGCGGAATAAATCAGTATACAACAACTATAGGATTACAAGTCAAAGACTTGAAATAGGAGAATAATGAAGTATATTACTGTTTTTTTGTAATTGTAATAAAGATCCCAAATCTTTAAAATGTAATTACTTTGATGCAAATTTCACTGTTTCCATATGCATCCTCTCAATGTTCTCCACAAAATAGGTAGGATAGGAAAATATATCATGAAGCCAAGACTACAAAAAAAGTCTCACTGGCAAACACTGTCAGGCAATTAAAGACCACAGAAATATGTCATTCGTTTGACTTCTCAGAAAGTGTTCCCTATAGCACAAATCTTGAAAGTGTTATTAATGGAAGACTTCAATTTTCAATATATATAGCTAGGTCTAAAGATATGATTTTAACTTTTAGAAAAAGTAAAACATAATTTAAAATTGTGGAAACTCAGTTAGGACTTTGGGGATAAGCAAATATTTTCTAGCAGTAGTCTGACAATATTCTTGCTTTCGGTTCAGTTCCGTTCTGTCGCTCAGTCATGTCTGACTCTGCGCTTCCATGAATTGCAGCACGTCAGGCCCCCTTTCCCTCACCAGTTCCTGGAGATCACTCAAACTCATGTGCATCGAGTCAGTGATGCCATCTAGCCATCTCATCCTCTGTTGTCCCCTTTTTCTCCTGCCCCCAATCACTCCCAGCATCAGCATCTTTCCCAATGAGTCAACTCTTCGCATGAGGCGGCCAAAGTACTGGAGTTTCAGCTTTAGCATCATTCCTTCCAAAGAACACCCAGGACTGATCTCCTTTAGAATGGACTGGTTGGATCTCCTTGCAGTCCCAGGGACTCTCAAGAGTCTTCTCCAACACCACAGCTCAAAAGCATCAATTCTTCGGCGCTCAGCTTTCTTCACAGTCCAATTCTCACATCAATACATGACTACTGGAAAAACCACAGCCTTGACTAGATGGACCTTTGTTGGCAAAGTAATGTCTCTGCTTTTTAATATGCTATCTAGGTTGCTCATAACTTGCCTTTTAGAGATTATAAATTTAAAATGAAAACTATTCATAGTTGATGAAAACTAAGAAATACACATGCTTTTTCTTATTTGTTTGTAAAGTGTATTAAAGAAATGTAAGAAAAGAAGAGTCTCATAGACAGTGACAATTCTTCTATCATAAATTGGATGATTTAAACCTGATTATGTGTGGGCTGAGAATCTAAATTTTAAATGCCTTTCTCTTCTCCATGTCAGTGATGGTTCTAATATTGCCATACTTTCCTGTTGGTTGGTAAAGGATCATGAAGAAGTTTTTCTAATGATGGAGGGATTACAAGAAAGTCAAATCTGTGGTCAGTGAGGAGAAGGACCATGACAACTGCCACTTTCCAAAACAAGAAGTATATATCTTACTTTTCTGAAAATTAAGAGGAAATTTTCTGCAAAGGAAAAGATACATTCTGGCAATATTTCTGCATATTTTTTCTTTTATTTCATTTTTCCATAAGGCTAAGTTTTTTTTTTTTCAAAGAACTGCAGTTTATTAGCTAGATATATTTATCTTGTGAATCTGGCAAAGTCCTGTAGTTTCATAATGATCACTATAATATATAGTAGAATATATGGTATATTTTATCATATACTGTATATAATTGTAGCTTCTTTCTGAATATATACATTTGCATGACAATTAAGTGGCACTTTGGGAGCTATTTTCTCTTTTTTTAGTCTCCTGAGGTATAATCTCAAGGGACAAAAAAAGTATATTCTCATTCACCTCTACTTTTTTTTCACAAACTTTAAGAAGGAAAGATAGTTAATAGCGCATGGTATGAAACTGAATCAGCATGAACACCAAGCTGTTAGAAATTCCAAAAGATGTCGAAGGGCCTGTGGATGATTTTTGCTTTTTCTGAGATTTAAGAAATACTGCATGAATGTTTGGGCTTCCCTGGTGGCACAGTGGTAAAGCATCCACCTGCCAATGCAAGAGACTTGGGACCCATCTCTGGGTCGGGAAGATCCCCTGGCGGAGGAAATGGCAACCCACTCCAGTATTCTTGCCTGGAAAATTTCATGGACAGAGGAGCCTGGCAGGCAACAGTCCATGGGATCACAGTCGGACATGACTCTACCTGCAGGCACAAGAATGTTTTGGAAATAATTCAGGGGTAGAAAGAAAAAAACACTAGTGGAGGTAGGGAAGCACTGTGCTCAGTGAAGAGTGCAATTCTCAAATTACTATCTGAGAGGATAATTTAAAAAAATTGTAGGGGGACTTCCCCAGTGGTCCAGTGGCTAACTCCGTGCTCCCAATGTAGGGGTGTGGCTGAGTCTGATCCCTGGTCAGGGAGCTAGGTTCCACACACTTCAACTAAAGATTCCACATGCCGCAAGGAAGATCGAAGATCCTGCATGCTGCAACTAAGACTTGGTGCAGCCAAATAAAAACGTATATATATAAACCATTTTCATTTTCTTTATTTCTAGAAAGTGTGGAAATATAGGCAAAAAACACATGTAGGAACAGGTTTCTCAAACACATGAGTTGCAGACTAAGTCCTCAAGCTGGTGAATTATTTGTTCTCATCTAAATTGGAAATGATGCGGAGTAAAGATTATACTTATGACCAACCTAGATAGCATATTCAAAAGCAGAGACATTACTTTGTCAACAAAGGTCCATCTAGTCAAGGCTATGGTTTTTCCAGTAGTCATGTATGGATGTGAGAGTTGGACTGTGAAGAAAGCTGAGTGCCGAAGAATTGATGTTTTTGAACTGTGGTGTTGGAGAAGACTCTTGAGAGTCCCTTGGACTGCAAGGAGATCCAACCAGTCTATTCTGAAGGAGATCAGCCCTGGGATTTCTTTGGAAGGAATGATGCTAAAGCTGAAGCTCCAGTACTTTGGCCACCTCATATGAAGAGCTGACTCATTGGGAAAGACTTTGATGCTGGGAGGGATTGGGGGCAGGAGGAGAAGGGGACAACCGAGGATGAGATGGCTGGATGGCATCACTGACTCGATGGACGTGGGTTTGGGTGAACTCCAGGAATTGGTGATGGACAGGAAAGCCTGGTGTGCTGCAATTCATGGGGTCGCAAAGAGTCGGACACGACTGAGCAACTGGACTGAACTGAATTGAACTATTATACAGAAGAAACACTATTAATCTGGCATGATAAGTATATGAAGAAAAAGTGAAGAAAGAACAATGTAAAAATAACTGGGACCTAGTATGTTGGTAAGTTACAAGCTATTTATGATTTTTAACATTAGAAGAGATGACAAGTGGTTCTATTTTAAGCTTTAAAAGTATGTGTAACAGTTTCAGGGTAATAAGACTGGATTTTTCTTTAAGTCCATGTAATTATAAACTACTTTAACCAACAGTACCATAGAACATAATATTTAAAGTTTAGAGTTAAGCATAAAGTTATATTTTGATGAAACCATAATAAAACTTGAAGGAAATTTATGTGAATATTTGATTATTTTTATGACCTGGAGGGTGGAAAAGGCTATATGTATACACAAGAAGAAACCCCCAAAGAAAATACAAGTGATTTGGCAAAACAGAAATCTCTTACATATCAGAAGATGCCATAAGTAAACTTAAATGCAAGTAACTAACTGGGAGAGGGGAGAATATATAAATACAAGCTCATGATGAGCTTCACTGATCCAATCTGGTTTATTTGTTTATAAACAAACGCTCCTTATAAGAAGTTTGGTAGGAAAAGAAGTTGACAACATAGGGTAAGTCATATCCACCTGATTATTATATCCACCTTCTTCCCTGCAGCTAGAATCACATGTGACACAAACATACACAGTGCCCATCATTCCTGTAACCAATTCTCAATTTTGTTCTCTCTGGCTCTTTATCTGAGCCATTAGCTACTGCCAATGATGTATCCCTTAAATGTTGATAGTTTGTTTTCATTTTCATCTAGTTTAAGATATTTTCTAATTTCTCTTGTGATTTCTTTTTTAACTCATGAGTTATTCAGAAATGTATTATTTAACACTCAATTACTTTGGGATTTCCCAAATGTCTTTCTGTTGTTGATTCCTAATTTAATTCGATTATAGTTGGAAAGCATAGTTTGTATGATTTCAACTGTTTTAAATTTATTGATACTTTTCTTTCTTTTTAAAAATAGCTTAGCACACAGTTATCTATCCCAGAGAATATTCCATATGTATTTGAAGGTGTATTGTACTGTTTCAGACATGTTAGCAGTAAGGTCAACCAATTTATAAAGATTAAAGTGTCTTTTATAAATAGCATATAGTTGGATCTGTTGATTTTTAATCCAGTCTACAATCTCTGCCTTTTTTCTTTTGGTTATACCACATGGCTTGTGGGATCATAGTTTACTGACCAGGGATTGAAACTGCATCCTCAGCAATAAAAGCCTGGAGTCCTAAACACCAGACCATCAGGGAATTTCCTAATCTCTGCCTTTTCATTGAAGTGTTTAGCCCATTCAAATTTATTATAATTATTTGATGTGGCTGGATTTGTACCTACAATCGTACTGTTGTTTTCTACATATTTCATGTCTTTTGTTTCTCAGTTCCTTCTTTACTCCTCTGTTAATCTATTTTTAAAAATAATTTATTTATTTATGACTTTGCTGGATCTTCGTTGCTGTGTGCTGGCTTTCTCTAATTTCAGAGATGGGAGGGGCTATTACTTGCTGTGTTGAGCAGGATTCTCATTGCAGTGACTTCTCCTCTTGTAGAGCACGGGCTCTAGGTACCTGGGCTTCAGCAGCCATGGCACCTGGGCTTAACAGTTGTAGTACACAGGCTTAGCTGCCTCGAGGAATGTGGAATCTTCCCAAATCGGGAATCAAACTCGCATCCCCTGCATTGACAGTCGGATTCTTAACTGTTAGACCACTAGGGAAGACCCCCAATATTTTTTATTAGGCTATTTTACTTCTTCTGTGATGTTTTTAGCTATAATTTTTGTGTTATTTGTGTGTGTGTGTGTGTGTCTATGGTTATTCTTGGGCTTCTCAGATTGAGTAGTGGTAAAGAACCCGCCTGCCAATGCAGGAGACGCAGGAGTTGCAGGTTCAATCCCTGGGTTAGGAAGATCCCCTGGAGGAGGAAATGGCAACCCTCTCCAGTATTCTTGCCTGGAAAACTGCACAGAGGAGCCTGGAGGTTATAGTCCATGTGGCTGTAAAGAGTTGGACACAACTAAGTTACAGAGCATGTAAACATATATAACATACAGGCATTAATATATGATTTTATCTTTGTACAACCTACTTTTGGTTAGTTCAAATAATTATACTTAGTAAATATTCTTAGTTATTAAATACTGTAAATACTGTAAACTTATTCCAATACAATTCCATTTTCCAATACAATTCCATTTGTTTTCTCCCCTTTGTGTTATTACTCTCAAGCACATTACATTTGTACATTTTATAAGATGAAGAACAGTCTTGCACTTAAAAAACATTGATCCATATATTTACCGTTTCTGGGGTTCTTCTGAGTTACCATGTGATGTCATCTCCTTTCAGTCTGAAGGTCTTCTTTGTAAGAAAGATCATTTCCTCTCAGTCTGCAGGTCTTTTCTCAGACGAAAGATCAATTATCAATGAATTCTCTTAGATTTTGCCTACTGGGGATGTCTTAATTTCACTTTCATTTCTGAAGGATAATTTTACTTGATAGAATTCTTTGTTGACAGTGTTTTCCTTCAGCATTTTGAATATGCTGTCTCTCTTGTGACTTCCATTGTTTCTGATGAGAAGTCACCTGTTAATTGTATTGTTTCATGGGAATGAGAATGTGATGCACTATTTTTGTCTTGCTGCTTTCAACATTTTCTCTTTTCTTTCAACAGTCTGGCAAAATGTCTGTGTTTAGGTCTCTATTTATCCTTCTTGAGATTCAGTGGATTCTGGGACCTGTAATTTTTTTTTTTTTTAGCAAACTGGGTAAGTTCTCTGCCACTATTTATTCAAATGTATTTTCAGAACTTTTTTCTTCTCTTGCTTGGATTTTTGTTTTATGTATGTTGGAATGTCTGATAATGTCCCCCATATCTGAGAATGTTTATTTTTGTTTCTTAAATTGGATGTTTCCTATTGCTTTATCTTCATGGTCACTTGTTCCTTCTTCTGCCATCTCAAATCTGTTATGAAACTCACTTAATTTTTTATTTCAATTATACTATTTTTCAAACACTGAATTTTTATGTGGTTCTTTTAATTCTTTCCTCTAATAATTTTTTTGGGGGGGGCAGATTTTTAGTCTAAAGTCAATGGAAAGCTGCTGATGGACCTTAAGTAGGATAGTGACAAGATCCAACTTACAGATTCCACCATCTTCCCTCTTTCTTTTTTTCTCTACTGGGCAAGGAATATATTTCTAGCTTCTATAGCATCTATCTTCTTGTAGGGAGTTTATGGTTCTTTTTTGTAGTTTCAACTTATTGAGGTAACTCATTCATTGAATTATTGCCATTATATTTAATTCTTTGAACATATTTATAATAGCTAGATTGGAGAATATGTCATATTGCTGATAATTTTTTAATCTGGGCCCTCTCAAAGTCCATTTCCATTGACTCCCTGTACCCACTCCCAGGTATAGATTATATCTTATTTCTTTCCATGTCTAGCAATTTGAAAAGTGGAAAGTGGACATTTTAGATAATATACTGTAGCCACTCTGAGGTTTTTTTGAAAGGGGGGGGGGGGGCTTGTTGCTTATTTTTAGTAATGTGCCTGAACATAAGCCTCAGAATGTGTCTCTCCTGTATCATTCATCTGCTTATGTCTTTTCAGTGTTTATATTTTTTTGTTACAGCCTGACTTTCAGAAAGTCATCACTGTGTCAACATAATTTAGTGGCTAGGCCACTAATGTGGTCAGAATTGTGCCTGGGTAGCTCAACTGGTAGAGAGTCCGCCTGCAATTCAGCAGACCCCAGTTCAATTTCTGGGTCAGGAAGTTTCCCTGGAGAAGGGATGGGCTATTCACTTCAGTATTCTTGGGCTTCCTCAAGAATGGTGGCTCAGATAGTAAAGAATTTGCCTGCAACATGGGAGAGCTGGGTTTGATCCCTGGGTTGGGAAGAAGATCCCCTGGAGGAGGGCATGGCAACCCACTCCGGTATGCTTCCTAGAGAATCCCCATGGCCAGAGGAGCCTGGCAGGCTACAGTCCATGAAGTTGCAAAGAGTCGTAAATGACTGAGCAATGTCGTAAGTTGCAAAGAGTCGCAAATGACTAAGCACATCTGTTCGTGTATCTCAAGGTCATAATGCTTCTATCCTGTATTGAAGTGATCTTTGTGTGCACTGGGGGATACTTTAAACTTTGCAGTCAGTTCTCAACTCCCCCTTTCTTAGAACGTTTTCCCATGCATTGCTATATTCCAGTGGCGATGCATTGCCATATTCCTGCAGCCCCTGGATATGTGGAGAGTTTATATTAGGTTATCTATGTATGGCCTTCTTATTTCTAGGATCTCCCTGTCAAGTTTTCTGACGAGTCAACCATCCATCCCAACTGGAATGCAATCTTGGTCTAGCAAAACCATAATGTTTCCCCTGTTCATTTCCATCCTATACCACCACTTGTAGCTGAAAAGTCATGATATTTTCACCTTTTACTCTAAATCTAGTCCAGACCTCTCTGTAAGCAAAGTTTCCTGTCCCAGGCTGGTCATGTTGCATTCTTGCCAACTGAGTCAGTCACAGAAGACACTATATGACTCCCTTCATTCAAAAGTTCAGAATAGGGAATCTAATAAAGATATAAAGTAGATTAATGGTTGCTTAGGGCTGGGAGGAGACTGGAATATGGAGAGGTGATGTGGGGTGATAGTTGAAAGGTAGAGTTTCTTTTCTGAGGTGGTAAAAATATTGAAAAATTGTGGTGATAGTTGTACATTTCTGTGAACATACTAAAAATTACTGTTCAATTTAAACTTGTGAATTCTATGATATGTAAATTATCTCTCCATAAAGACGTTAAAAATAAAAAGGATGAACACAGAGTTGTGGCCAAGAGCTATATAAGACAAAAATATCATGATCGGAATACAGACTCCAAAGAGGTAGGGAAGAATTTTGCATAATCCAAATAACGGCTGTAAGAAATTATCAGCAAACTGAATGGAAGTGTAGAATTCTCTTAACAGAGACCAAGTGCAAAATTAAAAGTGATTATAGGTGAAGGAAGGAAAGAATGAATTATGAAATAGTGTAAAAATTCAGGAGACAGAGGTTCTTAAACTCAATTCAAGTTGTATGGTATAGCATTGGGATCTCCTGTTGGCACAATGACTTTTAAAATCAGTTCACTGAATACCTATGACTCTGATAAAAGCATCCTAAACTTAATTCTTGATCCCATGTTTCAGCCTTAAATCTCTTACTGTTGAGTAACCATAACTAACCTTCTCCATGTTCTATGTAAAAATCTGTTTCCTTAATAAAATGAACTTTCATACAGGGAAGCTAAATAAATAAGTATAAAGAGGATACTGTCTGACATCTTTGTATTAAAGTAAAAAGAATCTGGGTAATCATAATTCAAAGATGTTTTAAAAGTCTCATCCACTTGAAACAAAAAGGTGTAAGAGAATTTTATGAAGCATATAAACAGTATTAGAATGTTCAAGACAACTTGAAATTTTTATTTGTAAATTTAATTTCTTATTTTTAGAAGAGGAAGATTTACTTGGCTTATCAAATATTTGCTATACTTAAAAAAGAAACTGTTCATATACTTTAAAATATTTAACTAACTTAATAAAGTTCATAAGTGGGCTATAATATTTGATTTAATTTGATCTGATTTAATCAAACATTGGTCTATTAAATTTGATTTAATCAAACATTGATCAAAGAATCAATGGAAACAATTTTACATGTTTTTATATATAATTTTTACATTTCATCACATAAAAACTGGTGTGAATTTGTAGACTAAGCCATTTAGAAGAGTAGGATTCAGCCAAAGTGAATATGTGGCTAAATAAGAGTTTTTCCTTCAATGGTAGGAACCAAAAAGAGTATCTATGGAGCACATTTTGATGCACAGAAGGCAAGAGGGGAATGTATAACATTAATACAGCAGCAGTGATATAAATAAATAAGAAAGATCACTAGTTACAGATGAGCTTATAATTAAGGCTGAACGTCCATACATTCCATTAGTGGAATTGGAGAAGCGGCAGAGAGCATGAAGATTTCCATGTTGCAGCTAGTATTTCAGTAATGATCCAGTAGAAAATTATCAACTAAAATATCAGGAAGAGGCCATAAAGGTAACTCAACAAGAAAAAGGAGAAGATTAAGACCAGGATAAATATTACCTAAATTACTTACTCATGGCTAAGAGCTATACCAATGTGCTGGGAAGGGAGTTAAATCTAACTTCACTATCCCTCCATATCACACATCGTTGTAGTATAACTGTACATGATTCATAGTAAGTTCTTATTATTAATTATTTTATTAGGCCTTTAAGAGTCAATATTAAAGAAAAACTTTGAATATCAGGGATGTAACACTCTTTTGTGACTGGACAGAGCTTAGACAAGATACATATGGAATTTCTTCTCTATTGGAAGGAGAAGGGGACAACAGAGGATGAGATGGCTGGATGGCATCACCGACTCGATGGACATGAGTCTGAGTGAACTCCAGGAGGTGGTAATGGACAGGGAGGCCTGGTGTGCTGTAATTTATGGGGTCGCAAAGAGTCGGACACGACTGAGCGACTGAACTGAACTGAACTGAACTGCTTAGGATGAATCAGAGGACTAGCTTTATAATCTTGATGAAATGAGATTTCACTTCAATCCCAATGAAATGCTGGGGTATGGGATTTCAGGGTCTTTTAAAAAACTGTTTAGGGTATGCTGAAGAACACTGTCACCAATGTTTTTAACCTTGAGAACAGAGAGGCAAGGACGAGGATGTTAAAGCACATGAGGTTGCCGAGAACTCAGTTTTAAGAACTTGGGCAAGTCAACTGACTTCTCTGTTTCTCAGAGTCTGTATCTGCAAACTAGCAGCAATAATGTTGCCTGCTTAATGAGATTATTTTAATGGTCAAATGGTCTAAAGCTTTTGGAGTAAAATGTTTACATAGAGTAAATGTTAGGAAAAGATTAGTTATTATCATTAATGTAAGAAAACAAAATTATACATTAGTAAATATTTGAGGATTATTATCATCATTATATGTGTGATTTTGTATGGCTTTTTCATTCATCTTATGTAATTTTCATGTTATTGTCCCTTCCTGTTCTCAAAGGTATAAAAAGGAACACATTAGAATCCTAAGGAACTGACCCAAAGTATCGACTCAACAATAAAGTATTTGCTTCCAGAGGAGGTTAAGGCAGGGGAAAGGTGTTCAAAAGTCGTCTTTCAATTGAAAAGAGCACCATTCAAAATCCTTTAGATACAGTATATACTACAATTTAGCATCCTGCCATACCTGAAGTGAAGGTGCTCAGTCGTGTCCGACTCTTTGCGACCCCATGGACTGCAGCCCACCAGGCTCCTCTGTCCACGCGATTTTCCAGGCAAGAGTACTGGAGTAGGTTGCCAATTCCTTCTCCAGGTATCTTCCCGACCCAGGGATCGAACCCAGGTCTCCCACATTGTAGCCAGATGCTTTTACCATCTGAGCCACGTCAGGAACCGCCATACCTAACCCCCACCATATCCCAAATTTTTAGGCAGCATTACTGAGTACAAGCATTTCAATCCTTGTAATACTACTTCCTAGTTATGTGACTGGTATGGATTGAATTGCATGTCCTCCAAAGAGATATGTTGAAGTCCTAACCCTCAGTTCCTCAAAGTATGACCTAATTTGGAAATTTGTTCATTACAGATGTGGTTAGTTCAATGAAGTCACAGTGCAGTAGCTGGGCCACCAATCCAAAATGACTACTGTTCCTATAAGAAGACAGCCATGTGAAGACCCAGAGATACACAGGGAGAAGGCTATGTGGTAGTATTGGGTTGAAAGAAAGATTGAAGTGATGCATCTACAAACTGAGGAACCCTGGGGTTACCAGGAGCTAGGAAGACAAAGAAGAATTCTTTTACAGGCTTCAGATGAAGCATGGCTCTCCTGACACCTTGATTTCAGACTTTCAACCTCAAGAACTGTGTGACAATACATTTCTTACCACCACTAAGCTTGTGGTACTTTGGTACAGCAACTCTAGGAAACTGATATAGTGATCTTTTTTAAAAACTAATTTTATTTATTTACTTATTTATTCTTGGCTGTGGTGGGTCTTCATTGCTGCATTGACTTTTCTCTAGTTGCGGCAAGCAGGGGCTATTCTCTAGTTCACGGTGTGAGGCTTCTCACTGTGGTGGCTTCTCTTGTTGCAGGGCATGGGTCCAGAGCACAGGCTCCACAGTTGTGCACTGGCTTAACTGTTCCATGGAATATGCGATCTTCCCAGACAGGGGATTGAACCCACGTCTACTACCTTGGTAGGTGGATTCTTTACCACTGAGCCACCAGGCAAGCCCTAATACAGCGATCTTGATCAATTTAGTTACTTCTCTGTGCCTCAGTTTTCTAACCTTTAAAATAGGAATAACTAGTCTACCTACCTCATAGGGTTGAAGTAACCCATGCAAACACTCAAATACAACACATTCGTTATTTTTCTAAAACTGGGTGTTTAGTGGTTCTTGGCCTACAAAAAAAAATCAACATGAAGGTGCAAATATATTTTTGAGTACAAGTTTGATACCCAGACTTAAAAGCTGGTGAAAAACAATATTCATGATAATAATACAGTAAAATTCTGTGACCATGTGAATCACAATATTATGCAACTGATGACTGGCTTTCATTCTCTGCCCAGCTTGCTTGTGCAAATTGGGTTTGATAAGCAGGCAACTCCATCTTGGGAAATGGCAGAAAAAGGAGACCACAGCCCTCCAACACTGTTGTTCTGTTGTTTTTTTTTTTGCCCAATCTCCCTAATCATACAAATGAGTCAGGCACCAGTCACTGGGGGGATTCTTGGAATGATGCTTGAGTCCTGGAAGTCCCAGGCAGTCAGAGAAGCCAGAATTGTTCTGATTGATATTAAAGCCAGATTAGACAACTGCTGCCAGGTTAATGGCACAAAATTATACCTGAGACCAGGACACTGCTGACTCACGCTGCTGAGCTACAACTCTGATCTGGCTATGTAGGCAGGCTTGCCACTTATTCCCTTGAAATAATGCAACTCTGAATTTTATACAACTTGAACGTTTGGACTCCTCTTGCCATTTACTATATAGCAAAATCCATCAGTTTATTAAAAGCCTTGAATAGATATTTGCAGTGTATCAATCACTTTATCAAATGGGTATTTGGAAATATCTCATATGAGTTGATAGGTTTCTATTTTGAAACAGAAATCAATTATGCAGCTTTGAGATGTGAATATACCTGTGCATGTGCAGCTCTTTAAATATCAACAGACACGCATACTGCACTCAAAATGAGAAAGATTGACACCGGACATTTTTTCCCTCCAAGGAAAATGGAATGCAAATAAATGGTCCATTAACACACAGATTAGCGTTTCTGATTCATGCACTGTTTCACTCTGAGATATATGATAGATTTCCTTCTCCTCCCCCAACTTACCTGGATGGTTGGACATAACATGGAACTAGGCTTAAAGGGAGATGTTTGATTTGGAATTTAATTCTTAAGGGGCAAATTAGCCAGATTATACGTTTCTAAAATAAGACAAATTAAGAGTGACTTGGATCTCCAGCCAAGTGGCAGAATTAGAGGAGGAATAAATAAGTGACCAGTCTATTCTAGTTTCTAGAAGCAGAGACCATAAATGATTAGGTGAAGATCATCTAACAAGGCCTCTATCCTCCTCCTAATGCTACCAGATTCTTTTTATTTTCTCAGTTCAGTTGCTCAGTCATGTCCAACTCTTTGCGACCCCAAGTATCGCAGCACGCCAGGCCTCCTTGTCCATCACCAACTCCCAGAGTTCACTTAGACTCACGTCCATCGAGTCAGTGATGCCATCCAGCCATCTCATCCTCTGTCGTCCCCTTCTCCTCCTGCCCCCAATCCCTCCCAGCATCAGAGTCTTTTCCAATGAGTCAACTCTTTGCGTGAGGTGGCCAAAGTACTGGAGTTTCAGCTTTAGCATCATTCCTTCCAAAGAACACCCAGGACTGATCTCCTTTAGAATGGACTGGTTGGATCTCCTTGCAGTCCAAGGGACTCTCAAGAGTCTTCTCCAACATCACAGTTCAAAAGCATCAATTCTTCAGAGCTCAGCTTTCTTCACAGTCCATTATTTTCTAGAGATGTAGAAATTCTAGGCACTTAGCACGCATTTAAGAGCTCTAATTTTAGCCGTGTGATTGGTATTACAATCCTGAAAACTTAGAGTCTATTCTCAAATGGTTGACAAATGGAAAGAATCAGCAAAGTAAAGCAATAACAACTGAAAACATCTGTATTTGAGTGAGGACTTGGAATCTCTTTGAGATCATTCCTCAGAGAAGGTTCAAATTGTTGAACTTCACATTGTCACATTCTACTAACATATAAAGCCATGTGGAAATTACACTTCACAAGGAAGCCTTGATCCTTCCTTTTGATATATTATGAGCAAAAACACATTTTCTTAAGATTTAAGCAGACACAAGTGAGAGAGCACAAGGCTGAGCCTTCATTGGTCTGCTACTTCTCGCCTGCTACACCACAATCCTGAATGTCTAGAGAGGCACTGAAAAGGAATGGTATCTTGACATACCACTTAACTTTTTACTTATCTTTATATTACAGTGAATCGTCATTGTACTATCAGAGACAGACAATGGTGTATACTTTTAACTGGAAGTACATCTCCACACATATATTTCCAAGAGCATATATTGCTTTTCACAAAGTCCACAGCCAAAAACATTCTAGCTGACATTGTGGTCAGATGTATACAATGTTGGAAGCATCTTAGTTCAGATATTCTGAAGGTTCATGATTTGAAAAAAAACAACGTGAAGCTGAACTATATGAAATTACAAGTTCTTACTGTCTGACCTAAAAAATGGTTAGGTATGCGAGTCAATCTAATACTGTTCAAAGGTTGAAGTAGAGAAGGGAAGGGAGGAGTTCACTTGCTGATTCTATTTTCTTTCCCCTTCTCTTTAATAACATGAAAGCAAAGTGAATGAAATGTTCCATTTGGTTTGGAACCACATTATTGATTTTAATTATGAAGGTATTTATTTTCCTACCACAATTTAAAAATTTGATAAACTTTATTCTGTTTTAGATGCATTTCTAATCTCTTTGTTTTCAGTCACTTGGTCATGTCTGACTCTTTGTAACCCCATAGACTGTAGCACGCCAGATTCCTTGTCCTTCACTATCTCTCAGAGTTTGCTCAGACTCATGCCCACTGAGTCAATGATGCCATCCAACCATCTCATCATGTGTAACTCTCTTCTCCTCCTCCTCTCAATATTTCCCAGCATCAGAGTCTTTTCCAGTGAGTCGGCCCTTTGCATCACGTGGCCAAAGTATTAGAGCTTCAGATTCAACATCAGCCCTTCCAATAAGTATCAGGGTTGATTTCTTTTAGAATTGACTGGTTTGATCTCCTTACTGTCCAAGGGAATCTCAAGAGTCTTCTCCAATACCACAGTTCAAAAGCACCAATTCTTCAGTGCTCCAACTCTCACATCTGTACACGGTCCAACTCTCACATCTGTACATGACTACTGGAAAAACCATAGCTCTGACTACACTGATCTGCATAAGCAAAATGATGTTTCTGCTTTTTATTAGGCTGTCTAGGTTTGTCATAGCTTTTCTTCCAAGGAGCAAGTGTCTTAATTTCATGGCTGCAGTCACCATCTGCAGTGATTTTGCAGCCCAGGAAAATAAAGTCTGTCACTCTTTCCATTTTTTCCATCTATTTGCCATGAAGTGATGGGATCAGATGTCATGGTCTTAGTCTTTTAAATGTTGAGTTTTAAGCCAGCTTTCTCACTCTCCTCTTTCACCTTCATCAAGAGGTTCTTCAGTTCCTCTTCACTTTCTGCCATAAGGGTAGTTATCATCTGAATATCCGAGGTTATTGATATTTCTCCCAGCAATCTTGATTCCAGCTTGAGCTTCATCCAGCCCATTTTAGATGCATTTCTAATTTCTATCTAAACCTAATTTGTAATACTGGAATTTTCAGTCTTACAATTGGTCATCTTTTCTTGTTTTAGAGGCTTTTAGCCTCTCAGTGAAGGTATACCAAATAGGTTTGAAAAAAAATTTTTTTCTACATCCATCTACATCTTAAACTATTTAAATCAATCATGGATTTAAAAAGAAAGAAAACCCAGATAATTTGTACACTTCTTTCCTCTATGTAGCCCCTATGGCTATATTAATATAATATTAATTATATATAATATTATATATATAATATGTTATATATACTATACCCACTGATTATATATATTATATATTTAATATGTAATATTACCATATTAATTAATATTACTATTAATTACTTAATTACCATTACTTTAATAATTAATATTATTTATATTCTATATCAATTGTATATTAATTATATATAATATTATTATTAATATTACTATATTAAAATATATGTTTTTCTCAACTCTTTAACTCAGCAAATGCCCCATGGGTCAGCTGTGAATAAGGCATCATTAACGTGCTAAAGGAATTACAAAGCTCTTCCTGGAGGTGACACCCACATTCATAATAAAAAATGATATCTGATCTGCTATTTAAAGGATTCCTGTTAAGGATACATTTCTGGACTAAAAATTAAATTACATCTAATATTTTAGTAAGCTACATTCTCTCCAAAGGCTGTTTCCAGTAGAAAGCATTTGATTTGCTAAAGCCATGTAACACTGTTATTTTCTGATAGCTAAAATAAAGACTTTGAGGGAAGTTAGTGGAAGCAAACAGAAGAGAAAAAGGTGAAGAAATTTCAGGTACCCTGTGGAAAATTGTTCCATTGGTTACAATCATAATCACATTTTTTTCTTTCATTTTTTCCTTTTCTTTTAAAATCAACTGGATTCAGAATCAGTAATTCTTAAATATTATTGCTTTGAACTAACGTCCATTTGTCTCTTCTTGTCAAAATGGAGATCCTGTTTATGGAAATACTTACTTTGGAATTTTCAGCTGGAGCAGTAGAAAAACTAAACAGGTATTTTAAAACTGGGTTTGATATCTTTAATTTCCACACAAGTTTTAGAAATTGTTCACCACTGAGGGATGGATGGAGGTTTGTAACACTGGTTTGTAACACTGGAGGCGGTGGTGACCAAAACCATCCTGAAGAAAAAGAAATGCAAGAAGGGAAAATGACTATCTGAGGAGGAGCCACAAATAGCTGAGAAAAGAAGAGAAGCGAAAGTCAAAGGAGAAAGGGGAAAACATACCCAACATAAAGCAGAGTTCCAGAGAATAGCAAGGAGACATAAGAAACCTTACTAAGTGAGCAATGCAAAGAAATAGACGAAAACAATAGAATAGGAACAACTAGAGTTCTCTTTGAGAATACTGCAGATATCAAGGAAACACTTCATGCAAAGAAGGGCACAATAAAGGACAGAAATAGTAGGGACCTAACACTAGCAGAAGAGATTAAGAAGAGGTGGCAAGAAAACAGAAGAATTAAAGAAAAAAGGACTTAATGACTCATATAACCACAACGGTATGATCACTCACCTAGAGCCAGACATCCTGGAGTATGATGTCAAGTGGGTCTCAGGAAACATTACTATGAACATTAGTAAATGTTCATTCAGTTCAGTTCAGTTCAGTCACTCAGTCGTGTCTGACTCTTTGCGACCCCATGAATCACAGCACGCCAGGCCTC
The DNA here is from genome assembly GCF_023091745.1 of Budorcas taxicolor. Taxonomy (NCBI): domain Eukaryota; kingdom Metazoa; phylum Chordata; class Mammalia; order Artiodactyla; family Bovidae; genus Budorcas; species Budorcas taxicolor. The sequence goes on along the minus strand of NC_068913.1, from coordinate 32,059,663 downwards.
CCTGTTCATCACCAACTCCCAGAGTTCACTCAGACTCATGTCCATCGAGTCAGTGATACCATCCAGCCATCTCATCCTCTGTCGTCCCCTTCTTCTCCTGCCCCCAATCCCTCCCAGCATCAGAGTCTTTTCCAATGAGTCAGCTCTTCGCATGAGGTGGCCAAAGTACTGGAGTTTCAGCTTTAGCATCATTCCTTCCAAAGAAATCCCAGGGCTGATCTCCTTCAGAATGGACTGGTTGGATCTCCTTGCAGTCCAAGGGACTCTCAAGAGTCTTCTCCAACATCACAGTTCAAACGCATCAATTCTTTGGGCTCAGCCTTCTTCACAGTCCAACTCTTGTTAGCTAATTATTATTAGCTAATGGAGGTGACAGAATTCCAGCTGAGCTATTTAAAATCCTAAAAGTTGGAAAAATAGGAAAAGGAGTACTGCTGCTGCTAAGTTGCTTCAGTAGTGTCCGACTCTGTGTGACACCATAGATGGCAGCACACCAGGCTCCCCCGTCCCTGGGATTCTCCAGGCAAGAGTACTGGAGTGGGTTGCCATTTTCTTCTCCAATGCCTGAAAGTGAAAAGTGAAAGTGAAGTCGCTCAGCCGTGTCCGACTCTTAGCGACCCCATGGACTGCAGCCTACCAGGCTCCACTGCCCATGGGATTTTCCAGGCAAGAGTACTGGAGTGGGGTGCCATTGCCTTCTCCAAAAAGGAGTACATCAAGGCTGTATATTGTCACCCTGCTTGTTTAACTTATATGCAGAATCCATCATGAGAAACACTGGGCTGGATGAAGCACAAGCTGGAATCAAGATTGCCAGGAGAAATATCAATAACCTCAGATATGCAGATGACACCACCCTTATGGCAGAAAGTGAAGAAAACTAAAGAGCCTCTTGATGACAGTGAAAGAGGAGAGTGAAAAAGTTGGCTTAAAGCTCAACATTCAGAAAACTAAGATCATGGCATCCGGTCCCATCATTTCATGGCAAATAGATGTGGAAACAGTGTCAGATGTTATTTATGTTGGGACTCCAAAATCACTGTGGAAGGTGATTGCAGCCATGAGATTGAAAGATGCTTGCTCCTTGGAAGGAAAGTTATGACCGACCTAGACAGCATATTCAAAAGCAGAGACATTACTTTGCCAACAAATGTCCATCTAGTCAAGGCTATGATTTTTCCAGTAGTCATGTATGGATGTCAGAGTTGGACTATAAAGAAAGCTGAGTGCCGAAGAATTGATGCTTTTGAACTGTGGTGTTGGAGAAGACTCTTGAGAGCCCCTTGGACTGCAAGGAGCTCCAACCAATCCATTCTGAAGGAGATCAGTCCTGGGTGTTCACTGGAAGGACTGATGTTGAAGCTGAAACTCCAATACTTTGGCCATCTGATGTGAAGAGCTGACTCATTTGAAAAGGCCCTGATGCTTGGAAAGATTGAGGGCAGGAGGAGAAGGGGACGACAGAGGATGAGATGGCTGGATGGTATCACCAACTCAATGGACATGGGTTTGGGTAGACTCCAGCAGTTGGTGATGGACAGGGAGGCCTGACATGATGTGGTTCATGGGGTCATAAAGAACCAGATACGACTGAGCGACTGAGCTGAACTGAACTGATGGCTACTAATGAAATGTGTGCTTAAGTGTTCTTGTGCTTTAATTTTTTAATTATAATACAGTTAATATAAATAGATATAACCCACTTTGAAATCCTCAATAATTTTTTAAGAATGTGAAGGGTTCCTGAAACCAAAAAAGAACTTGGCTCTTTTCCTTTGTCATATTTATCTGCTTTAAATAAATAGTGTGCATAGCCCTGTACCATCAGATGTTCTTCTAAACTCATTTACTTATGCCTTTTCCTTAGACTGTTAGCACCATGAGAGCAACAACATTCCCATCCTATTTACTGTTATATTTTGTAGTTTCACTTAGGGCCTAGTATATAATAATTGTTCAATAAATATTTGTTAAATTAATTAATAGGTGAATGAATAAGGGACAAGAAAAAAAAAATAAAGATAAAAAGAACTCCAAAGGTGTATGATAATCTTAAATGTTGTTTATCATCAAATAGAAATTTAAATTATTGAAAAGATTTAAATTATTAATTAAGATTTAAATGATAATAAACTGCGCTGGTAAGAATATAATGAGGCTAGGTTCTCATTTCCTGCTGATAGGAGTATCTATTGTTTACTATTTTTTGAAAGTAATGTGATCCTTAAAAACACATCTATCCTTTTTACAGTCTGTTTAATAAATGGTGCTGGGAAAACTGGAAAGATATCTGGAAAAGAATGAAACTAGAACACTTCCTAGCACCATACAAAAAAATAAACTCCAAATGGATTAAAGACTTAAATGTAAGGCCAGAAACTATAAAGCTCTTAGAGGAAAACACAGGCAGTACACTCTTTGACATCAAGTCACAGCAAGATCCTCTTTTACCCACCTCCTAGAGCAATGAAAATAAAAACAAAAATAATGGAATGGAAATAAAAACAAAAATAAATGGGAACTAATTAAACTTAAAAGCTTTTGCACAGCAAAGGAAACAATAAACTAGATTAAAAGACAACCCTCAGAATGGGAGAAAATAATTGCAAATGAAACAACTGACAAAGGATTAATCTCCAAAACATATAAGCAGTTCATACAGCTCAATATCAGAAAAACAAACAGTCTGATGAAAAAATGGGCAGAAGGGCTAAACAGACATTTCTCCAAAGAAGATATACAGGTGGCCAATACACACATGAAAACATGAAATCAAAACTAGAGTAAGATATCACCTCACACCAGTCAGAATGGCCATCATCAAAAAATCCACAAACAATAAATGCTGGGGAGGATGTGGAGAAAAGGAAACTCTCTTGCACTGTTTGTGGGAATGTAAATTGATACAGCCACTATGGAGAACAGTATGGAGATTCCTTAAAAAACTAATCAAACTATCCCATGACCCAGCCATCCCTGACAAAACTGAAAAAGATGCAAATATCTCAAAGTTCATAGCGGCGCTATTTACAATCGCTGGGACATGGAAGCAACCTAGATGTCCTTTGACAGATGAATGGATAAAGAAGTTGTACACACCTAGAGGAAAAGGACAGATTCTTTGAAATGTTCAACCTCCTAAGACTGAACCAGGAAGAAACAGAAATTATGAACAAGGCAATTACAAACATTGAAATCTAAACTGTGATCAAAAATCTCCAAAAATACAAAAGCCCAGGGCCAGATGGCTTCACAGGAGAATTCTATCAGACAGTTAGAGAAGAGCTAATGCCTATTTTCTGAAACTCTTCCAAAAAACTGCAGAGGAAGGAACACTTCAAATTCACTCTATGAGGCCACAATCACTCGGATAACAAAACTGGGCAAAGACAACACAAAGAAGAAAATTACAGGCCAATATCACTGAGGAAAATAGATGCAAAAATCCTCAACACAATTCTAGTGAACAGAATTCAACAACACATTAAAAAGCTCCTACATCGTGATCAAGTTGGGTTTATTCCAGAGATGCAAGGATTCTTCAATATATGCAATCAATCAATGTAATACACCCTATTAACAAATTGAAAGATAAAAACCATACGATCATTGCAATAGATGCAGAAAAAGCCTTCAAAAAATTCAGTACCCATTTATGATAAAAGTGCTTCAAAAAATGGGTACAGAAGAAAACTACCTCAACAGGGTAAAGGTCATATATGATAAGCCCACAGCAAACATTATTTTCAATGGCAAAAACTAAAAGCATTCCCTCTAAGATCAGGTACAAGACAAGGGTGTCCTCTCTCACCACAATTATTCAACATAGTTTTGGAAGTCCCAGCTATGGCAATTAAAGAAGAAAAAGAAATAAAAGGAATCCAGAGCAGAAAAGAAGTAAAACTCTCACTGTTTGCAGATGACATGATACTATACAAAGAAAATCCAAAAGAAACTATCAGAAAATTACTAGAGGTAATCAGTGAATTCAGCAAAGTTGCAGAATACAAGGTTAATACACAGAAATACTTGCATTCCTATATACTAAGAATGAAAAATCAGAAAGAGAAATTAAGAAATAAATCCCATTCACCACTGCAACAAAAAGAATAAAATATCTAGGAATAAACCCACCTAAGGTGACAAAGAACTGTAGATGGAAAATTATAAGACAATGATGAAAGAAATCAAAGACAACATAAACAGATGGAGAGATATTCCATGTTCCTGGGTAGGAAGAACCAATGTGAAAATGACTATACTACCAAATGCAATCTATAGATTCAATGCGATCCCTATCAAATTACCAATGGCATTTTTCACAGAACTAGAACAAAAAATTTCACAATTCATATGGAAATACAAAAGACCAAGTAGACCGAATATAATACAAAAGACTGAATAGCCAAAGCAGTCTTGAGAAAGAAGAATGGAGCTGGAGGAATCAACCTTCCTGACTTCAGATTATACTACAAAGCTACAGTCATCAAGACGGTATGGTACTGGCACAAAAACAGAAACAGAAATATAGACCAATGGAACGAGATAGAGAACCCACAGAAAAACTCATGTACCTACAGGTACCTTATTTTTTATAAAGGAGGCAAGAATATACAATGGGCAAAGATAGCTTCTTCAATAATTAGTGCTGGGAAAACTGGACAGCTACTGTGCAAAAGAATGAAATTAGAATACTTTCTAATGCCATAAACAAAGATAAACTCAAAATGGATTAAAGACCTAAATGTAAGGCCAGAAACTATTAAACTCTTAGAGGAAAACATAGGCAGAACACTCACTGACATAAATCAAAGCAAGAACCTCTATGACCCATCTCCCAGAGTAAAGGAAATGAAAAAAATAAACAAACAAATGGACCTAATTAAACTTAAAATCTTTTGCACAATGAAAGAAATTATAAGGTGAAAAGACAACCATCAGAATGAGAGAAAATAACAGGAAATGAAACAACTGACAAAGAATTAATCTCCAAAATAAATAAGCAGCTCATACAGCTCAGTACCAGAAAAACAAACAACCCAATCAAAAAGTGGGAAAAAGATCTAAACAGCCATTTCTCCAAAGAAGACATGCAGATGGCTAACAAACACATGAAAACATGCTCAAAAATGCTCATTATTAGAGAAATGCAAATCAAAACTGCAATGAGATATCACCTCACACTGGTCAGAATGGCCATCATCAAAAAAGTCTATAAGCAATAAATGCTGGAGAGGGTATGGAGAAAAGGGCACCCTCCTGCATTGTTGGTGGGAGTGTAAATTGATACAGCCACTATGGAAGATGGTATGGAGATTCCTTAAAAAATACAAAACCACCATATGGCTCAGCAATCCCACTCCTAGGCATACACCCTGAGGAAACCAAAATTGAAAAAGATACATGTACCCCAGTGTTCACTGCAGCACTATTTACAATAGCTAGAACATGGAAGCCGAAGAAGGGCAATGGCACCCCACTCCAGTACTCTTGCCTGGAAAATCCCATGGACAGAGGAGCCTGGTAGGCTCCAGTCCATGGGGTCGCTGAGGGTCGGATAAGACTGAGTGACTTCACTTTCACTTTTCACTTTCATGCATTGGAGAAGGAAATGGCAACTCACTCCAGTGTTCTTGCCTGGAGAATCCCAGGGACGGGGGAGTGTGGTGGCCTGCCGTCTCTGGGGTCACAAAGAGTTGGACATGACTGAAGCGACTTAGCAGCAGCAACAGCAGAACATGGAAGCAATCTAGGTGTCCCTCAACAGATGAATGGATAAAGAAGCTGTGGTACATATATGCAATGGAATATTACTCAGGCATAAAAAAGAATGCATTTGAGTCAGTTCTAATGAAGTGATGAACCTAGACCCTATTATACAGAGTGAAGTATAAAAATCATATACTGATACATAGATATGGAATCTAGAAAGATGTTTCTGATGAATCCATTTTCAGGGCAGCAATGGAGACAGACATAGAGAACAGACCTATGGACATGAGACGAGGAGAGGAGGGAGAGGGTGAGATGTATGGAGAGAGTAACACGGAAACTTACAATACCATATGTAAAATAGATAGCAAATGGGAATTTGCTGTATGACTCAGGGAACTCAAAGAGGGGCTCTGGGACAATCTAGAAGGATGCGATGGGGAGGGAGGTTCAGGTGGGAGGAGATATGGCTATACCTGTGACTGATTCTTATTGATGTTTTGACAGAAAACAACAAAAATCTGTAAAGCAATTATCTTTCAATTTAAAAAAAGTGGCAAAAAAGTAAATTTTAAAACTTGTACATATATAAAATGAAATTATTAGTCATAAAAGGAATGCATTTGAGTCAGTTCTAGTGAGGTGGATGAAACTAGAGCCTGTTATACAGAGTGAAGGAAGTCAGAAAAAGGCAAACAAATATTATATATTAACACATGTATAAGGAATCTAGAAAAAGTGATGAGCCTATTTGCAGGGAAGGAATGGTGACTCAGATATAGAGCATGGACTTGTGGATACAGTGGGGAAGGAGAGAGTGAGACAAATGGAAAGTAGCATCAACATATACACACGACCACGTGTAAAAATAAGTCACTAGTTAAGAAGGTGCTATCCGGCACAGGAGCCCAGCCTGGTGCTCTGTGAGGGCCTGGAAGGGTAGGATGGGGGAGGACAGGGAGGCTCCAGGGGGAGGTGATGTATGTTTAATTATGCCTGACTTATGTTGCTGTACAGCAGAAACCAATACAATACTGTAAATCAACTTCCCTCCAATTAAAAATAAATGTAAAAAAAAGCACCTACCCTTTTTGAAGCAATAATTACATTTTTGGTGATATTGTTAAAGGAAATAACTTAAAATACAAAATGTATTATTTACAGTAGTAAAAAATTGTAAGAAACTAAATGTTCAAAAATGCTGGGTTACATCAATTATACCCATATGATGAAGTATTTTGCAGCCACTGAAAACAACACTTGTAAATCATATTTAATAGTATGGAGACAGCATTATATTTATAATTTTAATGGAAAAAGCATCATTAAAATGTAAAAACACTTATCTCAACTATTAAAAACATGTATTAAAAAATACTGGCACAAAACACATCAAAATTATAATAATGGTTATCACTAGGTGGTAGGATTATGGGTTACTTTTATTTTCTTTATATTTAACAAGTTTTTTCTTGCAGTAAGCCTTCTTATTATAGTAACAAGAAAGTTATTTTAGATTACAGTATAAATGCTAACAATTTAATAGATAAAATGTTTAATATGTATTTCTATTATTAAACCATCATAGAGAAAAATGGAAGAGGCAAAATAGTGTACAAATCAGAAAAAAGGACCATGGGCCAATCTATTTGTCTGACCTCTGGGCTGGGTGATTAACCAGCAGGGCATTTAAACTCCAAATCTCAATATCTTTACCTATAAAATGAAGTAATAATAGTACCAACCTCAGAGAGTGGCTGCCAGGATTCAATTTGATATTAATAAATATTCATATGTCTTAGTCCAGTATTTGGCACCTGGTAATGCTTATCTAAACAGTAGTCATCATTACTGTTATTATAGTATTTAACTGCTTTTTCTTCATCTAGATATATTTCAGAAAAGAAATCTAAGATCTTTTGGCTCAAAGGTTGCTCAACCAATCAATATATACCTACAAGGTCACAGAGGGCTGTTTTTCATAGCTCAAGATTTCCCATGTACCTTGAGAAAATAAATCAAAGATAAAAGGAAAAACTCAGAATACAAGTCTATGTGGAAACCGGTAAAAGCTGATAAACAAACACCAATGGGGTGTCATCAGCCTTTAAACTTTAAGTCTTAGAGGTGGCTATAAAAGGTAGGCTCAGTGAGAGAATGCTCTGGCAGTCAGAGACTCCAGCTCCACGTGGGGCAGTTGGCAACTAGGAGAGAGGTCTCTCACTGCCCTGCCTAGGACACAGTGACAATTCTTTCTTTGTGTTCTGCATGAGCTCTTGTCTTCCCTGGGGCCAAATGCTGGGGAGGCCCATGTCAGCAACTTGGGTGCCAGCTTTGACACCTTTCCCTCCCTCTTCCACAATATTCAATTTACCTCTAAACCCTGCTATTTGACTCCCTAAACATCTCTCTCTAATCTATTCCCTTCTTTCTGTCTTCATTGTCACTACCCTAAAATCACAGTCTCCTCTACTGTTTGCTTTCTATCTAGCCCCTCTTCAAGCTACTCTTGCTACTGCAACAAGGGTCTTTGAAGAAATCAGCCCCATCATATTTCTTCTGGGGTAAAAGTCTGTCAGTGGTTTTTCATTGCTACTGCTCTTTGGATAAAGAGCACCAGTTTACCTTGGTACCCTCCCTAACTCTAGTATCCAAACACCTTAATTACTGAATTATGTTCAGATCCTGGAAAGCAACTAGCTCTCAGTTCTACATTTGTCTTCCTGAAACACTGTCCAGACTCAAACTCTATCTTCTTTTGTCTCTTTACTTGTATGCTATAGACTGAATGTTTGTATCCACCACCTCTTGTCCCCCACCCCTACAAATTCATCTGAAAGCCTCAATATCCAATGTGACTGTATATGAAGATAGGACTTTTAGGAGGTAATTAAGGTTAAATGAAGTCATAAGAATGGGACTCTTATCTGATAGGATTAGTATTTTTATGAGACACCAGAGGGCTCCCCTGCTCCCCTTTCTCTTTCTCTATCCACCTACACCTCCATTGGGGACACAGCAAAAAGCTGCCATCTACCAACCAGGAAGAAAGCCCTCGTTTGACACTAAATTGGCTGGCACTTTGATCTTGGGCTTCCCAGCAGTCAGAAGTATGAGAAACAAATTCCTGTTCCCTGAGCAACTCAGTCTATGGTATTCTGTTACGACAGCTGGAGCTGACTGATACAGCACACGCTGAATACCACCACTTCCCTAAGTGACTCATCTGGAAATGGTACCCAGTTATGCTCTCAGAGCATCACGTGTTACCATGATTCTCTCATACAGTATTATCACATCATGTTTCACACGTGGATTCCCCACTGGCCCAGACACCATGAAGCCAAAGAACCCAACGCTGTGCAGACTCAGAATCTTGCACGTCTGATGCAGTCATGTCTCTGTGGATATTTTATTATATTGATATGACTGTTTAAAAGGGTAGGCTATTTTCACTCCTCTCTTTCCTAGCCACGATATATTTGTATAGAAAATTTTCAAAATATACTGAAGGAATGACCAAAATAATAACAACTTTAAGGGAAATAAGCTGATTTACAAGATTTACAAGCCTTTTATACAATTCATAAATATTTATGAGACTAAAACCAAATAAAGGAATTGTAAAAGGATTTCTAAGTCCTTTATAAGTCCTTCATAAATCCTCTATAAGTCACTGCCACTTAGCACATGTGTAACCTTAAAAAAACTTAACTTCCTTGCCACCCATTCCTCAGTTGTACGTTGAGGAGAATAAAAAGAACCTGGCTTTTAGAACTGTAGAGAACATTGAACAACAACAACAAAAACACACAGATAAAAGTTCTTAGACTAACCTTCAGTACTGACTAAATACTTGATAAATGTTACCTCTTTTTAACTTTTTAAATTAGTAAAACAGGTTCAAGAAGAGTCAAACTCTTGGTTCTATTGCTCAACGGGCCCCAGATTAAGGGCTGGGACTAGACTGTTTTATGCATTGTTAAGAATTATTGATTTCCATGGGCTCTCCTTCTGAAGTTGCCATCTCTGACCCATAATATTTTATTTTATTTATACCCCACTGTGTTCCAGAAAGGACTTTCAGGAGCTTACAGGTGAACATAAAATACAAGCAATCTGAGTTAAAGGCAGAATAAAGAGGAGAGACAAACAAGAATGAGAACTGAGCATGTTAAGGCTTGAGATGAAATACTAAATCAAAAGAAGTCAGAATAAAAATGCTATTTTAATTTCTCTTTCATTCTCTCACTCCTTTCTTCTTTCTTCCTCAAGATGATTTAAATGCTATTTTAACTTTTTTAAAAATCCAGATTATTTATTATCACATAAAATAATTCTATACTTGCATATCAAAACTGATTTTCCATGTTTTTGTGTGTGAAGCTATATTTCAATATGCAAATAAACAGACTACATATTAACTAAGGGAGATGAAAGAGCTTAGTAGTGACTAAGCCCCTATGACCTGCTGGATATCAGTCCAAGCTTTTACTCAAGTTGTTTTTTGATACCACAACCCTATGGAGTAAACATCCATTTTATAGATTAGCCACAGAGAAGTGCAGTGATTTGCTCAAGTACACAGTAAGAACTCAAGCCTATGTCTGATTCAGATGCTTGAACTTCTACCATCACATCAGGGGCAGAACTTCAAGAGATGAGACATACCTTTGCCCACAGACATAATAGTTCTAAAAGGTCCTTGTGAACACTCAGCTTTCTGGTTTCATTTTCCTACTGAAATTTTTTTTTTGGTAAGGGATGTATGTCATTACTTGGTTTTGTGTACATAATCTGCCATCCTGGTAGCAGTAGAGAAATTTAGGGGTGGTTAGAAAAAAAAGTCTTAGCAGCTATGCAGGGCAATAGGAGTCACTCAGAAGGTTCCAGGTCATCTCACCCAAGTGTAAAACCAACAAAAAACTATGTGTCAGAGAAGCAAATGGATGTTAAGATTCTGGAGTAAGTATGGCAGAAATAAAAGCTTATGGCAGAATCAGAGAAGATCTTTGGAAATGTCCTTGGAGCCAAGGGGGAAATGAAGATGCTAAAGCCTTTACAATCATTTTATTCACACCTGAATGCTAGGAAATGACTGAAACTTGAAGTACAAACACTTCTTCCTCCCATAGGCAACAGAGACTCAAAAAGCACACAGGTAAAATTTAAAATTGAGATACCTCTTTTGAAATGACAAGTCATTTCTTGTCATCCTATCACTCTGTCAGTAAATTGCCATTAATTATTACACAGGAACTGTGTGATTTAGCTTGTGATATATCAGGTCTAACAATATTAACTATGATTAGTTTAGCTCTTTGAATAGTCTGTGAATGGTGTGATTAGATCTTTCCATTTCTTTTTTTCTTTTCTGACCATGTTGCACAGCTTGTGGGACCCTAGTTCCCTAACAAGGGATCAAACCCATGTGCCCTGCAAGGGGAGCATGGAGTCCTAAACAATGTACTGCCAAGGAATTCCCTTTTTCATGACTGTAACTTTTCATAACTGCACATGATTGTCTTAAGTGTACTGTTCCTCTTCTGCTCCATTATTCTGAAAACTTTTAAAGTGTTCTTTAAGTTTAAAGTAGAAAAAAAATCGAACATCCACCACATTTTTTTAAACCACAAATCTCTGGGGTTTAAGGTAAGGCAGGAGTCGACAAATTACAGCCGAATCCAGTTGGCTGCCTGCTTTTGTAAATGAAAATGTGCTGGGCCACAGCCTTGGTCCCGTTTGTCCGTGTATTGTCTGTGGCTGCTCTTGGGCTGCACTGGCACTGCTGAGTGACTGTGACAGGGTCCACCTGGTCCACAAAACCCAAAGTATTTACTATCTGGTCATTTGCAGAGAAAGTTAGACAAATCCTAGCAGTAGGCAGGAAGCGATTTTACTTCTTACATTCACATGTCAAAAGCAAAACAAAACTAACAGTATGTCATGAGGGTGGTATCTTCTTTCCTGTGTGATGAGGTGATATTTTCTTTACTGTGTTCTGTGGATTTTCTCTAAAAACACATTTTTAATTAAAAAATATTTTAAAAGATTTGACTCAAGTGGTATTTCACCTGTCAAGCCTTCTCTTAGGCCTGCTTCCTCTCTGCTTCCACAGAAGTGTTAGATTTTTCTATATTAGTAGTGAGAGAGTCAATTACTAGGTAGGTTGATAAGAAGTCCAGGGTCCCCAAGGAGGAGAAAGGGTCCAGAGCCCTTGAGAAGGAGAAAGGGGTCCAGGGCTCTCAAGGAGAAAAGGACAAACATTTTTTTCTATATTGCTTTGTCTTAGTCAACATAATAATGTGTCTTGCAGGAGGGTATGTTTCTCCTTAAGAAGAACCCTCTGACTAATCTTGATATCTTAAGACATATATTGTGGGAGAGGCTCTGGTAAGACCTTTCTATTGTTAGTTCTAATCTTGTTAATTTAAGATGTATGTTATGGGAATAGGTCTGGTAAAAGTATATAAGGCCTTGATAAGACTAGCAAGTGGGGGCACTCTCCATCCCCCTTCTGATGTCTGTGTCAGAAGCTTTCTCTGTCCCTTTTCATACTTTAATAAACCTCTGCTACACAAAAGCTCTTGAGTGATCAAGACTGGTCCTTGGTCCCAAAGCTAAATCTTCGGAGATCACAAATCTAACACCATTCACCATAAGCTATCAGTAGTTACCATACTGCGCAGCAATTCTTTTTTTCTTCTTTTCTCTGAAACAAGCCCATGAACTTCATAATGACCAAGAGATCCACCTAAGTCTTTTTTTAGGGCCTCACTCAGAAAACAATGACATTATAGAATGATGATACTTCCTTACCTTTACAGCTTACAGAGTACAGTAGTCCCTCCTTAACTGTGGTTTCACTTTCTGTGGTTTCAGTTCTGCAGTCAACTGAGCTCTGAAAACATTAAATGGAAAATTCCAGAAATAAGCAATTCAAACGTTTTAAATTGTGTGCTCTTCTAAGTAGCATTATAAAATCTTACGCCATCCCACTCAGGACATGAATCTTCCCTTTGTCCAGCTTATCCTGCCCATTGATCACTTTGTTAGCCGGTATGATTATCAGATCCACTGTGGAGACATAGCAGTGCTTGTATTCAAGTTGCCCTTATCTTAGGTAATAATGGTCCCAAAGTGCAAGAGTAGTGATGCTGGAGATTCAGATGTTTCAAAGAGAAGCCACAAAGCACTTTCTTCAAGTGAAAGGTGAAAGTTCTTGACTTAAGGAAAGAAAAAAAAAATCATATGCTGAGGTTGCTAAGAGCTACAGTAAGGATTAATCCTCTACTCATGAAACTGTCAAGAAAGGAGAAGACATTCATACTAGTTTTGCTTTCACATCTCAGACTGCAAAAGTCACGGCCACAGCAGGTGATAAGTGTTCAGTGAAGATGAAAAAGGCATTAAATTTGTCCAAAAAGATACTGTGAGAGCCCACTTTGTGTAATTTTTATTACAATATAAAGCATACAGTTCTATTTTATTATTGGTTATTGCTGTTAATCTCTTACTGTGCATAATTTAAGTTCAACTTTATCATAGGTATGTATGTATAAGAAAAAACATGTAAGACTCGGTACTATCTGAGGTTTCAGACATCCACAGAGGGTCTTGGATCCCTTGGAGGAAGGGGGACATATTTTCATAACAGTTATCTGTCTTCCTACATTTTCTCAGATATTACCTGTCAGAGAAGGATTCCCTGAACACCCTATATTATTAAAAAAAACAACACACTATACACTAACCCCTTTACTCAACTTCATTATTTTTATAGTACATATAACTACTTGATATAGCACATGTTTATTAGTTTACAGCCTCTCTTCTAGAATGTAAGCTCCCCATGGGTAAATTTTAAGTCTCTGTGGTTAACCACGATACTTTCAGTGCCTAGAATATAAGATTGGTAGAGCTATATTTGTTATCATTTTATAGATACTAAGGAAATCAATATGGAAGATGTTGAGTTTTGGTTTTGCTTATAAGTGGAAGAAGTTATATTTGATTTTTATATATATACATGTACAGTCTTCTTTCTTTCCCTATAAAAATAAACACTGGCTTACACATTTGAAATTTCCTACATAAATGTCATTTTTGAAAACAAAATTTGCAAACTATGGCCTCTTTTCTGAAAGATCATCTTTTTTTTGTATTTGGTTAATATTTATTTATTATGGTTTTTAGGCAAGTTTTTCCAGTTTTATTCAGATAATTGACAAATAAAATTATGATACTGAAAATGTGAAATGGGATGATTTGTATATGTGTACATTGTGAAAGGATTCCTTCACCGAGTTATCACATCTGTTACTTCACATATTTATTTATTTTGAAGAAGTATAATTTGATTGTCTATAGTAGTACTGAAGATAACTGTTGGATCAAGAAATAATAAATAGGGACAACAAAATACAAGAAACAGGGAAAGGGGAGAAGACAGAAGAAATACACTGATGTTCTTTGAAGACCACATGTGTCAAGAGAAGCATCTGGCTAAAAGAACAGTAAACAAAACCAACTATATTTCAACAGAAAGGGCAGTGGTTATAGTACTAGCAATATTGTTATTTCACAGAGTTTAAATAGCTATCTGAATGTAAGATGTTCCTCTATTTTATGGAACACTAAGAGAGAAAAATATTTCCAATTAAGCTATGATATGCCATTGATTGGGGCTTCCTGGTAGCTCAGATGGTAAAGAATTCACCTATAATGCAGGAGACCCAGGTTGAAGCCCTGGGTGGGGAAGATCCCCTAGGGAAGGGAATGGTAACCCATTTCAGTATTCTTGCCTGGAGAATTCCATGGACAGAGGAGCCTGGTAGTCTACAGTCCGTGGGGTTGCAAAGAGTTGGGCGTGACTGAGCAACTAACACACATGCACGCACCCTTGATTAGTATGCGCATCCTAATTTCAGAGTTGCTAAAATTGGAAAACTGTGCTAGAATTGGTATAATGAAGTTAACCACCTCCTCCTCCAGCCCCTGGCCCACCGCCAGCAGCTACCATCTCTCTCAGTTGCCTACTGGCTTTCACAACTGTCCCAGGAGGTTCAATCCTAGTTACAATGTCTGTCTTATAGAAGAAGAAACCGAGTCTTGCAGTACCTAAGTTATTTTCTCAAGATCACAGCACTCATCTAGGATACGGAGTCCATGACCACTGTGTCCATGTGATAGAAATCTATCTAGATAGGGGCTTTCCAGTAATTTTTAAAAAATTTATTTACAGGTAAGTTATCTTCATAAGACCTGTTTTAAAAACATTATCATAAAATTTTTATCATGCCAAGAATGAACAATTATCCATTTATATAATTTGATATTCAATCACATGCCAAGTCCTTGATTTAAAACATTCTTTAAAATAACAATTTGAGATACAATTCACATATTATAAAATTTATCCTTTGAAGTGTACAATCCAATGCTTCTTTTTAAAGTATATTCATAAAATTGTACAACCATCACTACTATGTAATTTCAGTACCTTTTTATCATCCCTAAAAGGCACATGCCATTCCTATTAGCAGTCACTTTCCATTTACCCACAAACTCCCCAGTCCTAGGCATATATTAACATCTATTTTTCATTTTTAAGGATATCCTTATTCTGGACATTTCATATAAGTGACATCACATAATGTCTGGCCTTTAAAAAATCGTACGTTCATTCATCTTCAGCTGTGCTGGGTCTCCGCCGTTGTGCAGGTTTTTCTCTGTTGTGGCGACACAGGCGTCACTCTCTAGTCGCAGTGCACGGGCTTCTCACTGGGGTGACTTCCTGTGTTTCAGAGCACAGGCCCAGTAGCTCTGGTGTGGAGACTTAGTTGCTACAGGGCATATGGGATCTTCCTGGTTCAGGGATTAAACATGTGTCTCTTGCATTGGTAGGCAGATTCTTTACCAATGAGTCATCCGGGAAGCCCCCATATCTGGCTTTTTGTATCTGTTTTCTTTCACTTAGTGTGTTTTCAGGGTTCATTCACAGGTTAGCAGGTATCAGTACTTCATTCCTTTTTGTGGTTGAATATTATTCCACTGTATGGATATACTACATTTGATTTATCCATTCATCAGTTGATAGACCTCTGAGTGGTTTCTACTTTGGGGCTATTATGAATAATGTTGAATAATGAACATATGTTTTGAATGTTTGCGTGAGTTTTACATGGCTATATGTTCTCAATTCTTCTGGGCTAATGCATAGGCATGGAATTGCTGGGTCATATAGTAACACTATGTTTAACTTTTTGAGGAAATGTCAGACTGTTTTTATATAGTGTATTATCGTACATTCTCAGCTGCAGTGTATAAGGGCTCCAACTTTTCCACATCTTCACCAGACTTGTTCCTGTTTTCTTTTTTATTATAGCCATCCTAGTGGGTATGGAGCAGTCCCAGTGTGGCTCCATTAACTTTTTTAAAGCATCAGTTTCTAAGTATCATTTCAATATTATATATCAATTATGTACATATATTAATATACACATATATAAATAAATAATTGGTCATTATGATCACAATCTCTGAAAATTTGGCAAACAGTCCTTGAAGCTATTTATGTATTCATTCACTTCTATTAAATTCCCAGGGCTCAATTTGTTGTACTTTAACAATACTCTTGTGGAGTAAGTTGGTAGGGAAATCATCTCCAAGAGCTATAAGCTGAGAAAGGCTGTCAGCCAAAAATAAATCATCCTTTTCACAGTCCAGTGCTTTATTACCAGGTCACTCTGCCCATGGATAAGGAATGGGAAAAATGAGTGACACAGAAAAGCCTCACAGATTGTACACTCCATTAGAATATCTAAATTTAAAGCAGAACCTGCACCTACAATATGTCTTTTTATGATTTGTCCCATTCACTTTTAAAGCCAGGAAAGTGACAATAAAAAGACTTTGTATCATGTAAAATGACATGTTTTATTTTTCACATTCGTTCCCCAAAAAGGTAGCATTACAAAGAAATAGCATCTCTCTGAAAGCCAAAGTACTTCTATCACTTATGAACTCTTCCTGGCAGTGGCAGAAAAGCAAATATTTAAGTTCTGAAAAATCAAGACACAGTTAACTCTTAACACAGTCTTGATATAAATTGTATATGTACATGTGTCTATAGATCTGCTTTATATTAGACATCTCAGCCTTAAGAAATCACTGTGTGACTGTCAATCAGTATAAGACTGTAATGTTTATATGAGTTATTGTCCATGAAACAATGGACTGAGGCAAAAGAGAACAAAATATCACCTCCCAAAAACCCAAACTGATTGAACCATGCACCCATACTTCAATCTTTCAAATATCTCTCTGATACCTACTCTAAGAAGAAAGAAAGACAATAAAAGATCTCTTAGAGATTTTTGCACTGAAAGAATGGAGTCTTAAACAGTGGACCACTAGGGAAGTCCCTTAAAGATCTTTTAGGTTTTTAAATTGCAACCTTTAAATATGCATTTTATTAAGAAGATATTCTACATATTTAAATTTTTATCCAAATCAATCTATTGTTATTTTTATATACTGGTTGAATATCTACATAAGAGTACCTACCATAGGTAAGGCACCAGGCAATGCTATCCTTATTTGTCTAGCTAGTATCAGTAGTGAGAATTTCCTAGCTTTTCAGAGACCTGACCAGATAATTGCATCACTCAATCCCTCACTAACTTCAAATCTTTTTTGAGAGGCCACTTCATAGTTGAGGAACACCTTATTTAAAACTGAAAACCTCCCTCCCGTACTTCCAGCTCCAACTATTCTCCTCTATTTTTCTTCAAAATATTGATTACCTTCTCATCTTATTTAGTCGTTTATTTACTATTTGCTTTCCCTATTATGATGTTTTCTCCACTTTCTTCAATTTCAGTCTGAATTTCACAATAAAGAGTTCATGATCTGAGCCACAGTCAGCTCCCGGTCTTGTTTTTGTTGACTGTATAGAGCTTCTCCATCTTTGGCTGCAAAGAATATAATCAATATATTTTCGTTGTCGACTATCTGGTGATGTTCATGTGTAGAGTCTTCTCTTGTGTTGTTGGAAGAGGGTGTTTGCTATGACCAGTGCGTTCTCTTGGCAAAGCTCTATTAGCCTTTGCCCTGCTTCATTCCGTACTTCAGGGCCAAATATGCCTGTTACTCCAGGTGTTTCTTGACTTCCTAGTTTTGCATTCCAGTCCCCTATAATGAAAAGGATATCTTTTTAGGGTGTTAGTTGTAGAAGATCTTGTAGGTCTTCATAGAACTGTTCAATTTCACCTTCTTCAGTGTTACTGGTCAGTGATTACTGGTTACTTGGATTACTGTGATATTGAAAGGTTTGCCTTGGAAACGAACAGAGATCATTCTGTCATTTTTGAGACTGCATTCAAGTACTGCATTTCAGACTCTTCTGTTGACTATGATGGCTACTCCATTTCTTAAGTGAGAAACAGATTTAAGGGACTAGATCTGATAGACAGAGTGCCTGATGAACTATGGACACAGGTTCATGACACTGTACAGGAGACAGGAATCAAGACCACTCCCAAGAAAAAGAAATGCAAAAAAAGCAAAATGGCCATCTGAGGAGGCCTTACAAATAGTTGTGAAAAGAAGGGGAGCGAAAAGCAAAAGAGAAAAGGAAAGATATACCCATTTGAACGCTTATTCAGTGAGTTCCAAAGAATAGCAAGAAGAGATAAGAAAGCCTTCCTCAGTGATCAATGCAAAGAAATAGAGGAAAACAGCAGAATGGGAAAGACTAGAGATCTCTTCAAGATAATTAGAGATACCAAGGGAACATTTCATGTAAAGATGGGCTCAATAAAGGACAGAAATGGTAGGGACCTAACAGAAGCAGAAGATATTAGAAGAGGTGGCAAGAATACACAGAAGAACTGTACAAAAAAGATCTTCATGACCCAGATAATCACAATGGTGTGATCACTCACCTAGAGCCAGACATCCTGGAATATGAAGTCAAGTGGTCCTTAGAAAGCATTATTACAAACAAAGCTAGTGGAGGTGATGGAATTGCAGTTGAGCTGTTTCAAATCCTGAAAGATGATGCTGTGAAAGTGCTACACTCAATATGCCAGCAAATTTGGAAAACTCTGCAGGGGCCACAGGACTGGAAAATGTCAGTTTTCATTCCAATCCCAAAGAAAGGCAACACCAAAGAATCCTCAAAATACCACACAATTACACTCATCTCACAAGCTAGTAAAATAATACTTAAAATTCTCTAAGCCAGGCTTCAGAAATACGGGAACAGTGAACTTCCAGAAGTCCAAGTTGGTTTTAGAAAAGGCAGAGGAACCAGAGATCAAGGTGCCAACATCTGTTGGATCATCAAAAAAGCAAGAGAGTTCCATAAAAACATCTATTTCTGCTTTCTTGACTATGCCAAAGCCTTTGACTGTGTGGATCACAAGAAACTGTGGAAAATTCTGAAAGACATGGGAATACCAGACCACCTGACCTGCCTCTTGAGAAACCTATATGCAGGTCAGGAAGCAGCAGTTAGAACTGGACATGGAACAACAGACTGGTTCCAAACAGGAAAAGGAGTACGTCAAGGCTATATATTATCATTCTGCTTATTTAACTTCTATGCAGAGTACATCATGAGAAACGCTGGGCTGGAAGAAGCACAAGCTGGAATCAAGATTGCCGGGAGAAACATCAATAACCTCAGATATGCAGATGACACCACCCTATGGCAGAAAGTGAAGAAGAACTAAAGAGCCTCTTGATGAAAGTGAAAGAGGAGAGTGAAAAAGTTGGCTTAAAGCCTAACATTCAGAAAATGAAGATCATGGCATCTGGTTCCATCACTTCATGGGAAATAGATGGGGAAACACTGGAAACAGTGTCAGACTTTATTTTGGGGGGCTCCAAAATCACTGCAGATGGTGATTGCAGCCAGGAAATTAAAAGACACTTACTCCTTGGAAGGAAAGTTATGACCAATCTAGATAGCATATTAAAAAGCAGAGACATTATTTTGCCAACAAAGATACATCTAGTCAAGGCTATGGTTTTTCCTGTGGTCATGTATGGATGTGAGATTTGGACTATAAAGAAAGCTGAGTGCCGAAGAATTGATGCTTTTGAACTGTGGTGTTGCAGAAGACTCTTGAGAGTCCCTTGGACTGCAAGGAGATTCAACCAGTCCATCCTAAAGGAGATCAGTCCTGGGTGTTCATTGGAAGGACTGATATTGAAGCTGAAACTCCAATACTCTGGCCACCTCATGCGAAGAGCTGACTCATTTGAAAAGACCCTGATGCTGGGAAAGATTGAAGGCGGGAGGAGAAGGGGACAACAGGATGAAATAGTTGGATGGCACCACCGACTAAATGGACATGGTTTTGGGTGGACTCTAGGAGCTGGCGATGGACAGAGAGGCTTGGCGTGCTGAAATTCATTGGGTTGCAAAGAGTCGGACACGACTGAGCAATGTAACTGAACTGATTATAATGTTAGTTTCATGAAGGCAGAGATATTGGCCTGTTTTCTCTTTTCCCCCATTACTTTATTTCCAGGGTCTGAATGAATATTTCTTGAATAAACAAATGAATGAAAATGGCCACTATAAAGGTCTTTGTAGTCTTGATTTTCCAGATGCCTCTGATTTTTTTTAAAGTTCATATTTATCAGCCTTTTATTGGCTTTGATTTTGACTGAGGATAAATTCCTCATACTCTGCTTCTGTTTTATGCCAGTGATTTATGAGTCTGTCCCAGAGCCACTTTTCATTTCTATGTTCTCCTTGTTGATGGGTCTTAGCGCTTACCTTTTCCTAGTCTCCAGTGTCTACAGACCACCTCTACAACTGAGAATGTCCCCAACAGAAATTATCACCTGCCCAGAAACCTGCTGTGGAGTTGGAAGCTCCACGTTGGTTAATAACGTCACTGATACCCAGTCTCTTAAGCTAGTGATACCTGTATCCTCAGTTCCTCTCTCGGTTGATCCTACAAGTGTCAGTTTCCGATGTCCTGGCACCCAGTCTCCACATCCACACTGCCACTATCCTAGCCCAGATCCTTACCCTCCTGCCCTGAGGCAACTGCAATCTTCTCTATACCTGTATGTGGAGAGGTCTAGGAAACTTGAAGGAATTACCACACCTACAGCCACATTTGGAGAAGACAAACTTAGGTCTTTCTGTGGTAATTAACAATGGCTTGAGCAGCATTTGTGGGGTGGAAGCTGCCTTGATACATGATGGATCTATGATCAGACAAAAGCTCAACATAACCATGTGTGTGAGCTGGACATGGGGAGGTAAGGGCAATTATTTCCGAGGCAGTCAGTATAAACAAAAAAAGCAGCCCCTGACTTGGGGAACTGACCTGACTCTGACAACTGGATCTGTGTGTGGTTAACAGCTGACCTGGCATTCACAGCTAGGCCCTGTCATCCTCAGAACCCTCAGAGGCCTACATCTGACGACACCAAACAAACAAAACAAACTTCATAATCTTATCTAAAGCCCAGATGAAAACAAGGTCACCATGTAAACCACAAAATGCCAAAAAGTCCCCTCTCCCAGCTAATATGAATGACTGCTGCTTCTGTAACAATGACAGCCTTAGCCTCATTGTTCTAGTTACAGTCAAGATATGCAATCACAGAATTACTCCCCTCCCTTCCGGAGAGCCTCCAGCAAAGCCCTGCTTCCTTGAGCTCTTCCCCAGGTCACTCAACAGCAGCTCAAGTTCCATAAGAAGTCCTTTCTAACACTGTCTTACTGAGCTGCCTCCCAGGTCCCCACGGTGAGCACTCTCCCTTGCTGTAAAGAACGTGAGACCCAGCTGGTCCAACTCAAGGTTTGTACCTGATAGTTGTTGACTGAAGTTTGGACCCTGGTGTGGGAACTCTGCTCCTTATTTGATTGAATCAAGTAAGCCATTTAGAGAGGCAATCTTAGATGCTCTACAGGCAAAGATGAGTCAAATTCAGACAGTAACTCAAATGCTTGAGGATATCTGAATCACATAGACTTGAGAATCCTAGCCCAGAGTGAATTCATGGTTGAAGGAAAGATATTACTTGCCACTTCAGATTTCATGGATTATTAAAATACCCTCAATTTATGCCTTTAGAGAATATGTTCTGAAGTGGAAAAGAGGATGCAATAGCTGGCTACCTTGGATGCTGGCCTGATAGTCTGTCTGTCTTTATTAATTAAAAAAAAGTTTCCAGAATGCTCAAATGCTTCAAGCATTTTTCTAAGCATTGCAGATACAGCACTAAAACAAACATACAAACTGTCTTCCTGCTCACTTTGATTTATATTACAACTGGGCAAGAAAAACAAACATATACATCTGAAAAAACAAGTAGCAAAGTAAAAACTTGTAGCTTGTTAAACAGAGGATGAGACTGTTGGATGGCGTCATAAGATCTCATGTTGGACATGAATTTGAGGAGGCTCTGGGAGTTGGCGATGGACAGGGAAGCCTGGCAAGCTGAAGTTCACGAGGTCACAAAGAGTTGGACACAACGGAGCGACTGAACAGAAATTAGAGAAAGTCAACAGCGTTGTCTTGAAAGTTCCTCTAGATTTTTGGATAGTATCAATAAAGGGCTATCTCAGGAGGTAGAATTTAAACAGATACCTGAATACTGAGAAAGAGCCAGCCATACACATGTCAGAGAGAGATGATTCTAGACAGAGGCCATATAAAGCAAAGGCTCTAAGGAACTATAAAGACTGTTTCAGTCAGCTCAGGTTGCTGTAGCAAAAGACCATAGACTGGGTATCTTACATGGAATCCTAAGAATTACAATTATAACACACAAGAAAGATGTCTTTCCCTGGGAGGATGAATATGAGGCTATGTTTAAAGTCAGTGCTAGTGGAAGTAAGTGCTAGTAATAGAGCTGATTTTCATCACAGCTAAAACATGAATATTTAATTGGTATAATTTAATTTTTTTCAATTAAAATGTTCTGAATTGAAGACTAGGAAAATCCTAGCTTCTCAGTCTTGAATTTTGTACTTTCCCCAGGAACTGGTGGTGACTGCCACTTAGAATGCTAGCACTCTCACAGTGGCTTGTGAATCTCTCTCAATTTTACCAATGATAATAAGCAAACAGGAAAATGGAATTTCAAAGCAATCAACTTAATTCTGGGATCAACAATCCTGATGTTCATTCCACTTAAATCCTCAAGTCAATTTTACCAGAATGTATTATTTTTAGACTCCTCCTGGCAAAGGGTTTGGATACCACCATGACTATGCCAAAGCCTTTGCCTGTGTGAATCACAATAAACTGTGGAAAATTCTGAAAAAGATAGGAATACCAGACCACCTGACCTGCCTCCTGAGGAAATCTATATGTAGATCAAGAAGCAACAGTTAGAACTGGACATGGAACAACAGACTGGCTCCAAACAGGAAAAGGAGTACGTCAAGGCTATATATTGTCAGCCTGCTTATTTAACTTATATGCAGAGTACATCATGAGAAACGCTGGGCTGGATGAAGCACAAGCTGGAATCAAGATAGCCAGGAGAAATATCAACAACCTCAGATATGCAGATGACACCACCCTATGGCAGAAAGTGAAGAAGGACTAAAGAGCCTCTTGATGAAAGTGAAAGAGGAGAGTGAAAAAGTTGGCTTAAAGCTCAACATTGGCAACTGGTCCCATCACTTCATGGCAAGCAGATGTGGAAACAATGGACACAGTGTCAGACTTTATTTTTCTGGGCTCCAAAATGGAGCTGCAGATGGTGATTGAAGCCATGAAATTAAAAGACACTTGCTCCTTGGAAGAAAAGCTATGACCGACCTAGACAGCATATTAAAAAGCAGAGACATTATTTGCCAACAAAGGTCCATCTAGTCAAAGCTATGGTCTTTCCAGTAGTCATGTATAGATGTGAGAGTTGGACTATGAAGCAAGCTGAGTGCTGAAGAATTGATGCTTTTGAACTGCGGTGTCGGAGAAGACTCTTGAGAGTCCTTTGGACTGCAAGGAGATCCAACCAGTCCATCCTAAAGGAAATCTGTCCTGAATATTCATTGGAAGGACTGATGCTGAAGCTGAAACCCCAATACTTTGGCCACCTCATGGGAGAACTGACTCGATGGCAAAGACCCTGATGCTGGGAAAGATTGAAGGTGGGAAAAGGGGACGACAGAGTTGGATGGCATCACCGACTCAGTGGACATGGACATGACTTTGAGTAAACTCCGGGAGTCGGTGATGGACAGGGAGGCCTGGCATCCTGCAGTCCATGGGGTTGCAAAGAGTCAGACACAACTGAGTGACTGAGCTGAACTGAACTGATGTAGTCAATAAGCATACAAGAGTACCGCCAACTATTTGTGGAAAACTTAGGTGATGCATTACTAATAAATCAGAGGTGGCTGTGCTTTGATAACAACAGTGTTGTTGTTTGTTGTAGCTTAGTCACTAAGTTCATATCCAACTCTTTTGCCACCCCATAGACTGCAGCCTGACAGGCCCTTCTGTCCATGGGATTTCCCAGGCAAGAATACTGAAGTGATTGCCATTTCCTTCTCCAGGGGATTTTCCCAACCCAGAGATTGAACCCACATCTCTTGTATCTCCTGCATTGGCAGGCAAGTTTTTTGTTTGTTTTTTTAATCACTGAGCCACCAGGAAGCCAGTAAGAGTGTACCAAATACAAACTTTATTTCTCTCTACCAGATTCACTGGTGTCTCAGTTCAGTTCGGTTCAGTCGCTTAGTCGTGTCAGATTCTTTCCAACCCCATGAATGGCAGCACACCAGGCTTCCCTGTCCATCACCAACTCCCGGAGTTTACTCAGACTCATGTGCATCGAGTCCATGATGCCATCCAGCCATCTCATCCTCTGTTGTCCCCTTCTCCTCCTGCCTCAATCCCTCCCAGCATCAGAGTCTTTTCCAATGAGTCAACTCTTCACATGAGGTGGCCAAAGTATTGGAGTTTCAGCTTTAGCATCAGTCCTTCCAATGAACACCCAGGACTGTTTAGAATGGACTGGTTGGATCTCCTTGCAGTCCAAGGGACTCTCAAGAGTCTTCTCCAACACCACAGTTCAAAACCATCAATTCTTCGGCACTCAGCTTTCTACACAGTCCAACTCTCACATCCATACATGACCACTGGAAAAACCATAGCCTTGACTAGACGTATCTTTGTTGGCAAAATAATGTCTCTGCTTTTTAATATGTTATCTAGGTTGGTCATAACTTTCCTTCCAAGGAGTAGTGTCTTTTAATTTCCTGGCTGTGATCACCATCTGCAGCTCCATTTTGGAGCCCAGAAAAATAAAGTCTGACACTGCTTCCAGTGTTTCCCCATCTATTTCCCATGAAGTGATGGGACCAGATGCCATGATCTTCGTTTTCTGAATGTTGAGCTTTAAGCCAACCTTTTCACTCTTCTCTTTCACTTTCATCAAGAGGCTCTTCAGTTCCTCTTCACTTTCTGCCATAGGGTGGTGTCATCTGCATATCTGAGGTTATTGATATTTCTCCTGGCAATCTTGATTCCAGCTTGTGCTTCTTCCAGCCCAGCATTTCTCATGATGTACTCTGCATAGAAGTTAAATAAGCAGGGTGACAATGTACAGCCTTGACACACTCCTTTTCCCATTTGGAACCGGTCTCTTCCTCCATGTCCAGTTCTAACTGTTGCTTCCTGACCTGCATACTGATTTCTCAGAAGGCAGGTCAGGTGGTCTGGTATTTCCATGTCTTTCAGAATTTTCCACAGTTTATTGTGATCCACACAGTCACAGGCTTTGGCTACAGGTGGGCTAATCCAGAGCTATGGTCTTATTTTTACAAGGTCTCTCTTAAGTTCAAGCTCAGTTGAGTCCAATTTTTCTAAAGAAACCAAGAAATGGGACTCTCAATGGGGAACACACATCCCATCAATACCCAACTTAAACACTGTCTAACTGGGCAGGGTCCTAGAGGTTCCTGTGGCAACATGTGAACAGACATCTAGGCATGATACTACAAAGTTTCTGGGAGGATTATCTGAGAAGACAGATCTTAAGACCATGGATTCCCCGAGAAGATAAGTATAGTTCTACAGAAAGAAGTAAGAGGTAATCCACCAGAAACAATGGCAATGGCTATTATCTCTGTGGAATCATTTCCTAGTGGATTCATCAGGAAAACTGCAGCCATTTCGCAACTTCTGAATGCAAAAATCACTTAAGCAGAGGAAACTGCGGCTATAATCAGAGAAGCATCTTGGGCAAGGGTTCCTTAAGCTGAGGAACTTCAAAATTAATTTAATAAATGCACTGTGACCGGTTGAATTATAGCCTCCCAAAGACATCACCAACCTAATCCGCCAACACCTAATGATGTTAGCTTAGGAGCTTTATCAATGTGATTAAATTAAGGATCTTGACATGAGGAGCTTACCCTGGATTATCTGATGGACCCAACTTAATCATCTAAGAGCAAGGCAAGGAGGTCAGAGGAGAAGAAGGGACTGAAGCAGAAGGCTGAGTGATATGGGGTCATGAGCTGAGAATGTGAGCAGCTTCTAGGAGCTGGAAAAGGCAAGGAAATGGATTCTGCTCTGAACCTCCAGAAGGAACACAATCTGGCCTACTCATTTAGACTTCTGATGGACAGAAGTGTAAGGAAATAAATTCGTGTTGCTTTATCTAAATTTGTGTTATTGAGTTCCAGAAACAGTAGGAAATGAACAGATATACTATTAGATCCCATTTCACAAATCACAAAGGTGATTGGTGTTTATTGCCATAATGAGATAAAACAAAGATATAAAGGAAAAAAATCCCCCAACTTCTCTGTTCAGCACCTCCCTAACCTCACCTCCAGAGCACCTAAGTTTTTCTACCCACACTCAGTACTGGCAGTTCTAGCTCTTCAGTTAGTTGTTTTTATTTAAAGTATTAAGACCTTTGAATTAACTAACTGCCCTACTAACATATTCTTTCACTAAAACTGGAAGATTATACAAATGGCTCCCAATCATTCTCTTTTCTCTATGTAGGCCCCTTTGCAAAGTGCTTTGTAGCAATTCCCATCAAAAGGTGGGTTCTATTCCCCAAACTATCCCTGGGCTTGGCCAGTTGACTTGGTTTGACCAATGGGACAATAGCAAGTATTAACTCAAGCAGAGGCTGCTGGGAATTGTCATGCTTATGTGAACTAGGCCAAGGCAAGCCAACCTGACTTGAAGAAATTTCTACTCAACTCACAGACTCATATTAAATAACTGTTCATAGCTTTAAGTCACTAAGTTTCAAGGTCATTTGTTATGATAAGTAACTGTTCCACAAATTTGAAGCTATTGACATTTTCTCAGATGTCACCTTCCAAGAGTCTGGATTTTCTCTCTGGTCTGAATTTCTGAAAAGAATGATCTACAGATACAACACATATCAAGCTGAGGCATCATATGGTTCAATCTCAATGAAGAGTCACATTCAAAGATACACCCGTGCTAGATTCATGTCAATGTATGGCAAAACCTATACAGTATTGTAAAGTAAAATAAAGTAAAAAAAAAAAAGACACAATGGTGAAACAAAATAAGCAAACAAATAGGGAGGTAAAAACAACTAAAATCTTTTCTGAAATTTCCTTTATTAATGCACTGAAATTTTCTTAAAATTTTCTTTCCCTGTTTTATTTGTCTCTCCCACACATGCTAGCTACTACCCACCAAATCCAAAATGTCTGTCTTCTCTAAGATCTCCAAAATCTTTTCCATACCATGTCCATGCCCCTGTTTCAGTCCACTTCTTTAACTCTTTCCTTCTAGAGTAACTCCCTGCCTTTTACAATATAAATTAGCAGGCAGGAAAGCAGTTCTCTATTTTCCAACCTACCCATTATTCTGAAGTCAACTTCATATCAACTGACATCAGGAATGGATTTGGAAAGATGGAATAATACTTTTAGGAGTTTGTGTGGTGGGGGAGAGGAGCCATGGAAAAGTCTATGAATAATCTTATAAGGATAAAAATATTTCTGCCTGTATCTCACAAGAATCTACGGTGAGTAAAGGCACTGGTAAATTTTATAGTTAAGTTTGAGTAAAGTGGCTGGGAATATCACAGTGAATTAATTTTAAAGCTCTCTGAAAAAAAAATAATATAGAGCTAAAATTTCAGATGATCTTAACTGAACACAGGAATCGCTCCTGATGGTAGATGAAGGATTAAAATTATCTACTCTTGGGGCAGAGATGACAGTATAAGTCTGGATGTTGAGAAACAAACATGTTTACATTGTTTTGTTAGAAAATTTAAGGAAAAATGATAGATTAACAGAGTAACAGACACAATTTCTAAGCCACTAGAATAGGAAAAATCTAAAATAATCCAATCAATCCAGTTCAAGATAAGAACTATTTAACTGAAATAGCATAACTGTAAAAATCAATTTGGGATGAACTGGTACCTTTCTGTTGTTCAGGCTTACATGCAGGCAAATCTTTTTATTTATTTATTTTCAAACTCTTTAAAACAGCTTATTTATATAAACTCACATAGTCCTCACAATAAGCTTACTACGGTAGGTATTACTATTATACCTTTATTACAGAGAGGAAGATATAGAGTATCTTTAGTAAAATTTTTCAAAATCTCAGAAAAAAAGGTTTGTAGTTTCCTTCTTATAATAACTGCATATTTTCTTTTACATTTATTCTAAGTGCATTGCCATAAACATGAACATAATGTCAGCTTTTTATATTTTAACATTTTTATATTTATTTTAAATAGTGATTATTTTTTCATATTTCTCCATTATTGTAGTAAAACTCTTGATGATACTGAGATTTTCACTGGGTGAGTATATAATTTTATTGATTAAAAATAATCACTCATTTAAGATATATCAAGTGTAACTACTGTTGTTTCATGGGGTTACTTTTTGCTTTGTTTTAATAAATAATAACATATTATTCATAAAAGTTGATCTTTTTCTTCTAAAAGTTATATCCCTTATTTCTATTTCATATCTCAGAAAATGCTATATAATATATGATACAGGACATCTTTTTTAATGGTGATGCTTTTGGTTTTTCACCATTACACAAGATGCTGGCACCTGGCTAAAGAGAGGAACTACTTATTCAAATTGAGGATTTATCCTTTTTTAGTGAAAACTAAAAAAAAATTTTTTAAGTGAATGATTTGTGTATTAAATTTACAACTATTCTTTGAAGCAACTAGCCAACAGACTGAAACATACTTTTAATATAACTTGTACATGTCCAAGGTCTGACAGAATGTGGGCCATTGGAGAAGGGAATGACAAAACACTTCAGTATTCCTGCCTTGAGAAGCGCATGAACAGTATGAAAAGGCAAAATGATAGGATACTGAAAGAGGAACTCCCCAGGTTGGTAAGTGCCCAATATCCTACAGGAGATCAGTGGAGAAATAACTCCAGAAAGAAGGAAGGGATGGAACCAAAGCAAAATCAATACCCAGTTGTGGATGTGACTGGTGATAAAAGCAAGGTCCAATGCTGTAATATGCAATATTCCATAGGAACCTGGAATGTCAGGTCCATGAATCAAGGCAAATTGGAAGTGGTCAAACAGGAGATGGACACTGACACTCTAGGAATCAGCAAACTAAAATGGACTGGAATGGGTGAATTTAACTCCGATGACCATCATATCTACTACTGTGGCCAGGAATCCCTTAGAAGAAATGGAGTAGCCATCATGGTCAACAAAAGAGTCCAAAATGCAGTACTTGGATGCAATCTCAAAAACAACAGAATGATCTCTGTTCATTTCCAAGGCAAACCATTCAATATCACAGTTATCCAAGCCTATGCCCCGACCAGTAATGCTGAAAAAGCTGAAGTTGAACAGTTCTATGAAGACCTACAAGACCTTTTAAAACTAACACCCAAACAAGATGTCCTTTTCATTATAGGGGACTGGAATCCAAAACTAGGAAGTCAAGAAACACCTGGAGTAACAGGCAAATTTGGCCTTGGAATGCAGAATGAAGCAGGGCAAAGGCTAATAGAGTTTTGGCAAGAGAACGCACTGGTCATAGCAAACACCCTCTTCCAGCAACACAAGAGAAGACTCTACACATGGACATCACCAGATGGTCAACACCGAAATCAGACTGATTATATTCTTTGCAGCCAAAGATGTAGAAGCTCTATACAGTCAGCAAAAACAAGACCGGGAGCTGACTGTGGCTCAGATCATGAATTCCTTACTGCCATATTCAGACTGAAATTGATGAAAGTGGGGAAAACCACTAGACCATTCAGGTATGACCTAAATCAAATCCCTTATTATACAGCGGAAGTAACAAATAGATTTAAGGGACTAGATCTGATAGACAGAGTATCTGATGAACCATGGACGGAGGTTCATGACACTGTACAGGAGACAGGGATCAAGACCATCCCCATGGAAAAGAAATGCAAAAAAGCAAAATGGCTGTCTGAGGAGGCCTTACAAATAGCTGTGAAAAGAAGAGAAGCGAAAAGCAAAGGAGAAAAGGAAAGATATAAGCATCTGAATGCAGAGTTCCAAAGAATAGCAAGGAGAGATAAGAAAGCCTTCCTCAGGAATCAATGCAAACAAAAGGCGGGAAAGACTAGAGATCTCTTCAAGAAATTAGAGATACCAAGGGAACATTTCATGCAAAGATGGGATCAATAAAGGACAGAAATGGTAGGGACCTAACAGAAGCAGAAGATATTAGGAAGAGGTGGCAAGAATACAGAGAAGAACTGTACAAAAAAGATCTTCATGACCTAGATAATCACGATGGTGTGATCACTCACCTAGAGCCAGACATCCGGGAATGTGAAGTCAAGTGGGCCTTAGGAAGCATCACTATGGACTAATCTCAAAAATATACAAGCAACTCCTGCAGCTCAATTTCAGAAAAATAAATGACCCAATCAAAAAATAGGCCAAAGAACTAAACAGACATTTCTCCAAAGAAGACATACAGATGGCTAACAAACAAATGAAAAGATGCTCAACATCATTCACTATCAGAGAAATGCAAATGAAAACTACAATGAGGTTCCATTTCCAAATGCCAGTCAGAATAGCTGCTATGCAAAAGTTTACAAGCAATAAATGCTGGAGAGGGTGTGGAGAAAAGGGAACCCTCTTACACTGTTGGTGGGAATGCAAACTAGTACAGCCACTATGGAGAACAGTGTGGAGATTCCTTAAAAAACTGGAAATAGAACTGCCTTATGACCCAGCAATCCCACTGCTGGGCATACACCCTGAGGAAACCAGAATTGAAAGAGACACGTGTACCCCAATGTTCATCGCAGCACTGTTTATAATAGCAGGACATGGAAGCAACCTAGATGTCCATCAGCAGATGAATGGATAAGAAAGTTGTGGTACATATACACAATGGAGTATTACTCAGCCATTAAAAAGAATACATTTGAATCAGTTCTAATGAGGTGGATGAAACTGGAGCCGATTATACAGAGTGAAGTAAACCAGAAAGAAAAACACCAATATAGTATACTAATGCATATATATGGAATTTAGAAAACAACCCTGTATGTGAGACAGCAAAAGAGACACAGATGCATAGAACAGTCTTTTGAACTCTGTGGGAGAGGGAGAGGGTGGGATGATTTGGGAGAATGGCATTGAAACATGTATAATATCGTATATGAAATGAATCGCCAGTCCAGGTTTGATGCATGATACTGGATGCTTGGGGCTGGTGCACTGGGATGACCCGGAGGGATGGTACGGGGAGGGAGGTGGAAGGGGGGTTCAGGATGGGGAACACACGGACACCCCTGGCGGATTGATGTTGAGGTGTGGCAAAACCAATACAATATTGTACAGTAAAAAAAAAAAAAAAAGATAAACCATTTAAGCATAAATGGATGAATGATATAAATGTATATTTCACAAAAGAAAAAAAAATATGGTATGTATATGCGGGGCAACCAAAAAAAATTTATAATAAATGTTTGGTATTAGTCCACAAAAAAAAAAAAAAACAAACCACAGCACAGTTCTTGGCATATGGAATTTATTCAATAAAGTATCTTTACACTTACAAAAAAAGAAAGAAAGCATCACTACGAACAAAGCTAGTGGAAGTGATGGAATTCCAGTTGAGCTGTTTCAAATCCTAAAAAAAATGATGCTGTGAAAGTGCTGCACTCAATATGCCAGCAAATTTGGAAAACTCAGCAGGGGCCACAGGACTGGAAAAGGGCAGTTTTCATTCCAATCCCAAAGAAAGGTAATGCCAAAGAATGCTCAAACTACCACACAATTGTACTCATCTTACACACTAGTAAAGTAATGCTCAAAATTCTCCAAGCCAGGCTTCAGCAATACGTGACTGTGAACTTCCAGATGTTCAAGCTGGTTTTAGAAAAGGCAGAGGAACCAAAGATCAAATTGCTAACATCTGCTAGATCATTGAAAAAGCAAGAGAGTTCCAGAAAAGCATCTACTTCTGCTTTATTGACTATTCCAAAGCCTTTGACTGTGTGGATTACCACAAACCATGGAAAATTCTGAGAGAGATGGGAATACCAGACCACCTGACCTGCCTCTTGAGAAACCTATATGCAGGTCAGGAACCAACAGTTAGAAGTGGACATGGAACAACAGACGGGTTCCAAATAGGAAGAGGAGTACATCAAGGGTATATATTTTCACCCTGCTTATTTAACTTATATGCAGAGTATATTATGAGAAATGCTGGGCTGGAAGAAGCACAAGCTGGAATCAAGATTGCCAGGAGAAATATCAATAACCTCAGATATGCAGATGACACCACCCTTATGGCAGAAAGTGAAGAGGAACTAAAAAGCCTCTTGAGGAAAGTGAAAGAGGAGAGTGAAAAAGTTGGCTTAAAACTCAAAAACATTGGCTTAAAACATTCAGAAAACTAAGATCATGGCATCTGGTCCTATCACTTCATGGGAAAGAGATTGGGAAACAGTGGAAAAAGTGGCTGACTTGATTTTTCTGGGCTCCAAAATCACTGCAGATGGTGATTGCAGCCATGAAATTAAAAGATGCTTACTCCTTCAAAGCAAAGTTATGACCAACCTAGACAGCATATTAAAAAGCAGAGACATTACTTTGTCAACAAAGGTCCATCTAGTCAAGGCTATAGTTTTTCCAGTGGTCATATATGGATGTGAGAGTTGGACCATAAAGAAAGCTGAGTGCCGAAGAATTGATGCTTTTGAACTCTGGTGTTGGAGAAGACTGTTGAGGGTCCCTTGGACAGCAAGGAGATCCAACCAGTCAATCCTAAAGGAGATCAGTCCTGGGTGTTCTTTGGAAGGAATGATGCTAAAGCTGAAACCCCAGTACTCTGGCCACCTCATGCGAAGCGTTGACTCATTGGAAAAGACTCTGATGCTGGGAGAGATTGGGGGCAGGAGGAGAAGGGGACGACAGAGGATGAGATGGCTGGATGTCATCACTGACTCGATGCACATGAGTTTGAGTAAACTCCAGGAGTTGGTGATAGACAGGGAGGCCGGGCGTGCTGTGAGTCATGGGGTTGCAGAGTCAGACTGACTGAGAGACTGAACTGAGCCGAACATGTCCAATTAGATTAAAACTCCTTCATAAGTAATACACAGCTTAATGTCTCTACAACATGTAGAAAATTTGTGACAACCAAAAGTGGGTAAATATAACTTGGCCTTCCTAACTCTTTTTCTCTTCATTTAATCTCACATAATAACTCAAATTCTAGCTTTTTTACATATGGTTATTCAATTATTTTTGAGTTTCTGCTACACAAATTTTCCCCTGTAGGTTGCAATACATCAAATTTAACAAAATGTGGAAAGCTCTGACATATTTTAGTAAGCTGATTTGTACTTCTTAATGTTTGATATTTATATGGTTAGTTGACACCCTGGGCTAAGGCAATAAAATACTGAGGAATACAGTACAAGCTTGATCTTAGTGAACCTATGGTTTTTTTGTATCAGCACCATAACATTCTACATTTATGAATTTTGTTCATATGCTGTTGATTAACTGGAAGGAAATTTCTATTAGACATTTAAGCAGAGATGTTGAGTAGGGGGTTGGATTATCTGCATCCAGAGCTAGCTTCTTAAATTTGTAGTTATCAGCAGATAGAAGACAGTTAAAACCATGTTTCAAATCTTAATCTTTGTACCATGGATGATTAGAGAACATAGCCATTAAGGCATAAAATCAAAAGTATAAAAATGTCTAAGCTAAAAAGATTCAGAATTATTCTCTGGCAGGAACGCTGAGGCCACAGTTAAAGGACTGCATAGTGTTGTGGGTATGTGTACAGGTATTGCCTTACATCCTAACAGTAACATGCTAACATTACAGTCATGTTAAAAATTCATAATAAAAATTTACCCACAATCCCATCCATAAGTCTCAAGTGTCCATTTTTCATGCTGTCTTCTATATCTTGTCCATTTACTTAATAATAAGAGGCAATAACTGTCACTTTGATGGGTACATAGTCTATTGAGCTGGCATACCATAATGTCCTTACATAATAGCAGTTCACACACTTGGCTAAAAAGTGTTCTTAAAATTATATAAAGATAACAAACCAGGCTTGGGGGAGAAGATGGAAAAGAAATGCACTAAATGTATTATGTCCTCCTCCCTGTAATACACTTAACTTCCTCTGGGAAGTCTCCTGGACAACGCAGCTGGGTTGGGTGCGATTCTGAGATTTCGGACACCTTATCCCCCTCACAGTGCGTAGTGGCCCTGCGGGGGCTGTCTCTCCAAAACACTGTCAGGCTGTGTGCTGGCTCACTGCTGCCTGCCTGACACTCAGTACTCCTCTGCATGATCGCATACAGGAATGGCAGAACGGATGTTTGGCTGCTATGCGCTGAATGGAAAGTAGAACACAGCCATCTCAAAATCTGTGTTCCTAGTTCCCAAATTTCCTTTCAGATACACATCTTATCATATTTAAAATCGTTCTCATGTGGACAGGAATGTGCAAAAGACAAGAGTCTGAAGAACACAGAATCTTGAAGGACTTTTTTTTTCCCTCTAAAATGCAAAAACTTTCCAGGTAGCACCAGCAATGAGTGAGGCATGCTGACTCTATCCAGCTTTCTGCTCCACTGGGACAATGCTTTTTGGCCCTCTTGTGGTGGGTAGGAAAAGGCCCTCTTACTTGTTCCTATGAAAGAGATGCAAGAACAGTCACTACCAGACTGGAGCAATGATGCTGGGAGCCCTTGTGGAGCCTGCTTTTCCTCAGACACAGTGACCAGAATGTTCCAGATAGCGGCTTTTCTGTCAGCCAGGTCTCAGCATGAGAACCACATGAAGCAGTCCCTGGGCAAATGGAGATGACATGTCCTATGAGGGAGCAACGAACCTCTGTATTGTGCATTTGTTGAGATTTAGGTATTGGCTGGTACTGATACTAGCCTACCCTGATCGACACTTCATGGGAAAAATTTTGCTTCATTACACCTTGAAAAGAGACCATCACTGAGCTCTAGAAATTTGAAAATGAAAATGACGCACAGGAAAATTAACATCTCTCTGAAGACAGTAAAATTTAAATGCTTAAACATTAGAAGAGGAAGCATGTCTGGTTAGCAACCATAGTACCAAGGTGGAAAACCTAGGCATTTCTTCTGTGGCTTTTATCTGGCTTACAGATAAGCTAGTGGGACTTCCCTGGTGGCTCAGATGATAAAGCGTCTGCCTAAAATGTGGGAGACCCACCCGGGTTCGATCCCTGGTTTGGGAAGATCCTCTGGAGGAGGAAACGGCTCCCCGCTCCAGTACTCTTGCCTGGAGAATCCCATGGATGGAGGAGCCTGGGTAGGCTACAGTCCATGGGGTCGCAAAGAGTCAGACACGACTGAGCGACTTCACTCACTTCACAGGGCAAATTAGACCAACAGTTGTAAGTAACTAGATGCTATATTGACAAAAAAAAAAAAAAAACAAGAAAAAGAACACAGTGCACTGGATTACTTCAGGATATTTTCTAGCCCTAAACGTTGGTAGCTGGACTGGTACTTATCACGTTCTGAAACACAGGCAGGAAAAGTAAGCGTTATACATGCCAGTTTTGATGTGTGTTTTAGCACCTTTAGTGCCTCATCCCCAGTGAAGGAGAAACCTCTTAATATGGAATTCCTTGGCCTTATCCAGGGCTTCCCTGGTGGTGCAGAGGGGGCACTGTGAGGATTTGCATTCACTGGTAGCTTTTGGAAAATCCATGGGGGAAAGTAGCTCCAGAATTATTGAAAAAGTACAGAGCACAGATTCAAAGGACCTGGATTTGAACACCAGCTCTGTCACTGAGTTATAATATCATATGAACTTTTAAAGCTTGGCCAAATGTCACAATACCAGATTATGAGGATTCCTGTGAAAAGTACATGTAATGAAATTTGTGAAAAATCAGGCTACCTAGGTTCCAAGGGATTAATTTCTTTACTAAGGTTTATTCCACTGACCGTGTTTCTGACTAAGAACGGGAGTAGCTGGAGATGCATCCAGAGAGACCTTGCTGCTGAATTAATTGTTCTTAAATCCCAAAGAGTGCCTATTAATCAAGTACTATTTTTGGTGTAGGCTCAAGGATTTCTCCTACAAATAAATGGAAAATGACCATTACAGAAGTGGATAACCAATTGGTATTCACGGTCAAGGCTCAGACCAGGTGCTATGGGGATTTCCGCCATTCTATGCAATTTGGACAAATTCTCATCAGTACCTCTGTCTCTGAGAGTTGTTTACACTCAGTCTTACTGTGTGGCAACTGGGATTACAACTGCACACATCAGAAGCAATTCCACACCCTGGATGCTCAGAAGAACAACACTGATGTTTTAGCTAAAAGCTCTGGCTCTACCTGCTAACAATGGGTTTGGGAACTAATAATCTCAAATTCTGACAGTCACTGAGCTGGGCCAGCTAATAGTGGAACCTTATGTCTGAAACAGAAATTGTTTTGAGGAACAGACTTGGAATTAGCATCTTGGTACTGGCAGTAGACAGTTCAGAGCTTGGGTGACGGAACGTTGAGTTTTAGTACATGTTTCAAATCTTCATAATTTAGTATTTAGAGACACTACAAGAAGAAGGATGTCAAGGAAGGAATTTGTAGTTTATTTTTTCCTCCTTCAGCCTCCTTTCTCCCACAACTTTATTGAACTGGATGGCAGAAAACAAATTTCTATTCAAACATACTTAAGAAAGGCCCTCATTTCAAGTTTCCTTCATGTGTCACTCAAGATAAGGAGACCTGGAATTCTCAATGTCCTGAGAAGCCTAGTATTTAGATGGGAGTTTGTCTTTATAACAATGTAGGATACACTTTTCTCACTCCATTTCACCTTAAGGTCCCCAGTCAAGCAGTAATGGGGCATTTCCTCCCCAAATATTTTGAAAACTTACTATTTGCCAGGCTCAAGGCATATGCCATTTTTCAAACAACTCTGTGAGGTAGATGCCTTTCCTTACTTATTTTGTTGATAAGAAAAATGTAGCCTGAGGAAATTAAGTAATACCTAAGGGCACCCTGTTGGTAAATAGCATAGTCAAGGTTTAAACTCTGGGCATCTCACTCCTGAGTTGGAACTATGGTCTCTCAGTGGCAGTGGTAAGGGGCAGGTTCAGAAGTCCTGAAAAATGGATATGGGTCATTTTTCTGGAATGAGTGAAGATGAAAAGGGGTCAACAACAATAAGGAAACAGTGATATTTAAATAAAGAAAAAGAAAAAAAAAAACACCTCAGAATGGTTTAAGGTCTACCTGTACAGGTCAAGGACTACTATTTTGGATACTAGAATTTCCCTTTTGGAAATTCTGCTTTTCAGAAACTGGGAGCTGCTCACCAATGAAGATTGGTTAAATGGTTCATATAGTAGAATACTTTAACGCCTTTAAAAAGTCAAAGGGTCAAGATATAAGCTCTGTA
The DNA here is from genome assembly GCF_023091745.1 of Budorcas taxicolor. Taxonomy (NCBI): domain Eukaryota; kingdom Metazoa; phylum Chordata; class Mammalia; order Artiodactyla; family Bovidae; genus Budorcas; species Budorcas taxicolor. The sequence goes on along the minus strand of NC_068913.1, from coordinate 32,022,012 downwards.
TTCACCCAATAGTTAATCTCCTGTCTCTTCTACTAAATGAGGAAACAATTTTACCTACTTGAGAGGGATATTATGAGAATTAGTACAATAACTCATGTAAAATGCTTAGAAGGGACCCTAGTGCATGGTGAATTTGGCAATAAGGAGTCCATGATCTGAACCACAGTCAGCTCCCGATCTTGTTTTTGCTGACTGTATAGAGCTTCTCCATCTTTGGTTGCAAAGAATATAATCAATCTGATTTCAGTGTTGACCATCTGGTGATGTCCATGTATAGAGTCTTCTCTTGTGTTGTTGGAAGAAGGTGTTTGCTATGACCAGTGTGTTTCTTGGCAAAACTCTTATCAGCCTTTGCCCTGCTTCATTCTGTACTCCAAGGCCAGATGGTGATTGCACCCATGAAATTAAAAGACGTTTACTCCTTGGAAGGAAACTTATGACCAACCTAGATAGCATATTCAAAAGCAGAGACATTACTTTGCCGACTAAGGTCCATCTAGTCAAGGCTATGGTTTTTCCAGTGGTCATGTATGGATGTGAGAGTTGGATTGTGAAGAAAGCTGAGTGCTGAAGAATTGATGCTTTTGAACTGTGGTGTTGGAGAAGACTCTTGAGAGTCCCTTGGACTGAAAGGAGATCCAACCAGTCCATCCTAAAGGAGATCAGTCCTGAGTGTGCATTGGAAGGAATGATGCTGAAGCTGAAACTCCAATACTTTGGCCACCTCATGCGAAGAGTTGACTCATTGGAAAAAACTCTGATGCATGGAGGGATTGGGAGCAGGAGGAGAAGGGGACGACAGAGGATGAGATGGCTGGATGGCATCATTGACTCGATGGACGTGAGTTTGGGTAAACTCAAGGAGTTGGTGATGGACAGGGAGGCCTGGTGTGCTGCGATTCATGGGGTTGCAAAGAGTCAGACATGACTGAGCGACTGAACTGAAGTGAGTGCATCGTGAGCACTCAGCGGATGTTAGCTTTTATTATCAATATGATGTGAAAAGGTGTTCATGATACACTGTAATGTGAATAGAAGAGGCTATGAAATGGTATATATTGTGATGCCACTTTTTAAAAAATATGTACACATGCAGGGGAAATATCTGGAAACATATATATCATAATGTTAAGAGTATTAACTGCTTCAACTATATGTGAACCGAGAACTCCCAGATCTTCAATCTGCATTTAGAAAAGGCAGAGGAACCAGAGATCAAATTGCCAACATCCACTGGATCAGTGAAAAAGCAAGAGAATTTCAAAAAAACATCTACTTCTACTTCACTGACTATGCTAAAGTGTTTGACTGTGTGGATCACAATAAACTATGGAAAATTCTTAGAGATGAGAATACCAGACCACCTGACCTGCCTCCTGAAAAATCTGTATGCAGGTCAAGAAGCAACAGTTAGAACCAGACATGAAACAAAAGAGTGGTTCAATAATGGGAAATGAATACATCAAGGCTGTATATTGTCACTCTGCTTATTTAGCTTATAGGCAGAGTATATCATGGGAAGTGCCAGGCTGGATGAAGCACAAGCTGGAATCAAGATTGATGGGAGAAATACCAACAAACTCAGATATGCAGATGAGATCTAGGTCTCAGTTCTCTTATCATAGCCAAGTGATTTAACCCAGGTCTCAATATCTTGTAGGGTTATTATAGAAAAGCAAGTGAGAGAATATCTGAAGGCACTTAAGCCCTCATAAGGAATTATTATTACTCATGTTCTCTTTTGCAGGCTTTAGAGGACCATTTTGTTTCTAGGGCTTAGAATTGTAACAACCAGTTTTGCAAATAAGAACAATGACAAAATATCATACAAACCTCAATGGCTCTTCCTTATTTTAAACAAACTGTATATGCAAGAATCTCAGTGTTTTTGAACTCTTCTAAATAAATAATATTATCTCCCACTACTAAGATAATGAGAGGATATTCAGTGACCAACCTATGGTATCTGCATGAAGAAACAAACGAACTGATCATACAATCTCCCAACACAGGTTCCAGAATTTCCTCTATATAATCTGTACAATAATCTGTGTTATTAAGCACACTATTCACCAATAAAACCATACTAGATGCATTTGAAAAGAGTAAGAGACAGAGGTGAGCAAGAAAACAAAATCTTTCTTTTCTTAACCTCCTTTCCTTCCTTCTTCCACGCCACCCCGCAATTTGCCTCTATCTTTGACTCTCTCCGAAAGAAGCTGTCCTAAAGTCAGTATTGATTAAAAAATATTAATGTCCCAAGGCATCTCAAATCAAAACAAATCTTACTTTATGACTAAAAATAAATAGCACAATGGAAAAACTGAGTGTGAGGGTGTACAGAGAACAGAAGTTAGAATTGTTCACCCTTTAATGTTTTTACTCAAAATGTTTGAGGTCTTAACCTTCTCAATGTGAAGTCATGACTTATTTCATTCAACTTGTAGACGCAAAAAGAAATGTAATTTAAATAGATATTTTACTTAAAATCCAACGATACCAATAAATTTATCTACTTCAAATCTGCTAGACTAAAAGCTGACTGCCCTCTGGTGGGCTGTTTCTAAAATATTTAGCACCTCTTTAACTTTGCTTTATAAATATTGCAAGTATCATAAGACTATTTTACAATCCAATCCATGTAAATAACACTAATATTTGGAAAAAGGAGAAAAGTCAGTTAAATACTCTTTATTAAATGTAAAAGCAGATTATAGCAAGTTTAGCTATTTCTAATTTTTAAAATGTGTTTTTCCTTGAAATGTAAATTTATTTTAGTCTCAAGCTTCAATTAAAGTAGTGGAAGCAAAGCAAAAAGTTATGTGAACTTTATTTTCATTTTCTACACATCTGCATTTTAATAATTGTGTTGTTTTTTCACTGTTAAGCAATAACAACAAAAAAAGTGTTTATCACACTTAGGTTCTGTTCTCTATTGCTAAGTGTTAATTTTACTGTTTGAAAAAAGAAATCGAAATGAGATAATTATATTTTTAATTAAAAAACATATCATATTGCTTTGGAGGGAAAAATCTAAAAAAATACCACATCAATGTATAAGAGCTAAGATGGGTAAAGTAGGAAGCATGTTTAGGGACTATTCATAAAACCCTTTGGAATCTTAACAAAGTCCAGTACATCGTCAATCCAACAGGATCTCATTCTCCTGTTTGCAATTCCTTGTAATAAAGAGGTTCTAGTGAGCTGATATCTCAGGTATGCTAACTGAATTTTTCAGTTTTCATTCAGCTATTTAGGCTGTGTACATCAATTTCTGAAGCATCACCAGCCCCATTCATCAGATCATTGTCAATGAGAAAATTTCAACTCACATTTTAAGTTATTTCCTCAACATATGTGCCATCCTTATGCAAACAAATCTTGTGAAAATTTGAATTCACATTAACAAAGTTATTTCAAATAGAAAAAGGTTGGGTTTTTTAAAGAAGTCAAGAAAAACTTCTTAAAGAAAGACTTCTTAAAGCTTTAAGTAAACTACTTCAAAACGAAACAAAAAACCACCTCTTGGCCTCTCTGAAAGAAAAATGAAAAGTGTTACTCAGTAATTTATCTGATCAATTTCATCAATACTGATAACATATCTAGAAAATCCAATTTAACATACCCCCTTTCTTTTCTTGGTAGCACTATGTTTTGGCAATAGCATAAAGATTAATTTATTAAGTCTCAATTTCATTTAGCATTTGCAAATAGAACCTTAGGAAAAAAAAAAAAGAAAAATCTTCATTTCTAACAGTGGAATTGAAGACTGCAATCAAATTCCTACATAAGGTTAATTTTGTGGTTACAGATACTCAGATTTAAGCACAAGAGCAGCTTACAGCTTTGCGTATCTAAAATACACAAAGATCACCCACATTCAGTCTCTTAGACAGAAGACATTTGAAACATCCAGTAGCAATGTAAGTGTCTTTATCCAAAATAGGCAAGGAAGTCACACAAATTAAAATGCTTCCTGTATTTGGTGCAAGTTAACATTTTTTCAAGTTTGCTTTTAAACTAATTAACATGTGAAATGGATTTAAAATGGAAAGCTGTCACTTCTGTGAGATTTGATTACAATCCCCCTCCACCTTCCAATTCAAAGTAAATGGAAATATAGAAATGAAGAAAGAAAAAGTGAAAGACTGTGAAAAGTGAAAGCATCAGTGAAAGACTGCTTTAAAATTGCAATAAAATTTACTGTTTTATAAGGGCTCACTAGATCGTCATTTGAAAGCCATTAACAGCAAACCAGGTTGCCCATTTTTCTCGCCCTGCAGAGACAGCGCTGGAGGCTGCTCTCCGAGATTTTGCTTTCTGTCTAAACACCCCCACCCTTCCTTGAGCCTGAGGGAATTAGAAATTTCCCTATTCATTTGAGTTGTTTGTTACAGTTTTTCACTTTAAAATTATTTAAATTATAGACCCCGAGCATTTGGGATTATTATTCATGCTAAATTTTCAATTCAGCTTCAGAAATAATTGAATGGAAGCACAGTGTGTGTAGGTAAATCAGTATCTACGCAGAATAAAAAGAAATCATCTTACCTAGCATTTCCAGCTATGTAGAAACTGAAAAATAAGCTGTGTGTGTGTAAATAGATATAATTCTACAACTGCCTCTGAACTTTCTGAATTTGCAACAGTTTTGCTCTATCAGTACCCATTAAATCAATATTTTTATAGCTTAAAATGCGATTTGTTCTATTACAAATGTGTACCGGCTAATCGCAGCTTTGCGATAAAGCTTCTCCATGTGTCCTGCACTGAGCATTGTTTTTTCCATCAACAGAGGGCAGTCTATCGTTTGCCAAGGAACTCAGTTCCAGTGAGGGGGCTGAGGGCTGCGAGTGCTGCATCTGACAGATGAGGTTTGCACAGAGTTTGCTCCAGTAACAGGCAGAAGCTCTTCCAACTGGCCAGTGTGTAACTCATTGGAAATGCTACTGATCGTTGAAACAACATGCCTGAGTGAAAGAGAACCCCGTGATTTACAAAAGTCTGATGCAAGTGACTTTTAAGTCAGTGGTGTGTTATTATTTGAGTATCACTCAAAGGGTTAGTATAGGAAATCATCATTTGCATAAAACCCAGATGCATGCTCAAATCTGCTCACCTTGTAGAGGTAGTGACAGCTTTATTTACGTTGCCTGCCCTCACACTGTGTGTGGGAGTGTCTTCAGTGTGACTGTTTTAGTACAACTTAAATATATTATAGCTGTTTTATATTTGATCCAAGAAAAATGAAATAATTCTTCATATAGTAATCTATCAGGGTCATAATTGACACATTAGAGAGGTCTAGCTTTTTCCCTCTGCTACCAGGAATAAAGAAAATTTCAGGTGCTGGGGCTATTAATTTTTCATCAGTCAAAGGCATTAAATTTAAACTGAAAATCTGAAAGAATGGAAAAAGATGCACTTCAAGAAAATTAGATCTTCTCAGAGTATTTGTCCAAGATCTACATTTACTGATATGTAATTCATTAGACATTTCAACACAGCAAAGTCATAATCTGGTAGTACAGGGATTGCATTTTACTCTGTGCCAGAAAAGTTTTACAAATGTCTTAAAGCTATTGTAAAAGCGGCAGTGAGAAATCCTAATAGACACCAGAATCAACATATCTGAAGTGTGTGCATTATCATGGCCCATTATTTTAAATAAGAGTGTTCTACCTCAAGAACTGGAATGATACCACAAATAACAGAATAAATGGGAATGTAAAAGTCAAACAGCATGACAAAAACTGCTCAGACTTAGAGAAAAAGCTTTTTAGAATACAGATGTGTTCTAAAAATCCTTCTGTAAAAAAGTGTGTTCCATTATCACAGAAGGAAAGAAACTCAAGGTTTTTCTTCTGTTTAGGGTATATTTATGTGATATTAAGGATGATGAAGCAAATATTTAGCAGCTAGGGTACTGTGTGCAGCTAACAATATTTCCTTTATCATTTACCCAACAAGAAGATAAGTGCCGTTTTCCTTCTTTTGCAAATATATTTGCCAGCAGCTGTTTCAACATTTATAAAGACCATTTCCACTGATTGCCAAATAACCATAAATTCATTTACACATATTTCTGAGTTGGAGGCATAAAAATAATTACATGTCTGATTAAATCCACTTATGCCTTCACATCTTACTAAATCTATAATAGACATGAATTGTTACGATGTATTACATCTAAGTGCATAAATAATACAATGCAGACGTAGAGTCCAGCTTTTCTACAACAGAACGTGTGGAGATAATTTACACAAATATAGTTGAGATACAGTATAAAAAACAACTTATTTTAGAAATTGTTATGACACAGAAAATGTCCAACACAGAAAATAGGGACTTCAGCTAGAAAACTAAAGAAACTATCCTTGCTTATCACTGCCTCACTGTCCTGAAATACATATTAAATAGTTATCTTAATAAGCTTGTCATTAGAGGAGAAAAATTAAGCTGAAAACTCCTTTTCTTAATATGCAAACTACAGAAAATTATACGTACACTTACAACTTGCTGAATTCTTGAGGTATGCTCTGTTGCTCCTCCCCCACCTACCTCCCACCCCACAACCACATCATTCCACCCACCCTTCCCCACCTCCTCTGCCACTTGGCACCAAGGTGATTTAAATGATTATAGTACATAGTACATGGGAAAATACTTTCGGGGACTGTTCAAAGTTAAGAATCACAGTGCTTAGAAAGAGCAGTTTGATTCCCCTCTTAACTCCCTACAAGAGACATGAAATTTTGCTTTATTTTGACTGAGACTCAGGCCAGAATACTGGAGTGGGTAGCCTTTCCCTTCTCCAGGGGATCTTTCCAACCCAGGGATTGAACCAAGGTCTCCTGCATTGCAGGCAGATTCTTTACCAGCTGAGCCACAAGGGAAGCCCTATAATAACTTTAATCACACAATATTTAACCATATTTGTTATACCACAACACTTGGTAACACTTCATTTTGAGTGTCCCAGCATTATTAATTCATTTGGTATTCACTGTAATAACACTGATCATCATGAACTTATTTGGTATGCATGTGGATGTCATAAGTATTTCCATAGGAATTCTACTGCATTTCAGCATTAATTAAATGCACTCCCTAATTTTCTTAGGAAAACAGGAATATACTGTAATTCTTAAATACTATGTCTTTCAATAGCATATACATAGGCTGATTATTAAGCCATATGTAGAATTATTTGTACCACTTTATGAACATATTTTATATGCGAAACAGCTAACAAAATCAGTCTCTAGGTTTTTGTGGATCATGATATATTTTCCCAATATCAGCATTTCATGAACACAGAAGTGACATTTACAATCACATTTCTCAAGCAAAGAAGAAAACCACCCTACATTAATTTCCAGAATCTGAGACAGAAAACGTCTTTCTTTAAAAACAAACATACAAATAATAAACACCTAGAGAATGAAAGCCACCTAACCAAGTTTGCATGTTTGTGTTCTTTCCTTCCTGCTTCCCCAGATCCTAGAGGTGCCCATGGCTCTGTGGATGTAGCGCCTTTTATCTGCTATTGGGGTATGCCAGTTCTGTGATGTCATTCACTCAGCAAGAAAAAATACCAGCCACCCCCACTGGTATCCTGAGATGGCAAAATGAAGTGGCTTATCAAAGGATAGCGGAAAACTGTTTAAAAGAGAGCTCTGCTAAAATCTACTAATCTTCAATCACATTAAGGTTTCTAAAGTTATACAGGCTTTTTCATGTGTTCATAAAAGGAGCTGATCCCATTCTCTTTTCTGCCAACAGAGATACATTTGTCAGCCCTATCATATCCCTTCTGCTAAAGGAAAGTAATGATACCATATTTGAGAGTGTGTGAGATTCTCTCCTGAATTTCAGCTTCAAACACCAGGGGGTTCCTATCTTAATACAAGGGAGTGTTTTTTCATTTATATTTGATTTTTTATTTTTAAAATTGTTTTACTTACTGCTATTCTGGAAACTAAAATCAGGCAGCAGTATTAGCAAGTAAAAGGACTAGCAGTATTAGCAAGTAAAGCAAGATTTAAAGGACTTAAATCTTATTTAAAACTATAAGAAGTAAATATTTTCCCCCCTCACTTGATTTTGTAATTTCAAGGTGGGGGGAGGAGAATTATTTAATTCTTAAAGCTTCTGAATGTGTCTTTAAATGGGAATCTGTAAACACTGGTTAAACCTTAGCATTATTTGTTCATTATTTCTCAGTCGTAACATGAATAGACAAACATACCTAAAAGAATGACACCTTTACTGGGGAAACACGTTTTCTCAAAGCAGTGATAAGACTCACAAGTTCTCACACTTTATATAACAAATACAATTTTTAAAATATTTAAAAATAACACTAGGATTGTACTATTCCAAAACAGAAAATGAAAAGGAGTTTGCAGTTAAAATATTTATTTTTCTAGTACATTTAGTGATAACACAGTTATTTTTAATGAAACCCATGCAGAAAGAAAGAATAGAAAATCCAGTTCATAATTGTCATGTAGGGAGGAGACAGAGCTGGACTTTTTCTCTTACGGTTTGTACTCTGGATTCATTTAATAGGCACTGCACCTCAAGGCTTGCGGACAGCGGTGGATTCCTATTCTGTAGCTTAGAGAATTACCCAATCTTCAGAGGATAGATTTAAAACGTTGCCGCCTGTGAATTCTAGGCTTTTGTTCAACATTTAAGGCAGATCTCTCATGTACAAAAAGTACTTCAAAGGTATTCATTTATTTTTTGTTTGTTTATCTAGGTTTGTAGTCCTTTCTCTGAGAATTGTTCTTATTAATCTTTGCACTGAAATACTTTTAGGAACCAATGCCAGTTACCTTGATGTTGCCTATTTAACAGTGGCAGATTCTGTTTTGCTACTGGTGGCAAACAATTTAATTAGGAACACAAAATAGCCGCCTGTTTTATTTCCCTCTGCAAGTATCTGTTCCTTGTCTAAGAATAAGAAACTACCACTATAAAAATCTCTCTGAGCTCTTGCTAATGAAACTTCCTGATTCCACTTGTTTAACCAAGCTCTCTCTGCAACAATTTATTCTTTCTTTCTAAACAGACCTTTAGGTATGCAAGGCCGTTTGTAAATTATATGGTGCTGGCAATATCATGAAATATCATGACTGCAGTTTATGGGCAGATGAAGGGGGATGAGTTGTAACAAGAATAAATTACACAAAATACATTGGGGGAGAAGTGGTAAAGTGGTGGTGCCAGCAAAATTATTAAACTTTAGAGTGGTACTTAATAAGGGCACTAAATTAAGTGACCTTACGATTGGATGGACATAGCAAATGGGATTCTCAGGGAATTATCGTCCATTAACTTACAAAGAAATAAGGAGATATAGTATCATAAACCAAGATAAGAAAAGTATAGGTGAACTGAATATTAACAAATAAAGCAGTTCACTGAAAACAACTATCCCTTTAGAAACATCCTGAACATACTACCTAAAATCACATGCTGGTGAAAAGACTATAGTTTATGGCTTAGGACCATATATTTTATATTTAATTTTGTCTTTTTTTTACAAATGTGTCTAGCCACAAGCATAAAAGCTCACACTGTCTAACTAATATAAAGTTATGAAGAATATTGGGAACTAGAAAGTCAGTCATGCACTATGGATTTCTTTACCTTGCTTAATTCATCTGTGAAGGAGTGGTAATTCTGACTGACCTATAGAAGCTCACTGAGGAATCATTAATATATGGCTTAATATAAATTAGAAAATGTTGGCATACATGTATGTGTATGCACATGCATTTTGCTCTCAGGTACCTTTTTTTAACTGAAGTAGAATTAACAAGCAATAAAGTACACAAATCTTCCACGCAGAGCTCAGTGAGGTTTTGCATGTGTATGTGTATAGATATATATATGCCCTTATGACCACTTCAGTTCAGTGCTAAGCTTCAAACATGTCCAACTCTTTGCAATCCTATAGACTGTAGCCCGCCAGGATCCTCTATCCTTGAGATTTCCCAGGCAAGAACACTGGAGTGGATTGGCATTTCCTACTCCAAGCAATCTTTCTGACCCAGGGATCAAACCCACATCTCTTGTGTCCCCTCAACTGGCAGGCGGGTTCTTTACCACTAGTGCCACCTGGGAAGCCCCTGTGACCAATATCCAGATATTTTCACTCACCCTAGAAAGTTTCCTTCTTGCCATACTCCCCCATTTCTCCCCAGAGTTAACCACTGCTATGACTACTGTCACCATAGGTTAGTTTAAAATGTTTTTGAAATCACAGATTTATACTCTTTTCTGTTTGAAATCTTTCAACCTCGTTGTAGTTTTTGACTCTGTCATTAGACTCCATTATTAGGGATTAGTAAACTTGAAAGCATCAAACAAACAGCCTTCTCCTTTTTTTTCTCTTCTCTGTTCTGCATCCTCAGTGGTTAACAATGTGGTCTCTGCCATCTCTCAGGCTCAGTTCAGTTCAGTCGCTCAGTCATGTCTAACTCTTTGAGACCCCATGAACTGCAGCATGCCAGGCTTCCCTGTCCATCACTAACTCCCAGAGCCCACTCAAACTCACATCCATTGAGTCGGTAATGCCATCCAACTATCTCATCTTCTGTCATCGCCTTCTCCTCCCGCCTTCAATCTTTCCCAACATCAGGGTCTTGTCTAGTGAGTCAGTTATTCTCATCACGTGACCGAAGCATTGGAGTTTCAGCTTAAATATCTGTCCATCCAATGAATATCCAGGACTGATTTCCTTTAGGATGGACTGGTTGGATCTCCTTGCAGTCCAAAGGACTCTCAAGAGTCTTCTCCAACACCACAGTTCAAAAGCATCAACTCTTCAGCACTCAGCTTTCTTTATAGTCCAACTCTCACATCCATACATGACCACCGGAAAAACCACAGCCTTGACTATACAGACCTTTCTTGGCAAAGTAATGTCTCTGCTTTTAAATATGCTGTCTAGGTTGCTCTCCCAGACTAGGAATTAATTTTAGCTCCATCACTACCACTGTACACTCCTGGGTAACTTACTTTAAATCTCCTAGTTTCCTACTTAAATGAATGAGATTAGTAACTACCTCTTACAGTAGTTGTGAAGGCTAAATAAGATGATCCACATCAAGCATACAGTATAGTTTCTGGCTACTAAACAACAATTATTAAGGCTTGTCTGGAATATTCTAAGTGAAAAAAGAAGAGCTCTTCGTTGGATTGTTCTTGAGGATAGCAGGCAGAAGGATCAAGACTTCTAGGCTCTGATTTTCATTTAAAAAAAAAATCAGTTCTCAATTAGCCTTAGCACATACCAAGGCAAAAAAAGATGCTGACAGGTATTCTTCCATAAGTAAACCTGTGTCATTATTGGTCATTTTTGAATGAAGGAAACACTATTGGTAAAAACATATTTACGTACATTTCACAGTCACCAATGCAGCATATTTGTTTTTTTTTTGAGACAAAGGCCAGGAGGAATGGATAGATTTTAGTACTAGAAGGATTCTTGCAAATTATTCAGTTTATCCTTATTTTAAAACTGAGGAAACTGAGGCAAATCAGGTCATTTGTTTAAGGTCAATGAAGAAGCCAAGATGTCTGCCACACAGTCCAGGGCAACAGTTCTCAAAGTGTGGTTCCCTAGTCATTAACTCCAATAACACCTAATGCTGACGTTACTTGTTAGAGAGGCACATTTTCAGGTCACATCCAATGGCATCCATCCGTTCAACTATTGTAAGAACTACTAGATGGGAAACTCTGGGGACAGGGTCCAGTGTGCATGCCCTCCTGGTATTATACCTGCTAAAGCTGGAACCTTAGTCTACGACCCTGCTACCCGAAGTACTGTCTGCGGACCAGCAGAATTCACGTTATCCAGAAGTTACTTAGAACTGTAGACTCTTGGGCCCCAGATCTACTAAATACTACACTTTAATAAGGTTCCCAGGTGTTACGTATGCCACTAAAGCTACGAATCATCAATACACACTAGCAGCCATGGTCGGAACTATTTGAGCTTCAGTTGTCCACTAGAATCTGTGCTGTTTTATGCCATCAGAGCCAACTGACCCTATTCCCTTCCCCAGAGGATCTGCCAAAACAACTATCATAACACTGAAAACTAGCTTCCCCTCTGTGCCAGATCCTGTATTAAGTAAGCAACCTCTGTAGAGCCAATTACACTTCAAAATTCTTTAATACAGAAATAACTATGACCATTTTACTAGTAGGAGAATAATCTCAAAGAATTCCTTCTCAACTAGGGCCATGCCATTAGTACATGGAGGAACTGGATAAAATTTTGGTTCTTATGGATTTTTTCCATGATACCATGAGACATCAGCTCCTTAGTCCCCCTAGACTAAGCACTACGGTAATTATTTAAACCACGACTGGTGTATTTGCACTTACACCAATTTTAATTTACAGGAATCATAAAAACTATAAGAGTGTCCATGGATATGACATCTTTAGTATAACCATGTACAGTTTTTGAAAGCTTTCGAACTGTGGTGCTAGAGAAGACTCTTGAGAGTCCCTTGGACAGCAAGGTGATCAAACCAGTCAATCCTAAAGGAAATCAGTCCTGAATATTCATTGGAAGGACTGATGATGAACCTGAAGCTCCAATACTTGGGCCACCTGATGCAAAGAGCTGACTTATTGGGAAAGACCCTGATGCTGGGAAACACTGAAGCCAGGAGGAGAAGGGGATGACAGAGGATGAGATGGTTGGATGGTATCACCTACTCAATGGACATGAATTTGAGGAAACTCCAGGAGATAGTGAAGGACAGGGAAGCCTGGCATGCTGCAGTTCACGGGGTCGCAAATAGTCAGATATGACTTGGTGACTGAAACACAACTAGAATGATAAACCAGGTCACTGCTTCTCAGACTACCTTTAGTGAAGGACGACTCTCCCCCAACTCTACTCTGCCATATACTAATTATTTTGCAACATATAATAAAATGAATTTATGGAAAAATAAATGTAAAAGAAAAAATACAAGCCAACTTTAAAAAGATTCAATAGATGTAAATTTACACTGTCAAGTTGCTGCTAGCATTTCTAAATGCTTACTCTTGATTTCTGTACTTACATTGTCACAGACCAGTGACAAAGAGCTTGCAGACTAGTATTGTTCTAGAAGTATACTTTGAAGAGCAAGAAACTAGACAATTTGCAAATTAAGTTGAGGTACAGTACCAACCAGTTTTAAACTACTATAAAATAAGTCACACAAATTCTGACTTCATTTCTTTATCCCTAGAAAGATCTGGAAGGCCTCTGATATTTTCTCCAGAGTCAGTCCTAGGAAAACCAGCAACTTTTTTTTTGGTGCCTTTATTCATTCATCCAACCAATATTTAATGATAATTGATTATATACAATTTTCCTAAAGGAAATCAGTCCTGAATATTCATTGGAAGGACTGATGCTGAAGCTGAAACTCCAATACTTTGGCCATCTGATGCGAAGAACTGACTCATTTGAAAAGACCCTGATGTTGGGAAAGATTGAAGGTAGAAGGAGAAGGGGACAACAGAGGATGAGATGGTTGGATGGCATCACCGACTCTAGGGACATAAGTTTGAGTAAGCTCGGGGACTTGGTGATGGACAGGGAAGCCTGGCGTGCTGCAGTCCATGGGGTTACAAAGAGTTGGACACGACTGAGAGACTGAACTGATTATGTATAAGATTCTTGGAATTCTAAACTGATTTAAGAATGGTACCTTTGTATATATATATCTGCCACATATTCTTTATCCAATCACCTGTCAGTGGGCATTTAGGTTCTGTCCATGGCTTGGCTATTGTGAATAGTGCTGCTATGAACAGAGGGGTGCATGTATCTTCTTAAATTATAGTTCTGTCTGGATACTACTCAGACATTAAAAAAATAATGCCATTTGCAGCAACATGTGTACAACTAGAGATTAGATTATCATACTAAGTGAAGTAAATCAGAAAGACAAATACTATATGATATCACTTAAACATGGAATCTAAAATATGACACAGCTGAACTTATCCATTAAACAGAAACAGACTCACAGACATTGAGAACAGATTGGTGATTGCCAATGGGGAGAGGGCTGGTGGAGGGATGGAGTGGGTGGTTGGGGTTAGCAGATATAAAGTTTTACACATACAATAAATAAGCAACAAGGTCCTACTGTGTAGAACAGAGAACTATATTCAATAATCTTAAGATAAACCATAATGAAAAAGAACATAAAAAAAGAATTGTGTGTGTGTGTGTGTGTGTGTGTGTGTGTGTGTGTGTGTATAATTGAATCACTGTGCTCTACAGGACTGTGCTCTATAGGAGAAATAAATGTAATATTGTAAATCAACTATGCTTCAATAAAAATAATGATAAAAAAGCAAAAAAAAGATACAGTCCCTGTTTTTAGGCATGGACATGATAGTGGATAATAGCAATAATTTCTTTTATGTGTATTGTATATACTTTCAGTCATACATCCGTAATCTTTCTCTTAAAAATTAATTTGAAGTAGCTTACTTTACAGTATGAGAAAGATAAAACCAATAAAATATAGCTTTTTATTAGCCTCTCACTCTAATCTTGACTTTTCACATTATGCTGTAGTGCAATTAGAATAGGTGTTAATACATCATTTTTAAAGATAGGAAAACAAGCTCAGAAGGACTGTCTCGTGTGCTTAAAATCACACAGCTTGTGCAGAACATAGCAGGGCATCACACTTAGGTTTGTTGCTTTCAAGCCCAATACCATGTTCATAGTAGCCTAGCCATAGTTGTTTTCTTTCACAATTCTTCAGCCATTTCATCTTTGGATTCTCTTTGGATAACCATCCACTCCCAAGCATCATGACCTGGTGACCCTCCTAGAGATGGCAAGCCTCTGACCTGGGCTTCTACCTATATTTCTTTAGAGATAGCAGTCTTATTTTTCCTTTTTCCAAATTCAGACTTAGCTGACTTATATTCTATTCATTCTTGAGTTTACTATATGCTGGATGACAGCACATCTAAAAAATCTGAATATATGATTCTATTTAATGGTAACTAATGGCCAACTATCTCCCTTCTTTCCAGGGGAAAACCTAGTTAAGACCACAAGACAGGGAAGGTTTGTCTTCATGACTTCTACTCTCCTGGTGCTGTGTCCTCATCCCCAAATCAGTGACCTACACAGGAACACATTTTTTATTTGTTTAGTAAAATAGTCTCTCAGAGCATTCATTCATGTAAAAGTATAATGGTGGCCAACAAAAAGCATTAGCTACCTAGAGGCATTTTTGTGTTCTGTTCTCTTCACTACTGTGTTGCCATAGCCTAGCAACACAGCTCTCACATGGTTAGGTGCTCAGTACACATTTACTGAATGAATGTTAAATGAATTTGTAATCTGCAAAGAACAGGAACAGAAACCAATACAGAAGTTTCCATCATTTGCCTTCACCGTATTCAGTGCTCTTATGCTTTTTATTTAATTCATCCTTATCTCATTTACCTCATTGCCTCTGGTTTCCCTTCAAATCTGTCCTCTGCATATCTGTCTGAATGATGACTCTGAAATTCATATGTGATCATGCCACTTCCTTGCCTTAAATGCCTTCTGTATATCTCTACTATCTTCAGTATGCAATTCAAAAACATCAGGTAATACTAAAGGTGGTAACAGTAAAAGCAGGAAGAAGTCACCAAATACAGGGCTACTTAGAAGATGCAATTGATAGAAACTGAGATTGAGCTGGATGAGAAGTTGAGAGGAAAGCAAGCATTGGCAACGATGTTAAAGAAAGGGCTGGTGGGGAGGTTCAGGAACAACCTATGTGAGAATGCCTGCTTATTTCTCTGGTCCCATTCCCCCTCCCCCTACTCGACTCAAAAGGTACAAAATCCAGATCAACTCCCTTGGACTTACCTTACAATATGGTAAGGAATTCAGGGATTATAAAATACAATTTTAAGACCTTAGTAATATATCTTTAAAAATATGTATTTTAATATTAAATGCAGTAATTTTATTAAATATAGTATGACATTTATTTATTAAACATAGTAATATATATATATATTTTTTTAAGTTGGTTACTTTCTCCATGTTAGTCAGTTTTAGATACCTGGTTTTCTCATTATGAAGGCAATAAAATCCTTAAAACTATATAGCCTACACACTTATGTTCTGTACAAGAAGAGAAATAGGTGGGAAAAAAAAGTTAAAAGGTATCTCACTTCTTTGTAGATGTTGGTTGTGAACAAAAGCTCAGAACAGAATGGGTTGTGGAAGCTATCAAGAACGGAAGAAAGATCTTGGGGGACTGTCTCAGTCCAGGTAAAAGGCATAGAGGAAAAGAGACTGTAGGATTTTAATGACATGAGATCTGGCATCAAATCCACTGAGGTCCTCTTTTCCACATATTTATTAACTGGATGATCTTAGACAAGTTACTTAACCCCTTTAAAGTTCCACTATATATAAAATGAGAATTATAATAGCACCTACCTCATAGACCAATGGCTTAAATAAGTTTTTTCTCAACACAATGCTTAGCTTGAAAATGCTCAAAAATATCAATTCTTATTGTAGTGATTAACTATGAGTTAACAATAAAAACAACAACAACATGGTGGTCTCTATGGCATATGAGCAGAGTATGCCCAAAACTCTTTGCCATCTTGAAAACACATATTTTCCAAGATCTCCACATGGAATTTGTGTTCATTATGGTGTTTGCCTCACATTGGTATAAGTAAGGGAAAACTGACACAATTAACATTCCTTTCCAATAGCAGAAAAAGCCTTTCTCTTCCACTACAATAATCAATAATACAGAACAGACTTCTGGGACAGTGAGAAACCAAAACTAATTTATGAACTGTGATTGTGAAGATATACACCACAGAATGGAGACTATTCCTCGGCCTGTTTCCTCCTGCTCCAAATCTTATGATACCAGGACATGGAAATAAGAGTTTACTGGAATCTAAGAGGGGTTATTTGACACATTCTGATTCTTATAAACCACTGAGACAACAGCTTCAGTCTATGAACAGTGGGCTCCAGACTTGAGCCTTCATCAGAATCCCTGGAAAGCTTGTAAAATTTGCAGATTTCTGGGCCTCAACTCAGTTTATTTTTAACAGGTTCCCAAAAGTGATGCCCATGATGCTGTTATGGGACCACACTCTAATAATCACTGCTTTAGAACTGAGAGGTCATTCTCCACCTAACAAGAGATTCAAACCATAAGCTATCCTTGACAATAATGTTAGCATTATTTTAAAAAGGTTCTTTGTGGCTTACCAGGTGGCGTCAGTGGTAAAGAACCCACTTGCAAATGCAGGAGACATAAAAAAGGTTCTTCTTGGAACACACCCTATTTATGGCCCCTGACATTTCAGCGCACATAATCAACTTTCTCTTGCATTACCACTCTCTTTCTAGAAATCTTGGCAACACCTTTTGGTTTGTGCTTCAGCATGCTTTGTATTACATTTTGCCTGCTCTCTCTGCACTGTCAAATTCTGCCTGTTGTATAACTGGAATCTTCCTTTTGATTTCACCTCTGGCCTAACAGTTTCTCCCAAAGATTTTGCCTCTTTTTTTTTTTATATACAGAACATAAATATATCTACTAGAACTGTAATAGCATACTTCATCAGAATGTGCTTAATACCCAGCATATATTATTTTTAACCAAAAGCAAACTAAAACTAAAATATCAGTACTTGGAACTGGTCCTTCAGATATGTATAATGGGTTGACTTCTTTATCAATGTTACTAAAGATTTTGCTACTGAGTGTGCTTAAATCAAGGGATGCTTGTGCTAAAAACCTACTGAAACTATCACTGGCTTTTTTCATACTTTTAAATTAATTTTTTGTTTTGGTTTTAGTGTAAACCTTAATTTTAGAGCCTGTTACTGTTGCAGGAAGGGGGAACACTTCCAGGGTCCAAAACTGGGCTCTTGTCTAACATTCAGAAATGAACTATCCAAGGAGACACATATGCTAACAAAGCAAGAGATTTTATTAGGACAGGGCACCCAGGTGGACAGCAGTAGGGTAAGAAAACCCAGGAGAACAGCTCTGCTCCATAGCTTGCAGTCTCAGGTTTTATGGTGATGGGATTAGCTTCCAGGTTGTCTTTAGCCAGTCATTCTGACTCAGAGTCCTTTCTGGCGGTCCATGACTTGTTCAGCCAAGATGGGTGCCAGAGAGAAGGATTCTGGGATGTGGTCTGACATGTGGTAACTCCTTTTGACCTTTCCCGAACTCTTCTGGTTGGTGGTGGCTTATTAGTTCCATGTTCCTTACCAGGACCTCCTGTCATAAAACAACTCATGCAAATGGTTACTATGGTGCCTGGCCAGGGTGGGCAGTTTCAGTCAGTGTGCTTCCCCTAACATTATGGCCAACTATGGGCTTCCCTGGTAGCTCAGCTGGTAAAGAATCTGTCTGCAATGCAGGAGATCCTGGTTTGATTCCTGGGTCAGGAAGATCCCCTGGAGAAGAGCATGGCAACCCACTCCAGTATCCTTGCCTGGAGAACCCCCATGGACAGAGGAGCCTGGTGGGCTACAGTCCATGGAGTCATAAAGAGTCAGATGCAACTAAGCACAACATCAGCGTGGCTAAGTATAATATTTAAGCATTAATCTGTAACACTATCTCAATTGGACCTCCCATTGTGCCCAATTTTGCATTTTAATTTTTAGAATAGCCAAATATAAATAACTTTTTAATGTTCCTCAAATATAAATACATGGCCAAGTATATGAATCTTAGTGAAGTTTTAGCTTTAACTTATTTATACTCTCTCTCATTTGAGAAGATGAAATGGAGATTTGGATTTTACTTGTTAACAACTGTCTTCTTACAGCTGTGAAAAAATGAACAGGTTGCCATATTCATCAAAGAGAAACCACTGCACATGTGTGTTTATGTGTGTCTTTAAAAAGCACTGCCTCTGTGCTATTTGTACTTAACCACAATGACAGTGACTACCATATAATAAAAGACTTCATTAATTTGTGCTCTGCTTTGGAAAAGAGCATTTAAATCAGCTCTGCAGAGTCAGGGGATAGGTTTCTTTCCTAAGAAAGCAGAAAAGGAAGTAAATAAAAACTCAAATCTAAAGGAAAATTAGCATAGAAGATGATCTGGTAAACTGGTTAAAAGAAAAGGTGAAAATGTCCTGTCTCCTATTAGTTGAATTTGCCCTTAAATTTCAAAGACATTTGGTTTTATCCAGTCACTATACTTCAAATAACCATACTTAGGAAAAAATAACTGTAAACTAAATGATCTCTTTATTAAGAGGGGAAAAGGTGGGAGAGCAATGAGTAAAGACTAGCCAGTACAGAATGGATTTGGAGCTGGGGGAAAAGGACGTAGGGAAAGATTTCAAATTCTTCTTTCCTCTGTTTTGATGTGTGCATACTCCACAAAGAAAAATTTTAACTTCCTTTTTTGATGAGTGTTAAACCATTTCAGATTATGTCACTCATCAAAGTTAGCTCAGATGTTCCAAATAAGAACATTTTCACATTTAAAAAAAGTTTTTCAGATACCTATCTTGAAAAAATAAGAGCTGTTCCATAGCTTATAATATATGGGAATATTCTGTAACCTTTATATTTGGTAAAAAATAAATTTTGGTAACATGTTCTCTGGTGACAATGTGAAAATTCAGGTACACTTATGTTGGTGGCGTATAAATTGGTGTAACACCTAAGGAACTTGGTTTGCAATATCTATTAAGATAAAAACATACATAACCTTTGACCTAGCAATTCTTCTTTTGTGAATTCAAGCTGCATACACAATTTCACATTTGTGGAAAGACACATGTGCCAATGATAAGCATTTGAGATATCATTTGTAATAACATTTGTGTATCAATATGTGACTGATTATAAATTATATTCTATCCATTTAACAGGATTCTATGCAGCTATTAAAATAAATACAATATGTATTGATATGGGATAGTCTCAAAGACATTAAATAAGAAAACTACATGTTCATATTCAATATTTGCTTTGCATATAACACTTCTGAAATGACACAGAAGTTGGTATAAGTGCATGGATTGGGGAAAGTGTTAAGCAGAGCAGGGAGCCCAGAGTAGGAAGGATACTTCACTATACTCTCTTTGGGACCTCCTGAATTTTATATTCTGAGCATATTTCCTATTCAAAATTAATTCAAAAATTTAGAAGCCAATGGAACCTCAAGATGCAAATAAGTCTGAAACAACTGAGTTAGTCAACCTTATTTCAAGTTAAACTTAAAATTTTAGTTCCCAAGAACGAAAAGTCTAAATCTTTTACTTCTGAATGTAATTAAACTTATTATATACAGAAGGCAACAGTCTTATCATAGGCCATGCAAACTTAGGACCAAAAAAGTACTTTTTAACAACATATTTCTTAAACAGGCATTTGTAAAATGAAAAAACATCCATTCTTTGCTTTTTCTGGCATGCCAAGTTAGTTCAGCTTAAAGCCTGTCTCTGTAAAGTAAAATAAAGGAAGCTTTGTAGCCATCATTAAATGTCTTCACTGTAAGATTTATTGCCATAATTATGACAGAGCAAATGATTTTTTTTCTTGGCAGCAAAAATAGTCTTAAAAAGAAACTAGGTATTGTTTTTTCTTTTCCAAGCAAAGTATAGATACCCCAAAAATTACATGGTGTCACAGAGCATGCCATAGTTAAAAAAATGATGCACTGCCTTCTCTTATTAAGAAAATTACACAGTTAACTCTTCGTACCTTTGAAGGATGTCTCTGTCTGATGAATTTTGTTATTAGAACAACATTCAGCTGCAAATTGTATACTGAAACTAACCCATTCTGGACTTAATGAAGTAGACTCTGAATAAAACAGAAGTGTCATAGTAACAGATACAAATTCTACAACTGTGGCCGAACATTCCAAGGTTTTTAATGTAGCTATTTGTGAGAGAACAATAAGAAATATAAAGGATCCATATTCTAGCAAATAACTGACAAGTAGTTTATTAACGTACTAGAGGAAGGAACCATGCAGTTTTCTGCATTACTATTTGCAGAGATTTAATATCATGGGGTTCAAGCTACTCACTCATTTTTTCTGATTTGGTCAATGAGTCATCTCTCACTGGTCTCATTGCTAGGTGCTGGGAAATCCAAAAGTAAATGAAATATAGTTTATTTTACAGGTTAGTGATAAGGAAGCTGGGGGGAAGTGAACACAGAAAAAGATAAACGTAATGCTAACCTACTCCAGTGTTCTTGCCTGGAGAATCCCAGGGACGGCGGAGCCTGGTGGGCTGCCATCTATGGGGTTGTACAGAGTTGGACACAACTGAAGCAATGCCGCAGCCGCAGCAGCAGCAGCAGCAGCAGCAGCAATGCCATATAAGAAATGTAATAAGAGAAGGAAAAAAAAGCATTAGGAGCCTAGAGGAAAGTCATCTAATTCGGCTTGAAGCATGCATGGGTTTGTGAGTCTAGATAAGGTGGAGTGGAGGGGGTCAAGGAACATTACTGGGAGGGGGTGATAGTAGAAGGGAGTTTTAGTGAAATGCTGAAGTCTGTGTGTCTGTGTGTCTGTGTGTGTGTGTGTGTGTGTGTGTGTGTGTGTGCGTGCAGCAAAGCAAAATTGCAGAGGGAGGGAGGGGAGGGGGAAGGAGGGGAATGCAACCCTAAAAAGCTATAGAGGTGAGAAATATCAAAGTGAGGGATGGGGGTAGAGGACAGCTTTAAGTAGCTGTGTCCCTTGAACACACTGTGAGAGCAAGAGAGAGAGAAAATGAGTATGAGAGAAGCAGGATTCATACAGAAGATTCCAGCAACAAAATGCTTGAGTAAGGATTGAATATAAGCAAAATGCAGCAAGAATCATATACTTGGTCCTCCTTGAATCTATTTACTTCAGAAATGGAAACTTTAGATATTAACTATATAATTTGGGTTGGGGGGGACAACTAGCATAATAGAGACTGGTAGTAATCGGGTTATTTTGCTAATTAACTGGAACCTTTACAAAGAACATTTCCTTAAAGGAAAATACTGTGTGAAATGTTGCAAACCCACAGTTTGCAACTGACAAGCACAATTCACTGGTCCTTAGGGAGCTGAAGTTTGAAGTCTGAGGGCATTACTGCTACATAAAGCTTTTTTTTCATTTGAAAACCCTTAAAAAATCTGGATTTCTAAAAAAATTTTTTTAAATACTGAGCAAACTATAAGAAGAAAAAATCATTATCAATACTAAAAGTAACTGTGATAAGGCAGGATAAAGCAAGATGAAGTGATTTTTTAGAACATACATTTGTTCTATCAATATATATTCTTTTTTATTGTGGTAAAATATATTGTGGTCTCAAGCAAGATAACTTAGGCTTTCTTACAGCATGGTGGCTGTGTTCTACGAGAGCAAAAACCTAGACTGTCAGGCTTCTTCAGTCCAAGGCCCAGAAAATACCTTCTGCTGATTTTCATTGGTCAAAGCAAGTCACAAGTGAGCTTAATATAAAAGTTGGGGAAATAGATTCCACCTCTTGGTGGGGGAAAAGTGACAAAGCAATTGTGATCATCTTCAATCTACCACGATATTTATATTCAAAATTATGAATTTATGTACCTAAAACAAAACAAACAACAAACAAAAAACCCCCTTGTCTCTATTAGATTTTCTGTAAGGCCCCCATGCTTTGGTTGCTTTAAGTTATCTTTTTATAGGGCTGAAGGTAAAGGGTTAAGGGGAAATGGTAACTTACTGGTGTGTACTGTCATAACTGGTATGTTTATTTCTGTGTTCTTTTTTTTTATAGATCTGAAAAGGAATTTGCATCCAGAATATATTTTACAAACTTTTACACTGATGCCAAAGACACTATAAGAAAATGACAAACATCCTTTATGAATACTGACATAAAAATCCTGGACAAAATACCAGCAAATCAAAGTAGTACATTAAAAGGGTTATATACCATGACCAAGTGGGACCTATTTCTGGAATTTGAGAATGGGTCAACAGACAAAAATTAATCAAGGTAATATATCACATCAATAGAATGCAGAAAAAAAGAAAGAATTATCTCAATTGATGCAATAAAAGAATCTGACAAAGTTCAACATCCTTTCATGACAAAAGCACTTAGTAAAGCAGAAATAGAAGTTAACTTCCACACCACAATAAAGGCTATACATGGAACACCCACTGCCAACAACACAGCGGCGAAAGACAGAAAGCCTGCCTGCCCAGAACAAGGAACAATGCCCACTTTTGCCACTTCCAGTCAACATGATGTGAGAAGTTCTAGCCAGAGCAAGCAGACAAGAGAAAGAAAGAGAAGGGATTCAAATCAGAAAGGAAGACGCAGCACTACCCCTGTTCACAGCTGACACGACCTCATATCTTAGAAAAGCCCAAAGATTACATATGCAAGTTAGAGCTAAAATTCAGCAAGGTTCTGTGGTCTTATCTTAAGCTTTCTGATGATACTGTTGTCTTTGTTTTCTCTCTTTTACTAGTTATACGATTGTTGCTCTATTGGTATCTTTTGCAGTTAACAATAGTGGGGAATTCTGAATTAACTCTATAGCAATCTAGATATATTAAATTTAGCTATATCTCTTTAATCCTTAAGGCCATAAAAATAAATTTTTATTCTACTCCCTTATAATATATGGCCAAAAATTCAGTGTCCCCTTAATTTTCCATGGTCTGTCTTTACTACAAAGTTTTTATTTCATTTAGGGTTTTAGATCCAGCTTATTTTTATACATCATTTTTTGTCACTTGACTACTTTTTCACACAATAGTTCTAGGATTTCTCATTGAATTCTGTAATTATATCTACAATAGTTTGTTAATAATTATCTAAATTTTACACTGTTTCCAGAAACCCACCAGTTTTTTTGACACTTGCTGGATCTATCTTCAAGTATTCTTCTTGGGAAGGACACACAGTGATATATTCTTTAATCCTTGCCTGACTGAGACTCTTGGCATAGATATGTCATCTACATTTTATAACGTAATTCTTGCTTCTCAATCTTTTTATGCCTTGAAATTTTATAGATAACATTCTTTTGTTTTTCTTTCATTAAAACTGAAAAAAAGAAACTTGAGCATTCTTATTGCTGTGTATTTCTGAAAAGTGATTATATAATTTTCCCTGTTGTTCCTGAATTTAAGTTTTAAAAATTATTACTGTTTATTTAGATGTGGCTGCTTAGTTGATCAGTCATGTCCAACTCTTTGCAACCCCACTGACTATAGCCCACCAGGCTCTTCTGTCCATGGGATTTCCCAGGCAAGAATACTGGAGTCGGTTGCCATTTCCTACTCCAGATTTAGATGTAGGTTCTTCTAACTAATTTTGCCTGCTGCTGCTGCTGCTAAGTCGCTTCAGTTGTGTCCGACTCTGTGCGACCCCATAGATGGCAGCCCGCCTGGCTCCTCAATCCATGGGATTTTCCGGCAAGAGTACTGGAGTGGGGTGCCATTGCCTTCTCCCAACTAATTTTGCCTAGACCCTGGTAATTCACTTTGAGTTGTGATTTTTCTTTACTCAGAAAAGTTTTGTCTATTAGATCCATGACTACTGCTTCACTCATATTGCTCTGGTTTCTGAATTTGGAAAATTATTATCTGAGTCTGACTTCACATATATGCCTTTCATATTTTTTTCTTACCTCTGCATTTTTTATTCTGCTTCTGAATGGGTATCTCCTGTATCTTTCATAGTATAGATATGAATTTAGAAATTATTTATGCTGTCTATAATCAATATCAGAGCAAATTTACATTTTTCTATTATATTTTTTGTTATACTGTTTCCTTATTTTAGCTATATTTGTATCTGACTTTATCTCAGCTTTGATTTTTCTTTCTATGCTTGCTTGCTCTTTACTCAAAGAAGCTCTTTAACTTTTCCTTTTTGAATCTTTTTGAAAAAGCAAGCAGAAATCTTTTCTCATTTTTAGCAGCTTCCTATAGGATAAGTCAGGCTTTTCTGAGGCTTTGGGGTAATAACCTCTTTCCCTTAAGTAGCAATATTATTAGCCTTCTTTTTTACAAAAATGGTTTCCCAGGTGACTAAAATGCAGCAAAAGAATATTAACTAGAGGTAGAAAAAGGAAAAATAAGGAGAACGACCTTAAATAGATCTAGGGATCAATCAATATAAAATGCCTAGCTTGTAGGACCATGCTCTTTGGTATTTGCAGATGGCTATTTGGACTATGTCTGTAAGGAGCAAAGGGCAATACACCAGCCACGGTATCCATAAGGCAAATCCTTAATAACAAAGAGCAATTGTTAGGAGAAGCTCAGATACTAAGATAAGGTAGAAAGTGTCCTTGAGGTCACAAATACAAGGGATTCTCTGTACTGTAATTGCTCAATATCCTCAATAATACTTGAGAGATAACACAATCAATTTCATATGGCTAATGACATGGACTAAGACTTTACCCCAAATGCAGTTCAGCAGGAAGATATTTAGAGTGTGTCCAAGTGTATGTGGATTTCATTCATATTCTTTGAGTGGTTCCCCATAAGCTCTGCTTCCTTCAGGTAGGCTTTTGCTGTGTTTTGAATAACTTGATTTTAAAATTATTCTCTTTGGCAATTATCTGGAATATAATTATTTTCTTTTTCAGTGCAATTTAAAACTATATTTTAATGAAATGTCAAACTAGATACCCCTCCCGCTTATGAAAGTACTAGAGCCTAGCAAAAAACACATGACTAAAAAAAATGAACATAAAGCTGGTCTATTTCCATGCAGAGGATTACCAGAAGTCAAGGCATTACCAATGAGCAGAACGAAAATTCTTTTTAGAAAATAATTTCTATCTATCTTAAGTCATGGACAAATGACAACTAAAGCCCCAAAGTTCTACTTCTAGACTTTGACTGCAACAATTTTAGCATGGAAATCTTTACTGTCAGTATACTCAAATACTCAACTGTATCCATAACACCAACTCAATAAAGTATTCGGAATGTATTGTTTTGAGCAATGCTATCTTCTGTTGTGTTCTCTAAAACACTGTCACCTAAATAAAGCAACTAAAGCAACACAAAGCACCTAAATGAGTTGATTATTGTGCTGTGCTTAGTCACTCAGTCATGTCCAACTCTTTGTGACCCCATGGACTGTAGCCCGCCAGGCTTCTCTGTCCATGGAATTCTCCAGGCAAGAATACTGGAGTGGGTTGCCATGCCCTTCTCCAGGGAATCTTCCCAACCCAGGGATCGAATCAGGGTCTCCAGTATTGCAGGCAGATTCTTTACCAGCTGAGCCACCAGGGAAGCCCAGAGTTTATTATTAAATATACATAAATTAAAATTTGGGGCAATATTACCAAAGTAAGTTTTTGGCTTTAAAAGTCAGGTATCCATCATCATGCTTTGATCAAAAAATGAGGTCATATCTCTTGTATATTTGAAAATTCCTTTTTGTCTATAGGATATTCTTTCCCCATCACACTAAACAACTGATGAAATGCCTAAATCTTTGAAGGGCTTTTGATAAGTTTTTCTTTTTAACTTAGTGTTCTCTTTGGGATAGGGGTAGTGAACTGACAAAAAATTACAAATCAGAAATACCACAAAATCTCACTGACTCATTAACCTCTGTAACATTTTTTCAAATAGGAAAAGGAGTAGGTCAAGGCTGTATACTGTTACCCTGCTTATTTAACTTCTATGCAGAGTACATCATGAGAAATGCTGGACTAGAAGAAACACAAGCTGGAATCAAGATTGCTGGGAAAAATATCAATAACCTCAGATATGCAGATGACACCACCCTTATGGCAGAAAGTGAAGAGGAACTAAAAAGTCTCTTGATGAAAGTAAAAGAGGAGAGTGAAAAAGTTGGCTTAAAGCTCAACACTCAGAAAACGAAGATCATGGCATCTGGTCCCATCACTTCATGGGAAGTAGATGGGGAAACAGTGGAAACAGTGTCAGACTTTATTTTTGGGGGGCTCCCAAATCACTGCAGATGGTGACTGCAGCCATGAAATTAAAAGATGCTTACTCCTTGGAAGAAAACTTATGACCAACCTAGATAGTATATTCAAAAGCAGAGACATTACTTTGCCGACTAAGGTCCGTCTAGTCAAGGCTATGGTTTTTCCTGTGGTCATGTATGGATGTTAAGAGTTGGACTGTGAAGAAGGCTGAGTGCCGAAGAATTGATGCGTTTGAACTGTGGTGTTGGAGAAGACTCTTGAGAGTCTTCTCCTTTGGACTGCAAGGAGATCCAGCCAGTCCATTCTGAAGGGGATCAGCCCTGGGATTTCTTTGGAAGGAATGATGAGAAAGCTGAAACTCCAGTACTTTGGCCTCATGTGAAGAGTTGACTCATTGGAAAAGACTCTGATGCTGGAAGGGATTGGGGGCAGGAGGAGAAGGCAACGACAGAGGATGAGATGGCTGGATGGCATCACGGACTCGATGGACGTGAGTCTGAGTGAACTCTGGGAGTTGGTGATGGACAGGGAGGCCTGGCGTGCTGCAATTCATGGGGTCGCAAAGAGTCAGACACGACTGAGCAACTGAACTGAATATTTTTATACATTTTTGGTTTTGTGTTCTTGGGTAACTTTTCTCCAAAAAAATTACAAGATCATTTGTGAAAGTGTTTTTTTCAAAAACTGCCTGAGAATGTCTATTTGTCAATAGGCAGAACTGTCTCTCCTGGAGATTTGAGACCGAGACAATCCCATCTGGAAGAGGTTAGTGGGAAGATCATTCTGTGTGCTTTCTCCCACAGTTCCCCTCTCTCTAAAAGACAGATAATAGTAGAGAGAGGATAAAATGAGTTTCACTATGTGGCTTGAAGGTATGAAGAAATCTTAAGGGGCTCTGTGTAGCCTTAGGGGGCAGTGGCAACAGGTTTAGGCTTGATGGAATGAATACATGTAGCCCTACTGGCAGCTTCCCTGAGTCTCTGTAGAGCTAAGAGCAGAGAGGTGGTTTTCCCAAAAGAGGAGCCTAAGCTATGTCCCTCTGAGCTGTCAATTTGCACCTTCAGGAATTCCTTGACTATATGTTACCACAATGATTCAACTACAGCTGTCCTCATGGCAAACAAGAAAACTGTTTCCCCCACAGAAATGCAGCATGTGTATGTCTGCATGTATATATGGGGTGGGGAGGAGGGATCCTTAAAGAATATAATACAAAATTTTTCAAGTGTCAGTGTAAAATATGGTAAAAAGCATCCACATGCAAACCAATTATCCCTCTGCCTCTCCAAAAGAAAGGCTGTTCTAGTGAGGAACTGACTCCTGTGACAAACCAGAATGAAATGGTGCAGTTTAAGGAGAATCTTTCCACTGGGAATACATAAGCCTGGGAGTGCTTGGAGGGCCACAGTATGGAGACCACTCCCATATCCATAGATGCTGCTGCTTAAGGCTGTATTTCAACACGATGAACATCATTACTGTTATATGACAAGATGACAAATAGTACCCCATGAACCACAACACATAAAAGGGAAAAATAACATTTTCTCACCTTGGGAGGGCTTGAAAGGTCCATAGAGCTGCAGATGCTGGCTTATATTATTTTGCCAAGAAGGTTTCAACCTAGAGATGGTTCAAAGAGCAGAATTTTAACTAAGGAGGAGGCTGAGATAAAACAAGCGTTTAGCAAGAAGTCAGTCTGGGCAATGCAAGATGAACCTTGATGAAATATTCTAAATCTAACTTTCTAAAAAGGTCTCTGATTTCTCTTCTTTACATCTTTACGTTTGAATAGGTGAATATGATCCCCCCAAAGTAGACTATCCCAAAATAAGAGAAAACAAAGCAGTGCTCTAATAAACACAGACTTCCAAACATTCAGTTTCCAGTTCTCACCTTGCCTGGATATCACTTACGAGTAGATAATTTCTTTTCATTGCTTCTCCAGGCTGCAACTAGATAAAAACTTATCCATGTGATCAACAGTCATTTTGTTAGTCAGCTCCACTAACAGATGCAGGCTCACACATCAAATTTGCTGTCATTCCATTGAGCTGTCTCTTTAAATATGCAGGCTTGATTGAGTGATTCAATTTTTCACAGCCTGATCAAACAAATATTATCCAGAATGGCTATTTTTTCTCACTCTGGGTTGTTTAAGTTCAACAAGTGTCAGGGGAATTGAATGGGCCACAGTGGTAGCAAAATCAGCTGAGTGATTCTTTGAAGTCCCTGTTCTTACAAGGGAATGATATTGGGCATTTGTAGGTTTCACTCAAAGCACCGCCAAAGAATGCTCAAACTACTGCACAATTGCACTCATCTCACACGCTAGCAAAGTAAGCCTCAAAATTCTCCAAGCCAGGTTTCTACAGTATGTGAACTGTGAACTTCCAGATGTTCAAGCTAGATTTAGAAAAGGCAGAGGAACCAAAGATCAAATTGCCAACATCCGTTGGATCACAGAAAAAGCAAGAGTTCCAGAAAAACATCTACTTTTGCTTTATTTACTATGCCAAAGCCTTTGACTGTGTGGATCACAATAAACTGTGGAAAATTCTTCCAGAGATGGGAATACCAGACTATCTGACCTGCCTCTTGAGAAATCTGTATGCAGGTCATGGAGCAATAGTTAGAACTGGACATGGAACAACAGATTGGTTCCAAATTGGGAGAGGAGTACATCAAGGCTGTATATTGTTACCCTGCTTATTTCACTTATATGCAGAGTATATCATGCAAAATGCTGGGCTAGACAAAGCACAATCTGGAATCAAGACTGTCAGGAGACATACAGATGGCTAACAAACACATGAAAAGATGCTCAACATCACTCAGTATCAGAGAAATGCAAATCAAAACCACAATGAGGTACCATCTCACATGGGTCAGAATGGCTGCTATCCAAAAGTCTACAAGCAATAAATGCTGGAGAGGGTGTGGATAAAAGGGAACCCTCTTACACTGTTGGTGGGAATGCAAACTAGTACAGCCACTATGGAGAACAGTGTGGAGATTCCTTAAAAAACTGGAAACAGAACTGCCATATGACCCAGCAATCCCACTGCTGGGCATACACACCGAGGAAACCAGAACTGAAAGAGACATGTGTACTCCAATGTTCATCGCAGCACTGTTTATAATAGCCAGGACATGGAAACAACCTAGATGTCCATCAGCAGATGAATGGATAAGAAAGCTGTGGTACATATACACAGTGGAATATTACTCAGCTATTAAAAAGAATACATTTAAATCAGTTCTAGTGAGGTGGATGAAACTGGAGCCGATTATACAGAGTGAAGTAAGAAAGAAAGAAAAACACCAATATAGTATACTAATGCATATATTTGGAATTTAGAAAGATGGTAACAATAACTCTATATGTGAGACAGCAAAAGAGACACAGAAGTATAGAACAGTCTTCAGGACTCTGTGGGAGAAGGCGAGGGGGGGGATGATTTGAGAGAATAGCATTGAAACATATATATTATCATATGTGAAACAGATTGCCAGTCAAGGTTTGATACATGAGATGGGGTGGTCAGGGCTGGTGCACTAGGATGACCCAGAGGGATGGGATAGGGAGGGTGGTGGGAGGGGGCTTCAGGATGGGGAACACAATGTACACTCATGGCTGATTCATGTCAATGTATGGCAAAACCACTATAATACTGTAAAGTAATTACCCTCCAATTAAAATAAATATTTTAAAATGAAATAAAAAGCAAGAATGAAAAAAAAAAAAGATGCAGATGACAGCACTCTTATGGCAGAAAGCAAAGAAGAACTAAAGAACCTCTTGATGAAAGTGAAAGAGGAGAGTGAAAAAGTTGGCTTTCAGTTCAGTTCAGTTCAGTTCAGTCGCTCAGTCGTGTCCGACTCTTTGCGACCCCATGAATCACAGCACGCCAGGCCTCCCTGTTCATCACCAACTCCCGGAGTTCACTCAGACTCACGTCCATAGAGTCCGTGATGCCATCCAGCCATCTCATCCTCGGTCGTTCCCTTCTCCTCCTGCCCACAATCCCTCCCAGCATCAGAGTCATTTCCAATGAGTCAACTCTTCGCATGAGGTGGCCAAAGTATTGGAACTTCTTTAGCATCATTCCTTCCAAAGAAATCCCAGGGCTGATCTCCTTCAGAATGGACTGGTTGGATCTCCTTGCAGTACAAGGGACTCTCAAGAGTCTTCTCCAACACCACAGTTCAAACGCATCAATTCTTCGGTGCTCAGCCTTCTTCACAGTCCAACTCTCACATCCATACATGACCACAGGAAAAACCATAGCCTTGACTAGACGGACCTTAGTCGGCAAAGTAATGTCTCTGCTTTTCAATATGCTATCTAGGTTGGTCATAGGTTTTCTTCCAAGGAGTAAGCATCTTTTAATTTCATGGCTGCAGTCACCATCTGCAGTGATCTGGGAGCCCCTCAAAATAAAGTCTGACACTGTTTCCAGTGTTTCCCCATCTATTTCCCATGAAGTGATGGGGCCAGATGCCATGATCTTCGTTTTCTGAATGTTGAGCTTTAAGCCAACTTTTTCACTCTCCTCTTTCACTTTCATCAAGAGGCTTTTTAGCTCCTTTTCACTTTCTGCCATAAGAGTGGTGTCATCTGCATATCTGAGGTTATTGATATTTCTGCCGGCTATCTTGATTCCAGCTTGTGTTTCTTCCAGTTCAGTGTTTCTCATGATGTACTCTGCATATAAGTTAAATAAGCATACCAAACCTAGACAACAATGGTCCCTCTAGCCAAAGGTATGGTTTTTTCAGTAGTCATGTACGCATGTCAGAGTTGGACTATAAAGAAAGCTGAGCACCAAAGGATTGATGCTTTTGAACTGTGGTCTTGGTGAAGACTCTTGAGAGTCCCTTGGACTGCAGGGAGATCAAAACCAGTCAATCCTAAAGGAAATCAGTCTGGAAAATTCATTGTAAGGACTGACACTAAAGCTGATGCTCCAATACTTTGGCCACCTAATGCAAAGAACTGACTCACTGGAAAAAGACTCTGATGCTGGGAAAGATTGAAGGCGAGAGGAGAAGGGGATCACAGAGGATGAGATGGTTGGATGGCATCACCATTGTGATGGACATGAGTTTGAGCAAGCTCTGGGAGTTGGTGATGGACATGGAAGCTTGGTGTGCTGCAGTCCATGGGTTGCAAAGAGTTGGACGCGACTGAGCAACTGAACTGAGATTTCAAAATAAGTCTGCGGGCACAAGGATGGTCAAATTGTATTTTGGTAAAAACTCAGTACTATTTAGGAGCTGTGATTTTAAAATTTACTACTTTAGCTCCTAGGTAACCTCCACCTCTGACACAACTTATTTACAGCATATTTGTGCAATGATTAGGTCTTGGCTGTTTGGATGGCGGTGGTAGGGGACACAGGATTGACACTGAGCTCTAGAGGTGTGTGTCACATGCAAAATCAAGTTTATATAAGGGGTGAGAACAAAGATTCACATTTCAGAGCATTGGATTTCGCTGACATATTTGTAGAAAATTCATGTGTCTTCTCTATATAGCTTCCAGTGTTGCCTCTGTATTACCTCTTCATGATAGGTTATCAAAATCTACAAAATAATTAGGAATTTCAAGGGTGAAAATAAATGGTGCAGAGAAGTCCTGATTAAGTGTCTAGGCTCTGGACTACACTGTCATGTTCATATCCCACACGCACTCATCATCTACTAGCCGTTTGGCCACGGACGAGTTAGTTCCTCTGAACCTCAGTGTTTGCAGCTGTGAAAAGGGGTAATACCAGCAATACCTGACAGCACTGGAATGAGGATTAACTGACCTAGTGCACACACAGCTTTTAGCACAGTGCCTGTAACATTACATCCATTTAATAAATGATCGTCACCATTTTGAGATGTGACAAAAGTAATCTCTGGGAAGGCAGCACTTGCTGAAGAGGGACTTTTTCCATGTGAACCAAGTAAAACCAACTTGAGTAAGGGTTTGACTACCTGATTTCCACATTTTTCCTTGTTTGCCTTTCCTTTAATTTTCTATCCATTCACCATTACAACTTCATAATTCTCAGTACAACTACGTTCAGGAAAATTCTGCTAGAAGAGAGCAGAGTGGGAAGATGATGGGTGTTGCAGTGCTCCCCATGAAGATGAACAGAATGAACAAATAAAAAGAAACCAGTCATCTACCACTCAGTGTAGGCAGCTTAGCAGAGGAATTGGTGTAAGCTTTCTGTTGAAACACATTCTTACACAATGTGAGATATATCAATTAGCATGACTTTCTTGGCTATCATTAATATGGAGTACCAAGGGATGAAGACAGGTATATCTGTGCAATGCCTGACCCTCCGTGCATGCATACATATATATTTATGCTCACAAAAATGCAAAATTTCCTTTTGACATTAATCCTCTTACATTTACAATAAATTCTGTCCTCAACTCTGCAAGACATTGCTGGCAAAAGACACAGTTGCTGGATAAGCATTTGATGTACTGACAGCAGCCCCTGGACTCAAACATTGATTTGCTGGTGTTCTGCCATCTTCTATGAAGTAAAGATCATGTCCTTTGCATCAATGATAGAGAAATCTTCAAAAAAGGGGTTGGTTAAAAATGAGCATTTTAGTAAAAATACTTGCTATTCCTCTGTCACTGCCTGAGATAGGGAGATGTGGAGTCAATTTAGTGAGCTTCAATTGCAGCTGACTTTGGAAGGAATAATATACTCATGTGTCTATGGATGCATATCGAATAGGGAGTTCTTTCCAGAGCTGTGATTTTGTAGATTGCAACCTGATCAGACTCCCAAACAGAGTCTCCACTTAAAACAGGGAGTGGTGAAGTGCTAGATCATGGAAGACCAGTGATTCAAGGGCTTCCCAATTCATTTCTAAAACATATATGGGAAGTTCTCCATTTTAATTACTTTCTTTTTTTAAATATAAATTTATTTAATTGGAGGTTAATTACTTTACAATATTGTATTGGTTTTGCCATACATCAACATGAATCCACCACAGGTATACACGTGTTCCCCATCCTGAAACCCCCTTCCTCCTCCCTCCCCATACCATCCCTCTGGGGCATCCCAGTGCACCAGCCCCAAGCATCCAGCGTCATGCATTGGACTGGCGATTCGTTTCATATATGGTATTATACATGTTTCAATGCCATTCTTCCAAATCATCCCACCCTCTCCCTCTCCCACAGAGTCCAAAAGACTGTTCTATACATCTGTGTCTCTTTTGCTGTCTTGCATACAAGGTTATCGTTACCATCTTTCTAAATTCCATATATATGCATTAGTATACTCTATTGGTGTTTTTCTTTCAGGCTTATTCACGCTGTATAATAGGCTCTAGTTTCACCCACCTCATTAGAACTGATTCAAATGTATTCTTTTTAATAGCTGAGTAATACTCCATTGTGTATATGTACCATAGCTTTCTTATCCGTTCATCTGCTGATACACATCTAGGTTGCTTCCATGTCCTGGCTATTCCTGTCACACTTGACATCAGGAAGATGTCTAAAAAGGGGCTTAGCATTATAGATAAGCAAGATCAGGAACTACCTTTACGAGACCTCAGAGGTGTAAGAATGGGCTCTCGCCCCTTACAGCCCATACGCAAACCCTATGATGTCTAAAATGCCACATAAAACCTGCATGCTAAAGTCATTTTCTTTGAAGTTGCAAGTTTGGTAGGGAGGAATTGAAAGTAGCTGAGGTGGTGAGTATCTGAGGAAGGGACAGTGCAGTTAGAGGTCTTCCTCTATGCTGTCATGCTGTTTTGTGCAGCACCAGCTTCAGAGGTGGTAACAGTGAGTGACCTTCAGGGAATGAGACTATAATGAACTGCTGAGTGGATGCAATTAAAATGAGCACAAAATTGAAAAGCAGCAATGTGACAAAGTAAACTGGCTCTATTTTGGGGAGATCTTTTGAAAAATACCTCACATGTAACCTGAGATGCCAACACTACCACATAATGATTTTACCTTCTCAGAGGAAGCGTACACAAAAAACAGACAGTGAAGATCTCAAGCAGGGTATCCCAGGGTATCTCTTCTATACAATGAGTTGTCTGTTGATGAGAAGAAAGAATGTGTAAAACCATTAAACATTCTAGTAAAAGCCCATCTTCTTCTTGAAATCTCACATTTTGCCTTTTATTCAGTTCAGTTCAGTTCAGTTCAGTAGCTCAGTCGTGTCCGACTCTTTGCGACCCCATGAATTGCAGCACGCCAGGCCTCCCTGTCCATCATCAACTCCCGGAGTTCACTCAGACTCACGTCCATAGAGTCCATAATGCCATCCAGCCATCTCATCCTCTGTCGTCCCCTTTTCCTCCTGTCCCCAATCCCTCCCAGCATCAGAGTCTTTTCCAACGAGTCAACTCTTCGCATGAGGTGGCCAATGTACTGGAGTTTCAGCTTTCGCATCATTCCTTCCAAAGAAATCCCAGGGTTGACCTCCTTCAGAATGGACTGGCTGGATCTCCTTGCAGGCCAAGGGACTCTCAAGAGTCTTCTCCAACACCACAGTTCAAACGCATCAATTCTTTGGCGCTCAGCCTTCTTCACAGTCCAACTCTCACATCCGAACATGACTACTGGAAAAAACCGTAGCCTTGACTAGACAGACCTTAGTCGGCAAAGTAATGTCTCTGCTTTTGAATATACTATCTAGGTTGGTCATAACTTTTCTTCCAAGGAGTAAGCATCTTTTAATTTCATGGCTGCAATCACCATCTGCAGTGATTTGGGAGCCCAAACATGAAGTCCGACACTGTTTCCAGTGTTTCCCCATCTATTTCCCATGAAGTGATGGGACCAGATGCCATGATCTTCATTTTCTGAGTGTTGAGCTTTAAGCTAACTTTTTCACTCTCCTCTTTCACTTTCATCAAGAGGCTTTTTAGCTCCTCTTCACTTTCTGCCATAAGGGTGGTGTCATCTGCATACCTGAGGTTATTGATATTTCTCCCGGTAATCTTGATTCCAGCTTGTGTTTCTTCCAGTCCAGCGTTTCTCATGATGTACTCTGCATAGAAGTTAAATAAGCAGGGTGACAATATACAGCCTTGACGCACTCCTTTTCCTATTTGGAACCAGTCTGTTTTTCCATGTCCAGTTCTAACTGTTGCTTCCTGACCTGCATACAGATTTCTCAAGAGGCAGGTTAGGTGGTCTGGTATTCCAAGACTTTCAGAATTTTCCACAGTTTCTTGTGATCCACACAGTCAAAGGCTT
This sequence comes from Budorcas taxicolor, assembly GCF_023091745.1. Taxonomy (NCBI): domain Eukaryota; kingdom Metazoa; phylum Chordata; class Mammalia; order Artiodactyla; family Bovidae; genus Budorcas; species Budorcas taxicolor. The sequence goes on along the minus strand of NC_068913.1, from coordinate 31,985,772 downwards.
TGGCATAGTCAATAAAGCAGAAATAGATGTTTTTCTGGAACTCTCTTGCTTTTTCTATGATCTAGCAGATGTTGGCAATTTGATCTCTGGTTCTTCTGCCTTTTCTAAAACCAGCTTGAACATCAGGAAGTTCACGGTTCACGTATTGCTGAAATCTGGCTTGGAGATTCTTGAGCATTACTTTACTAGCATGTGAGATGAGTACAATTGTGCGGTAGTTTGAGCATTCTTTGGCATTGCCTTTCTTTGGGATTAGAATGAAAACTGACTTTTTCCAGTCCTGTGGCCCCTGCTGAGTTTTCCAAATTTGCTGGCATACTGAGTGCAGCACTTTCACAACATCACCTTTCAGGATTTGAAACAGCTCAACTGGAATTCCATCACCTCCACTAGCTTTGTTCATAGTGATGCTTTCCAAGGCCCACTTGACTTCACATTCCAAGATGTCTGGCTCTAGGTGAGTGATCACATCATCATGATTATCTGGGTCATGAAGATCTTTTTTGTACAGTTCGTCTGTGTATTCTTGCCACCTCTTCTTAATATCTTCTGCTTCTGTTAGGTCCAGACCATTTCTGTCCTTTATCAAGCCCATCTTTGCATGCAATGTTCCCTTGATATCTCTACTTTTCTTGAAGAGATCTCCAGTCTTTCCCATTCTGTTCTTTTCCTCTATTTCTTTGCACTGATCGCTGAAGAAGGCTTTCTTATCTCTTTTTTCTATTCTCTGGAACTCTGCATTCAGATGCTTATATCTTTGCTTTTCTACTTTGCTTTTCGCTTCTCTTCTTTTCACAGCTATTTGTAAGGCCTCCTCAGACAGGTATTTTGCTTTTTTGCATTTCTTTTCCATGGGGATGGTCTTGATCCCTGTCTCCTGCACAATGTCACAAACCTCATTCCATAGTTCATCAGGCCCTCTATCTATCAGATCTAGACCCTTATATCTACTTCTCACTTCCACTGTATAATCATAAGGGATTTGATTTAGGTCATACCTGAATGGTCTAGTGGTTTTCCCTACTTTCTTCAATTTAAGTCTGAATTTCGTATTAAGGAGTTCATGATCTGAGCCACAGTCAGCTCCTGGTCTTGTTTTTGCTGACTGTATAGTGCTTCTCCATCTTTGGTTACAAAGAATATAATCAATCTGATTTCGGTGTTGACCATCTGATGATGTCCATGTGTAGAGTCTTCTCTTGTGTTGTTGGAAGAGGGTGTTTGCTATGACCAGTGCATTTTCTTGGCAAAACTCTATTAGTCTTTGCCCTGCTTCATTCCGCTTTCCAAGGCCAAATTTGCCTGTTACTCCTGGTGTTTCTTGACTTCCTACTTTTGCATTCCAGTCCCCTATAATGAAAAGGACATCTTGTTTGGGTGTTAGTTCTAAAAGGTCTTATAGGTCTTCATAAAACCATTCAACTTCAGCCTCTTCAGTGTTACTGGTTGGGGCATAGACTTGGATAACTGTGATATTGAATGGTTTGCCTTGGAGACGAACAGAGATCATTCTGTCATTTTTGAAATTACATCCAAGTACTGCATCTCGGACTCTTTTGTTGACCATGATGGCTACTCCATTTCTTCTGAGGGATTCTTGCCTGCAGTAGTAGATATAATGGTCATCTGAGTTAAATTCACCCATTTTAGTCCATTTTAGTTTGCTGATTCCTAGAATGTCGACATTCACTCTTGCCATCTCTTGTTTGACCAGTTCCAATTTGCCTTGATTCATGGACCTGACATTCCAGGTTCCTATGCAATATTGCTCTTTACAGCATCGGATCTTGCTTGTATCACCAGTCACATCCACAGCTGGGTATTGTTTTTGCTTTGGCTCCATCCCTACATTCTTTCTGGAGTTAATTCTCCACTGATCTCCAGTAGCATACTGGGCACCTACTGACCTGGGGAGTTCCTCTTTCATTATCCTATCATTTTGCCTTTTCATACTGTTCATGGAGTTCTCAAGGCAAGAACACTGAAGTGGCTTGCCATTCCCTTCTCCAGTGGACCACATTCTGTCATATTTCTATAAAATAATAAGCAGACACTCATCCATTGATGTTCCAAGTGAGACATGAGAACATAGTGTTTGGCCATTAACATGGTCTTTATTCCTGTCTTAAGTTATTCAAAAAGAGGCGGGAAAATTTTCCTTTCCTTCATAATGATTATCCAGCAGTGACAGCAAAAGCTTGGCTGCAGGTCCTGAGCAAAATTCTTTGGGATTCAGCAGCATGGTTAAGTGTCCTATGGGAAGCTTTGATGCCTATGAATGTTCAGATAGCTGAAGACAACCACTTCCAGGCAGAGGACAGGAGGTTTCAGGAACACTTGGCTTTGCAACTGGTAAGGAATGAAGAGAGAATAAAATCCTTGAACTAGTTTCTTTCTTGGCCTCATGTGTCTTATTAGAAAGCAAGGATAATTGAATCTAGAAACCCTGCATGCTAGGTGAGACTAGAAAGGAGCCATCCTGGCAGCTTTGGTCAGTGTACTAGGGAATCATTGGCAGGTAAAAAAAAAAAAAGCAAAACCACCATGGTAACCATGATGGTGTGATCACTCACCTAGAGCCAGACATCCTGGAATGCAAAGTCAAGTGGGCCTTAGGAAGCATCACTACGAACAAAACTAGTGGAGGTAATGGGATTCCAGCTAAGCTATTTGAAATCCTAAAAGATGATGCTGTGAAAGTGCTACACTCAATATGTCAGCAAATTTGGAAAACTCACCAGTGGCCACAGGACTGGAAAAGGTCAATTTTCATTCCAATCAAAAGATAGACAATGACAAAGAATGTTCAAACTACTGCACAATTGTACTCATCTCACACACTAGCAAAATAAGGCTCAAAATTCTCCAGGTGAGGCTTGAACAGTACGTGAACCATGACCTTCCAGAAGTTCAAGCTGGATTTAGAAAAGGGAGAGGAACCAGAGATCAAATTGCCAACATTTGTTGGATCACTGAAAAAGCAAGAGAATTCTAGAAAAACATCTACTTCTGATTGACTATTATGTAGATCATAACAAACTGTGGACAATTCAGAGAGATGGGAATACCAGACCTGCCTCCTGAGAAATCTGTATGCAGGTCAAGAAACAACATTTAGAACTGGATGCGGAACAATGGACTGGTTCCAAATTGGGAAAGGAGTACTTCAAGGCTATATATTGCCACCCTGCTCATTCAACTTCTATGCGGAGTACATCATGCAAAATGCCAGGCTGAATGAAGCACAAGCTGGAATCAAGATTGATGGGAGAAACATCAATAACCTCAGATCTGCAATGATAGCAACCTTATTGCAGAAAGAAAAGAGGAATGAAAGAGACTCTTGATGAAAGGGAAAGAGTAGAGTGAAAAAGCTGGCTTAAAACTCAACATTCAAAAAACGAAGATTATGGCATCTGGCCCCATCACTTCATGGCAAATAGATGGAAACAATGGAAAACAATAGAAAAGAATGGAAATAGTGAGAGATTTTCCTTTTCTTGGGCTCCCAAATCACTACAGATGGTGACTGCAGCCATGAAATTAAAAGACGCTTGCTCCTTGGAAGAAAAGCAGTAACAAACTGAGACAGCATATTAAATAGCAGAGATATTACTTTGCCAACAAAGATCCATATAGTCAAAGCTATGGTTTTACCAGCAGTCATTTATGGATGTGAGAGTTGGGCAATAAAGAAGGCTAACTGCTGAAGAATTGATGCTTTTGAACTATGGTGTTGGATAAGACTTTTTAGAGTCCTTTGGACTGCAAGGAGATCAAAACCAGACAATCCTAAAGGAAATCAGTCCTAAAAATTCATTGGAAGGACTGATGCTGAAGCTGAAGCTCTAATACTTTGGCTACCTGATGCAAACAGCTGACTCATCAGAAAAGACCCCAATGCTGGGAAAGATTGAAGGTGGGAAGAGAAGGGGATGACAGGACGAGATGGTTGAATGGCATCACCAACTCAATGGACACGAGTTTGAGCAGGCTCTGGGAGATGGTGAAGGACAAGGAAGCCTGGCATGCTGCAGTCCTTGGGGTCGGAAAGAGTTGGACACAACTGAGCGACTGAACAACAACAACAAAAGTGCATAACTTAGGGATGTAGGAATTCACCTTTTTATCATGAACATTCCTCAAATGTAACTCCATTGAATAATACAAATGTAAGACACTATGTACATGTTAAGAAGAAATGGTAGAATGTCATGCTGGGTACTGGACTCATGAATAAGAATAGCTAGTAATATGCCTCAAAAAGAAGCAACTGCTCACCATGATTAAGCATCAATTTGTGAATGGTCACTGAACTCTGCTGCTTTCAAAGTTCTTCCAATCTGTCTAGCTGAGTGTACAGTTTTATGTCTCATGGACTTACAAGAGAAGGTTCTATTGTTTGTATCTCCATTCATCTTTATATTTCTTCAATTTAATTATTTAGAGCTTAACTATAACTTGTGCCAGGCACTGTCCAAGTGCAGGGGCTTCTGTGATAAGAAAATAAATTCAATTGCATCTCTGTCCTCACAGAACATTCTAGAAGATGCAACAGGCATTAATAAAATCATCATACTAATGTAAAATTCCATCTTTAGTGATCAGAAGGAAAGGTTAATTGCGTTGTGAGAACAGAAGCTGGGTTAGTAGACATAGTCTGTGGGGTAAGGAAAGTGTACTGTAAAAAAACAAAGACACAGATGACACCTAAATTATGAACTGGATGATTTAGGTAAAGAGGTCAGGGGAAGAGAATTCCAGGTAGAGGGAATAGTATTTGCAAATGCCTTGTGGCAGGAAAAATCAGGGCATATCCAAAGGATTAAAGAGGCCTGAGCTACAGAGAGTAAGGGAACATGGCAGGAATGAGGTTGGTGAGGCAGGACTGGATCTCATAGGGCATTGTAGGCCACTTTAAAGACATTGTTTGTCCTTAGATTACTGGGAGGCCTAGAAATATCAGGTTTTAAAAAATTGGTAGTGCTGTAAAACAGGATATTCTTATTTATTTTTAATGTTCCAGACTTTCATACAATGCAGAATGTTTCTAGAAAACAGGGTATTTCTGAGGGCTGTCACATGTGACTCCTTGGGTTGCATATTGCATTTTCATATCTTACTTAACTGTTGTGACTGAATAGACTTCAGGGCAGCCTTGGATAGACATTCTGTGATCAGCAAACATGGCGGATTTCACTAAATGGAGAATCAAAAGACACATTTCAAAGTGAAAGTTGTGGGAAAGGAATCTAAATTGGTTAAGTGTCAGATACATCCATGATGTCTCCTTTATATCTCATTGTTGAAAAAGCTAACACTCCTCTATTAGTTGTATTTGTGGGTATGAGGTGTCTGTGTGTGTAAATTCTTCAAGGCAAGGAGATTGGAATTCATTACCTTATATCCACTAGCACAACAGTAAAGTCAGAAATACTTGACCTACAAAAATGCAAACTTCATGCCATGCACCAGGTAAAGTCTCCATTAATTTCTATTTTATTATATAAGCAATTCATATTCACTATAGAAGCAGTAGGAAAGCTCTACAACCAAAAAGAAAAAAACTGAAAACTCCCAATTCTATTATCATTCAGTATTTATATAGTGATATATATATATATATTTCTGTGTGTGTGTGTACACACGTGTGCCTTTAAAATTTCTAAAGATGAGGATGAAAGTATATTGTGAAGAAAAGTAAGCTAACATCTTTAGATATCAAAGAGAAGTCAACCAGAGGTACTTCCATGGTGGTTCAGTGGTTGAGACTTCGCTTTCCAATGCAGGGTTTGTGGGTTAAACTCCTGGTTGGGGAGCTAGGATCTCACATACCTTGAGGCCAAAAAACCAAAAATATAAAAATACAGAGGCAAAACTGTAACAAATTCAATAAAAGGGCTTCTGGTTCAAGATGGTAGAGTAGAAGGATGTGTGCTCATCTCCTCTTGTGAGAGCACCAAAACTGCAGCTAGCTGTTGAACAACCATTGACAGGAGGATGTTGGAACCCACCAAAAAAAGATACCCCATGTCTGAAAACAAAGAAGAAGCTGCAATGAGACAATAGGAGGGGTGCAGTCATAACAAAAATGAAATACCATACCTGCCAGGTGGGTGCCCCACAATCTAGAGAACAATAATAAGAAAGAAATTCTCCCATTGTTGTGAAGGTTCTGAACTCCACATCAGGCTTGCCAGCCTGGGGATCTGAAAAAGGGACTGGGAATCCCCAGGGAATCTGACCTTGAAGGCTAGCAGGATTTGATTACAGGACTTCCACAGGACTGAGGGAAACAGAGACTCCAGTTGTGGAGGCACACAAACAAAATCTTGCATGCACCGAGACCCAGAGGAAAGGAGCAGTGACCCTCAGGAGACTGAACCAAAACTACGCACTAGTGTTGGAGGGCCTCCTGTGGAGGGGTGGGTTGGCAGGGGTTCACCACAGGGACTGGGGCACTGGCAGCAGCAGTCTGAGAAGGTCTCCCTTGATAACCCTCCCTTGGTAACCCTCCCCTGGTAACCCTCCCTTGGTAACCCTCTTGGAGGTCACCATTAACCCTCCCATAGAGCCCACAGACCCTAGGGCTGGGTCGCCTCAGTACAAACAGCTACCAAGGAGGGAGCACAACCCCACTCATCATTAGATAACTGGATTAAAGCTTTACTAAGCAAGACCCTGCCCACCCCACTCTGTCTCTCCCATTAGGAAACTTACACAAGCCTTTTAGCCTCCTCCATCAGAGGGCAGACAGAAGAAGCAAGAAGAACCACAGTCCCACAGTGGCTAAAACAAAAACCACATTAAACAAAGTTAATCAGCATGAAAATGCAGCAAGTTATGTCCCAGATGAAAGGACAAGAAAAAGTCCCAGAAAAACAACTAAATGAAGTGGAGATAGGCAACCTTCCAGAAATATAATTCAGAATAATGATAGTAAAGATGATGCATGATCTTGGGTAAACAATGGAGAAGATACAAGAAATGTTTACGAAAGACCTACAAGAACTACAGAACAAACAAATAGAGATGAATAACACACTAGAAGGAATCCATAGCAGAATAACTGAGGCAGAACAACGGATAAATGACCTGGAGGACAAAATGGTGGAAATCACTGCTGAAGAACAGAATATAGAAAAAGGAATGAAAAGATATGAAGACAGTCTAAGAGACCTCTGGGACAACATTAAAAGGACCAACATTCACATTATAGGGGTCCCAGAAGAAGAAGAAAGAAAGAAAGTACGTGAGAAAATATTTGAAAAGATAACAGCTAAAAACTTCCCTAAAATGGGAAAGGCAATAGTTAACCAAGTCCTGGGAGCACAGAGAGTCCCAGGCAGGATAAACCCAAGAAGGAACACACCAAGACACATAGCAATCAAACTGACAAAAATTAAAGTCAAAGATATGGCACCATATATTTAAAGTGATGAAAAGGAAGAACCTACCACCCAACCTATGCAGAAAGATTCTCTTTCAGATTTGATGGAGAAATCATAAAGCTTTCCAGACAAGCAAAAGGTAAAGGAATGCAGCACCACCAAACCAGCTTTACAACAAATGCTAAAGGAACTTCTCTAGGCAAGAAACACAAGAAAAGGAAAAGTCTTACAGAAAATAACCCCCAAACAATTAAGAAAATGGTAATAGGTTCAAATGCACCAACAAAAGACACAGAAGGGCTGGACAGATGAAAACTTATGTATGTATGCACTTCTGCTTACCACATCATTCTGCTTGACCACCCAAATTGTATGTAATTATATTCTATTGTTGGGCTTCCCTGAAGGCTCAGCCTGTAAAGAACCTGCCTGCAATGCAGGAGACCTGGGTTCGATCCCTGGGTTGGGAAGATTTCCTGAGAAGGGAACCAGAAGATTTCCTGGAGAAGGGAATTCTCCAGGATTCCCTTCCTGGAGCAGGGAATACTGGAGGGTACCCACTCCAGTATTCTGGCCTAGAGAATTCCATGGACTATATAAAGTCTATGGGGTTGCAAAGAGTTGGCCATGACTGAGCAACTGTCGCTTTCACTTGTTATTTTATATTGTTAGATTAATCATGTTCCCATAATGGCTTGCAACTGTAATTATCTTTTACTTTTTGTCTGGTTATTGATTGTGAAAACTGATAAACATTTTTTACTATTGTGATTATGTAATTATCACTCACTTAATACCACTGTAGCATGATTGGTCAAGTAAAAAATAATAGAATGCTATATCATCAAAATTACCATTTAATAGAGAAACCTGATCAGTTCAGTTCAGTCACTTAGTCGTGTCCAACTCTGTGACCCCATGGACTGCAGCACACCAGACTTCCTTGTCTATCACCAACTCCCAGAGCCTACTGAAACTCATGTCCATCGTGTTGGTGATGCCATCCAACCATCTCATCATATGCCGTTCCCTTCTCCTCCCATCTTCAATCTTTCCCAGCATCAGAGTCTTTTCCAATGAGTCGGTTCTTTTCATCAGGTGGCCAAAGTACTGGAGTTTCAGCCTCAGCATCAGTCCTTCCAATGACTATTCAGGACTGATTTCCTTTAAGATTGACTGGTTTTGATCTCTTTGCAGTCCAAGGGACTCTCAAGAGTCTTCTCCAACACCACCATTCAAAAGCATCAATTTTTCGGCGCTCAGCTTTCTTTATAGTCCAACTCTCACATGCATACATGACTACTGGAAAAACCATAGCTTTGACTAGACAGACTTTGTCGGTAAAGTAGTGTCTCTGCTTTTTAATATGCTGTCTAGGTTGGTCATAGGTTTTCTTCCAAGGAGGAACTGTCTTAATTTCATGCCTGCAGTCACCATCTGCAGTGATTTTGGAGCCCCCCCTAAATAAAATCTGTCACTGTTTCCATTGTTTCCCCATCTATTTGCCATGAAGTGATGGGACCAGATGCCATGATTTTAATTTTCTGAATGTTGAGTTTTAAGCCAACTTTTTAACTCTCCTCTTTCACTTTATCAAGAGGCTCTTTAGTTCTTCTTCACTTTTTGCCATAAGGGTGCTGTCATCTGCGTATCTGGGGTTATTGATATTTCTCCAGGCAATCTTGATTCCAGCTTCTGCTTCATCCAGTCCAGCATTTCGCATGATGTACTCTGCAAATAAGTTAAATAAGCAGGGTGACAATATACAACTTTGATGTACTCCTTTCCCAATTTGGAACCAGTCTGTTGTTCTATGTCCAGTTCTAACTGTTGCTTCTTGACCTGCATACAGATTTCTCAAAAGGCAAGTCAGGTGGTCTGGTATTCTCATCTCTTTAAGAATTTTCAACCTTTTAAAATCCAGGTGCATATCAATATTATCTTGAAATTTTTGGAAAAATACAAATGCCCAGGTCTTGCTGTTTTCCCTCCAGAGCTCCAGATATGTTTGTAATGAGCAGCCATGTTTAATAACAACTGGACTATATGAGGATCTTTTATTCTTATCTAGTTTGTTTTACTTTCTCTATTTCATATTCAGTGCTCCCATTTCATATAGTCTGTTTTGCAATTCCTCCATTTCTTCTTTTTTTAATGCTCTTTCTCAAGCTTTTATCATCTGTAGGAGAAAAGCTTTTAATACATATATGTAAATAATATGTATATGTATTTTAGAAAATGTGAATGTAGAAAACATTTATGACATTTTGATTCTACTTTTTTACTTAGTATGAAAAGAATGGTAGATTTCTAATTTTTTAAAAAAGATATGCAACAAGCAACAAATATTTACTGTATAGCACAGGGAATTATAGTCAATATATTGAAATAACTTATAATGGAAAATACTTTCAAAAATAAAAAGGCAAAATGATAGGATATTGAAAGAGGAACTCCCCAGGTCAGTAGGTGCCCAACACACTACTGGAGATCAGTGGAGAAATAACTCCAGAAAGAATGAAGGGATGGAGCCAAAGCAAAAACAATACCCAGCTGTGGATGTGACTGGTGATACAAGCAAGATCCGATGCTGTAAAGAGCAATATTGCATAGGAACCTGGAATGTCAGGTCCATGAATCAAGGCAAATTGGAACTGGTCAAACAAGAGATGGCAAGAGTGAATGTCGACATTCTAGGAATCAGCAAACTAAAATGGACTAAAATGGGTGAATTTAACTCAGATGACCATTATATCTACTACTGTGGGCAGGAATTCCCTCAGAAGAAATGGAGTAGCCATCATGGTCAACAAAAGAGTCTGAGATGCAGTACTTGGATATAATCTCAAAAATGACAGAATGATCTCTGTTCATTTCCAAGGCAGACCATGCAGTATCACAGTAATCCAAGTCTATGCCCCAACCAGTAATGCTGAAGAAGCTGAAGTTGAATGGTTTTATGAAGACCTATAAGACCTTTTAGAACTAACACCCAAACAAGATGTCCTTTTCATTATAGGGGACTGGAATGCAAAAGTAGGAAGTCAAGAAACACCAGGAGTAACAGGCAAATTTGGCCTTGGAATGTGGAATGAAGCAGGGCAAAGACTAATAGAGTTTTGCCAAGAAAATGTACTGGTCATAGAAAACACCCTCTTCCAACAACACAAGAGAAGACTCTACGCATGGACATCACCAGATGGTCAACACCAAAATCAGATTAATTATATTCTTTGCACCCAAAGATGGAGAAGCTCTATACAGTCAACAAAAAGAAGACCAGGAGCTGACTGTGGCTCAGATCATGAACTCCTTAATACCAAATTCAGACTTAAATTGAAGAAAGTAGGGAAAACCGCTAGACCATTCAGGTATGACCTAAATCAAATCCCTTATGATTATACAGTGGAAGTGAGAAATAGATTTAAGGGCCTAGATCTGATAGATAAAGTGCCTGATGAACTATGGAATGAGGTTCGTGACATTGTACAGGAGACAGGGATCAAGACCATCCCCATGGAAAAGAAATGCAAAAAAGCAAAATACCTGTCTGGGGAGGCCTTACAAATAGCTGTGAAAAGAAGAGAGGCAAAAAGCAAAGGAGAAAAGGAAACATATAAGCATCTGAATGCAGAGTTCCAGAGAATAGCAAGAAGACATAAGAAAGCCTTCTTCAGCGATCAATGCAAAGAAATAGAGGAAAACAACAGAATGGGAAAAACTGGAGATCTCTTCAAGAAAATTAGAGATACCAAGGGAACACTGCATGCAAAGATGGGCTTGATAAAGGACAGAAATGGCATGGACCTAACAGAAGTAGAAGATATTAAGAAGAGGTGGCAAGAATACACAGAAGAACTGTACAAAAAAGATCTTCATGACCTAGATATTCACGATGGTATGATCACTCATCTAGAGCCAGACATCCTGGAATGTGAAGTCAAGTGGGCCTTAGAAAGCATCACTATGAACAAAGCTAGTGGAGGTGATGGAATTCCAGTTGAGCTGTTTCAAATCCTGAAAGATGATGTTGTGAAAGTGCTGCACTCAATATGCCAGCAAATTTGGAAAACTCAGCAGGGGCCACAGGACTGGAAAAGGTCAGTTTTCATTCTAATCCCAAAGAAAAGCAATGCCAAAGAATGCTCAAACTACCACACAATTGTACTCATCTCACATGCTAGTAAAGTAATGCTCAAAATTCTCCAAGCCAGGCTTCAGCAATACGTAAACCGTGAACTTCCTGATGTTCAAGCTGGTTTTAGGAAAGGCAGAGGAACCAGAGATCAAATTGCCAACATCCGCTGGATCATGGAAAAAGCAAGAGAGTTCCAGAAAAACATCTATTTCTGCTTTATTGACTATGCCAAAGCCTTTGACTGTGGATCACAATAAACTGTGGAAAATTCTGAAAGAGATGGGAATACCAGACCACCTGACCTGCCTCTTGAGAAATCTGTATGCAGGTCAGGAAGCAACAGTTAGAACTGGACATGGAAGAACAGACTGGTTCCAAACAGGAAAAGGAGTACGTTAAGGCTGCATATTGTCACCCTGCTTATTTAACTTCTATGCAGAGTACATCATGAGAAACGCTGGACTGGAAGAAACACAAGCTGGAATCAAGATTGCTGGGAGAAATATCAATGACCTCAGGTATGCAGATGACACCACCCTTATGGCAGAAAGTGAAGAGGAATTAAAATGCCTTTTGATCAAAGTGAAAGAGGAGAGCGAAAAAGTTGGCTTAAAGCTCACCATTCAGAAAACGAAGATCATGGCATCCGGTCCCATCACTTCATGGCAAATAGATGGGGAAACAGTGTCAGACTTTATTTCTGGGGGCTCCCAAATCACTGCAGATGGTGGACTGCAGCCATGAAATTAAAAGACGCTTACTCCTTGGAAGAAAACCTATGACCAACCTAGATAGCATATTGAATAGCAGAGAGATCACTTTGCCGACTAAGGTCCGTCTAGTCAAGGCTATGGTTTTTCCTGTGGTCATGTATAGATGTGAGAGTTGGACCTCTGAAGAAGACTGAGCGCTGAAGAATTGATGCTTTTGAACTGTGGTGTTGGAGAAGACTCTTGAGAGTCCCTTGTACTGCAAGGAGATCCAACCAGTCCATTCTAAAGGAGATCAGCCCTGGGATTTCTTTGGAAGGAATGATGCGAAAGCTGAAACGCTAGTACTTTGGCCACCTCATGTGAAGAGTTGACTCATTGGAAAAGACTCTGATGCTGGGAGGGATTGGGGGCAGGAGGAGAAGGGGATGACAGAGGATGAGATGGCTGGATGGCTTCACTGACTCGATGGAAGTGAGTCTGAGTGGACTCGGGGAGTTGATGATGGACAGGGAGGCCTGGTGTGCTGCGATTCATGGGGTCGCAAAGAGTCGGACATGACTTAGTGACTGAACTGAACTGGACTGATAACTGAATCACTGTTCTGTGCATCTAAAACACTGTAAGTCAACTATACCTCAAGAAACTATACACATTAAGAAAAAACCAAATTCAATGAAAGACTTTTGAAAAAATGGTCCACATTAAAAAAAAAGAAGTCACCAGATACCCACCCCACAGTTTTCCACCTATGTTTCTAGTGGTGTAAGTCCTGGCTTAGTTTGACTTTTTTTTACACCAGAAAACAAGCTTAAGCATGGTTTTACAGATTTTATATGTACTTCAAGTATTTATCGGAGAAGGCGATGGCACTCTACTCCAGTACTCTTACCTGGAAAATCCCATGGATGGAGGAGCGTGGTAGGCTGCAGTCCATGGGGTCGCTAAGAGTCCAACACGACTGAGCGACTTCACTTCACTTTTCACTTTCATGCATTGGAGAAGGAAATGACAACCCACTCCAGTGTTCTTGCCTGGAGAATCCCAGGGATGGGGGAGCCTGGTGGGCTTCCGTCTATGGGTCACACAGAGTCGGACACGACTGAAGTGACTTAGCAGTAGCAGCAGCAAGTATTTATACCTGGGGCTTCCATAACAGAATATCAGTGCACTAGGTGGCTTTAAAAAAATTGTTCTTTTACAATTTATGAGGCATGAATTGCAACAATCAGTGTCAACAAAATTGGTTCCTTCTGGAAAGTCTGAGGGGAGAATCTGGTCCATGCCTTAGTCCTAACTTCTGGTGGTTGCCAGCACTCCTTGGTGGTGTTCCTTAGCTTGTAGCTGCACTGTTCCTGTCTCTGGCTCAGTTGCCACATGGTGTTTTTCCCTGTATGCGTCCTCAGGTCTCTGAATCCAAACCTCTCTCTCCTTTCTCTCTAAATTAAGACACTAGTTGATGAACAACAAATGCTGGAGGGGGTATGGAGAAAAGGGAACTTTCCTACACTGTTGGTGGAAACATAAGTTGGTGAAGCCAGTGTGAAGAACAGTATGGAGGTTCCTCAAAAAGCTAACAACAGAGTTGCCATATGATCCAGCAATCCCACTCCTGGGCATCTATCCAGACAAAAATCCTAATTCAAAAAGATATATGCTCTCCAATGTTCACAGCAGCACTACTCACAATAGCCAAGACATGCATGCTAAGTCACTTCAGTCATGTCTGACTCTTTGCAACCCTATGGACTGTAGGTTGCCAGGCCCCACTGTTCATGGGATTTTCCAGGCAAGAATAAGTAGCTTGCCATTTCCCTTTTCCAGGGGATCTTCCTGACCCAGGGATCAAACTCACATCTCCTAAATCTCCTGCATTGGCAGATGGGTTCTTTACTACTAGCAATACCTGGGAAGCCAAAGACATGGAAACAACCTAAATGTCCACTGACAGATGAATGGATAAAGATGTGGTATATATACAATGGATATTACTCAGCCATAAAAGTAATTAAATAATGCTATCTGCAGCAACATGCATGGGCCTAGAGATAAGGATACTAAGTGAGGCAAGACAGAGAAAGGCAATTACCATATGATACCACGTATATGTGGAATCTAACTATTACACAAATGAACTTATCTACAAAGAGAAACACTCACAGACACGGAGGTCAGACTTAATAGTTGCCATGGGAAAGAGGATATGTGTGTGTGGGGACAAAGTGGTACTTTGGGGTTAGAAGACACAAGCTGATATATGGAAGGTCCTACTATACAGCACAGGGAACTAACTATTATTCAATATCCTTTGATAAATCACAATGGAGAATATAAAAAAAGCATACATAACTGAATCACTTTACTGTATAGCAAGCACTTAAGTAAATCAACTATACTTCAATTTTTAAAAATTCCTTAAAAAAAAAAAAAAAGACATCAGTTGTTGGATTTAAGGCCTATCTCAATCCACTATGATTTTATCCTAGAACACATTATTAAAAGGCCCTATTTAATAAGTAAGGTCAGATTCAGAAATCTCTGTAATTAGGACTTAAACATATCTTTTGGGGGGGGCACATTCCAATGACAATGTATATTACGAAACTCAGCATATAATAATTCATAACTAGCAGCATTATGTGAAAGCTAAAATTGCAAAGCAGTTTTCCTGTCATTATTGATACAAGGATCCTACTTGAAATTTTCTGCTTCATACCAAAAACACTAAATTCTCAGAACAAAACAAAACAAATACTTCCCTTTAGCACATTTTGGAAAGACCCTATGATAGCATCAAACTAAATTTGTAAAATAGAAGAGGGGAGAGCAGATTCCTGAGTCCTAAGAATATTGTCCCTATGTATTAATTTGAGGAAGTATTTACATACTAATTTAAAGATGAAAAACTCAAAAGTATCCGATAGTGAGGGAGATTTAATCCTTCATGTAAGAAATAAATAAAAACAAATAAAAACAAATGAGTCACTCTACTATTTTAATAGAACTGAAAATGAAAAAAGTGTTAGTTGCTCAGTCCTGTCCAACTCTTTGCGACCCCATGGACTGGAGCCCATTAGGCTCCCTGGTCAATGAAATTCTCCAGGCAAGAATACTGGAGTGGGTAGCCATTCTCTCCTCCAGGGGAATTTCCTGACCCAGGAATCCAATCCATGTCCCTCGCATTGCAGGAATATTCTTTACCATCCGAGCCACAGGGAAGCCCCTAATAGAACTGAGACAGTCTATTTAGAAAACAGGGTATAACAAAGTTCAGCTTCATTTTAGGCAGGATGCTTTAATATATTGTAAAGTAATTAGTTTCCAATTAAAATAAATAAATTTAAATTAAAAAAAAATCTTTTTTCTGAAACTAGGACATAGAGCAATTGTTGTGAGCACAAATCCAAGAAATTATATTAGAAAACTGTTGTTATTGTTCAGTTGCTCAGTCGTGTCTGACTCTTTGTGACCCCATGGACTGCAGCAAGCCAAGCTTCCCTGTCCTTCACAATCTCCCAGAGTTTGCTCAAACTCATTTCCATTGAGTTGGTGATGCCATCCAACCATCTCATCCTCTGTCACCCCCTTCTCTTCTTGCCTTCAATCTTTCCCAGCATCAGGGTCTTTTCTAACGAGTCAGCTCGTCGTATCAGGGGGCCAAAGTATTGGAGCTTCAGCATCAGTCCTTCCAATGAATATTCAGGGTTGTTTTCCTTTAGGAGTGACTGGTTTGATCTCCTTGTTGTACACGAGACTCTCAAGTCTCCTCCAGCACCATAGTTCGAAAGCATCAATTCTTTGGTGCTCAGCCTATTATTTTACATTAAATTACATTCAGATTTGTCTTAATCATACTGAGTATCTCATGATGAATTTTCCTATAATTTTTATGCAAAATATTTTTAGAAATCAAAGACTTTCTGTAAAACAGAGTTCTACGAATTGTACTACATTTACCCCATGATTCACACTGTTTGACATGAAATGCTAGATTATGACAACTGTCATTATTAGGGGACATGACATAAAGGGAGGGAGGACCTGTGTTCTCTCAGTGGATTTCCTTAAAGGCTCTGCTTCTCTAGCCTCCAGCCTGTAAGTCTATCACAAACCCTGCATTCTTCTACTTACCCTAGACTCCAGGCCCACTGCAGCAGTTTATTCTATTCTACCATTTTTGAAGAAACCTAATCAGCTCTTTCAACCTAGAGCTGAAAAGTGCTGCAGGGGATAAAAATCACCCAAACAAGTGCCCAACATGGATAGATGGCCCAACAAGTCCAAGGTTCCCACCTTCCTCTGGGACGTCCATGTTGACCTAGTATGCCTCTGAATCCTGCCTTTGGCCAGGATTTTCCTTTATTCTGTTCTTGTGTCTAGTGGAGGCATCCATTTTCTTCAACACAGAATTTCAGAAGGATTCACCTGAGGGATTACAGGATTTCTTCCCTAATTCAGGGGATATTAAAGTGGCTTAAAAAGCTTTAGAATCTACATTCACTGCTTTTAATCATGATACAATTTGTGGGGAGAGCACTACAGTAGCAGAGAAGAACAGCAGAGAAAAACAGCTGGCAAATTCTGTCATCTACAAAATTTGGTAAAATGACAATCCTATCCTTATTTTGTGGTCATGAACTGCTTATTAAAATGGACCTGAACACAAAAGTACTGAAGAGCTGTATTTTTATTAAAGTATCTGTTTACTGATGTTTAAAGGTGGCCTATGGCTAGACTTGAAATTTGCCTTGGGGCCTTACTGTTGTATTTATAAACAGCGATGTGTGTGAAAGAGAATGCATGCCACGGACCTGTTTAAACACAGGCACTCTGGGTTCCTTCCCTTTCCTGATGGGTACAGAGAAAATTACTTCCATTTCTGGCAGTTGAGGTTTCATGGTGGCTCCCCCCACACAAACCATTAATAATTTTTTTGTTAGATTACATAATTTATAGTATCAGTTTTGAATGCATAATGTAATACTGTATACTGAACGGTAGTTAGTCTTTCTTCAAATAGGTTACTGAAAATGAAATAAATACCTAGATTAAATTTCCATACTAGGGAGAGAGAAATGAAATAATTTGCTGAGTTGCAAAAATATGTAATAGACATTTTGGAGATAATCTAAATTCTAAAAAAAAAAGATTATGTCATTGTTCTAGTCACCTCAAATAGTTTTATCATAAAAGCAATTCCTGATAAAACACTGCTGTGATTATTGGACAAAAATTAGTATTTTTAAAGTAAATGAGTTGAAAAATTATCTCTATATAAGTATTAATAAAGTTTAATTAATAATAATGGAGAAGGAAATGGCGATGCACTCCAGTGTTCTTGCCTGGAGAATCCCATGGACTGAGGAGCCCTCGCAGACTACAATCCATGGGGTCAGAAAACATCAGACACGACTGAGTGATGAGCCAATTAATAATAAAGGCTGACTGGGAAGCCCAGGTGGCTCAGGGGTGAAAAATCTGCCTGCCAGTGCAGGAGACACAAGTTGGATCTCTGGGTCAGGAAGATCCCCTGAAGAAGGAAATGGCAACCCACTGCAATATTTTTGCCTGGGAAATCCCATGGACAGAGGAGTCTAGCGAGCTACAGTCCATGGGGTCACAAAGAGTTGTATGTGACTGAGCACACAGTGTAATGTAAAACACTGACCGTATTTATTTTAGTGTCTCTGGTTTTTGTGAATGAAGGGGTAATAGAACATTTAATAAATATGTGAAATATATGATCTCTCAGCAGAGCTGGGAAAATTTTGCCATCTTTTTATCTAACCCTAATCTTTAAGATAAAAATTACTGGAGTTATGTTTCTAGAAACTTGCTGGAATTCCCAGAGATTTATTTGCAGATTTTCTGTGGTTTTTATGAAATACAATTTATATTCTGTATTAAGAGGTATCTACTAAAATTACAAGGCATATTTTTTCCAAACTACCATCCCTTCTTTGGGTCTACTATAAATCAATTAATACTGGGCCCTTCTCCTTTTGCTGTTGCTGCTGCTGCTGCTAAGTCGCTTCAGTCGTGTCCAACTTTGTGCGACACCATAGATGGCAGCCCACCAGGCTCCCCCGTCCCTGGGATTCTCCAGGCAAGAACACTGGAGTGGGTTGCCATTGCCTTCTCCAATGCATGAAAGTGAAAAGTAAAAATGAAGTCGCTCAGTCATGTCCGGGCCTTAGCAACCCCAGGGACTGCCGCCCACCAGGCTCCTCCGTCCATGGGAGTTTCCAGGCAAGAGTACTGGAGTGGGTGCCATTGCCTTCTCCATCTCCTTTTGCTATTATTACCATTATTTTTCATGGATTCTAACCCCTTATTTTCCTAAGCTTTGCCTTCCTGAGAAACTATCAAACTTCAACTGCGGGACTGTTACTAGTTCAGTTCAGTTCAGTCCAGTCGCTCAGTCGTGTCCGACTCTTTGTGACCGCATGAATTGCAGCATGCCAGGCCTCCCTGTCCATCACCAACTCCCAGAGTTCACTCAGACTCATGTCCATCGAGTCAGTGATGCCATCCAGCCATCTCATCCTCTGTCATCGCTTTCTCCTCCTGCCCCCAATCCCTCCCAGCATCAGAGTCTTTTCCAATGAATCAACTCTTCGCATGAGGTAGCCAAAGTATTGGAGTTTCAGCTTCAGCATCAGTCCTTCCCATGAATATTCGGGACTGATTTCCTTTAGAATGGACTGGTTGGATCTCCTTGCAGTCCAAGGGACTCTCAAGAGTCTTCTCCAACACCACAGTTCAAAAGCATCAATTCTTCAGCACTCATGTGGGAATTTCAAATAGAATTTTAATTTTCTCTGGGCATTGGGCACCATTTATTGTTTATTCCTCTGAAATGGTGTTATTTTTGTCATGATAATACGATTATGTTCATCAGGACATGTGCCATCTCCATTAATGTAACCTCACTTTTCTCCTTTGGAAAGGACACAAATCAGAAGTAAAGGAAAGACATGGGAAGATTAAGTATAGCCAGTGATGAAGTTAAAAGATTAATTAGTGACTTTGAGATGCTTTTAGAACAAGTACATACCAAAATCTTAGGGGAAATCTAACTTGCAAAAATAAGTTTCAATGATGTATAAAAATGAAATGTTCCATAAAATTCTCTTTAGAGTTATTTTTGAGGCTGTTTTTAATACATATATATTTTTACTTTTAAAATATACATTTTTACATAATGTTTTAATACTTCCATATATTAGTAAATGCTCTTAAATATACAGAATAATTTTGCCTAGATTGTTTATTTACCATGAGTTGTAAAAACTCTAAATAATAAATTATTTGTTAGTTTAACGTTTATCTCTATTTTGTAAATAACATCAACATCATAATAATTAACACCCTTTAGGATGATGGAACTCTAGAGAAAAAATTAAATGCTAAATTTATCTAACTCTCTTCCTAAACATCAAGTTGGTTTACAAAAGCTTATTGATTTTGCTAATGCTTGTCCACGTCTACAAATTCCCTACATTTAAATTCTTTACAAACATGATTAAAATATTTTTTCATCTGTTCCCCTCATCTTGTTTGGGTTGTGCACAAAATAAAGGGATTTACACACTCAAGCCAGAGAAATCATACATAAGCTTGATAAGCTTCATAATGCTAATGCTGTTTTGATAGAGAAAACCACAAGTAATGCAAATAGCAGCCTCTACTCTGCAGTACAGGTGTATAATAAGCACATATAATTAAGCCAAAGATACATAATGGTTTGTTGTTGGATACGCATTTACAACAGCTGACTACGCTCTTAATGTGTGGTTCATGAGTTAGGTAATTTTCTTATGTCTCCACTCCTTGAACAGAATATTCCTCATGGACTCATATACAAAATGAGTCTGTGCTTCTTTACCCAGCAGATTCCCACTGCTGCCTGTAATTTAGTGTCTTTGCCATATCAGCATTACCTAAAGATGATTAAAAAGATCATGCAAATTCACAAACAAGTCATTTTATTCTTCAACTTAAATAATTTAGAAATGCCCCCCAAAAGGAAAGTTATCAAAATGTAAGCGTTTTGACATGGTTTCCATCTTTGTGAAATATATCAACCGTGTATTTAATCACTGTTATACATAGAATATGGTTTATGGCTCTCCTCTATATATCACATAAACTTCTTTGTATATTATGAATTTGAGTCCTTTAAAGGGCATAAAGCAAATATGAAAAACTAGTAAAGGTTTTTAAAAATTGGTATAGAAACTGGTGGCAGTATATAAACTATTTTCAGTTATTTTTAATTCTATACTTTCATTGGTAATTTTTTTTTACCTCAAAATGCATATACTCACATATATATATAGTCTTTGAATTTTGAATTGGGCAAATAAAAGAATGAAGCTATATAAAAAGTATTTGAATTTATTTTAAACACCTTAAATCCTTTTTCCCTTTCCATCATAAGACTGTTAAACATTTTGATAGTGTAAGAAATATCATCAGATATGCACAACTGAGATGAAGCATGTCTGTTAACAGAGATGGTCAAGAGTCTATCTACTAAGGTTGATAATGTAGAGAAAAACAGGTAAGCAAATTCAGTTTTTTTAAGGTGATATCGTACACATGTATTGAACTATACTATGTAGTAAAAATGGTCATGATAATATCTGAGCTTAATAGCATTTTCCCATGTATTACTGTGTAGGTACCATTAATCATTGTATTCAACTGCTATGCATTGCCTGCTTAATTCAGCTGGTTCTGATTTATGCATCATTACAAAGAATGCAAAGGAAACTGAAGTTAAAAGTTTTACTTTCCATATTAGCTACATAGCTCATCCCCTTCCAGTCCTATCTCAGGACAGGGACTAAATAATCAACCTGATTCCTTTGGTTGACATTTTTTAATTTTTCTTTTTGGTTGCACTGGGTCTTCACTGTTGCACGCAGGCTTTTGCTAGTTGTGGTGAGTGAGGACTACTCTTCGTTAAGGTGTGCAGGCCTTTCATTTTAGTGGCTTCTCTTGCTGAGGAGCACAGGTTCTGTGGCATATGGGTTTCAGCAATTGTAGCTTGGGGGCTCCAGAGCACCAGGCTCAGTTGCCCTGAGGCATGTGGGATTTTCTCAGACCAGGGGATTGAACTGGTGTCCCTCATTTTGCAAGGTGGATTCTTAACCACTGGACCACCAGGGAAGCCCTCCTATGGTAGATCTTTTAAAGCCTTGTCTGCAACTAATTTGGGGCAAAAACTATCTTGAGTCTTTAGAATGGACTTTCCGGAATCAAATGCAGTCCTGATACCATCAATAGGGTCGACTTAAAAAAATGCATAATGTGAGAACTGCGAGTTCAGCTTTATTTGAGGCAAAATGCAGACCAGTCCAGGAGACAGTACCTCAAGTAGCTCTGAGAAACTGCTCCAAAGAGGCAGGGGGTAAAGGTCAAGCACATATGTGATTTTGGTGAAGGGGGAATAAATGCAATCAAGCCCATATTTTTCCAGGTTTTTTGGGTGTTTTCCAGGTATCTACTAGTCTCATGAAGCTTATTGCTAGTCACGAGGAACGATCTTCACCATGAAAGATGTTAGTGCTTTGCTACACATACTGTTAGTTGCTCAGTTGTGTCTCCTCTGCAACCCCATGGACTGTAGCCCACCAAGCTCCTCTGTCCATGGGATTCTCCAGGCAAGAATACTGGACTGGGTTGCCATTCCCTCCTCCAGATACGGGGAGATACAAGAATTGGGCTCATAAAATTGGCTCCTGAAAATATCTATACGAAACCCTGTTCTGTGAGTCCCCTCACCCCTCCCCACAACACAGAATGCCTCATATTTCTGCTCTCTACCTTGAACTCATTTCAGGGGGCCACTGAAGGTCAGCAGCTGCAGCAGCACATGATTTAATTCGTGTAGAGGTAGATACCAAACGCCCATGGTAAGTGCCAATTTGTAGTTGGCAATAGTCACTCCTATGGTTGCTGCTGTTATAAATATTTGGTTCCTCATGAAATACGCCAGTCATTTCTCCCTCTATTTTCTTTTCTATGACCTTGTGTGTGTGTGTGTGTGTGTGTGTGTGTGTGTGTGTGTGTGTGTTAAAGGAGGGCAGTTTGTCCTCAGCCTATGAATTTGGTTAATATAAAAGTCTTTGGGTGTTAAATTTCTGTTTTTCAAAAATAGAAATCACCAGAAGGGAATTCCTTCATCTTCTCATCTGTAAAACCCACCTCTGATTCCAGTTTTCCCTCCTCTTTTCAAAGACCAGTGAGTTCAGACGTGCTCTAGTTCTCATTCCTTCTCTTTTCTCAGAGAGCTCACAGTAGAGTTCAGTACTCAGTAGCTCAGTCGTGTATGACTGGCCCCATAGACTGTAGTCCACAAGGCTCCTCTGCCAAAGGGATTTCCCAGGGAAGAATACTGGAGTGGGCTACCCTTTCCTTCTCCAGGGGATCTTTCTGACCCAGGGATAGAACCCGCATCTCCTGTGTCTCCTCCCTGGCAGGCAGATTCTTTACCACTGAGCCACCTGGGAAGCCCAGAGACTCCACACCGCTGGTTATTCTCATAGTCTTATGAGCTCTTGCAACTGCCTTGTGTTTTCAAGCTTTCTTTTTCCTAAAGGACTCTAATTTTTTCAGTTTTGTATTTGGTTGGGTAGTACAGATAAGAGTCCAGATCAAGGCTAACTAAATTAGTGAGGAAGACAGGAGTTGCCCCAGTTTTCTCCAGCTTACTAATTATTTGTATAGACTTCAAAAATAAGAACCTGCTATTTAACATCTGGGGAGCAACTGTTGAGAGCTAAGGACACATCTGCTACCAGGAGATCTTAAGAACATTTCTTCTTAACCCTCTTCCTCTCATTTTGCAGATGCTATTGGGTTGATAAATTTAAATAATAATCATTTCAACAATGTAATATTTTGACAGATAGCTTTCATATTTGGAGAACAATTTCAACTTTTTTCTTGTCTTCCTGTTAGAGAGGATCAGACATACAGAAACATCTCACTTCTCTCTCAGCCCAGTTGCTGCATCACAATTTTTTCAGACAATTCAGTCTGTCTAAACATAAACCTGTCTATTGCTGAGAATTTTCAGTGTGTAGAAAGACAAAAAAATGTTTTCAAAGGGGAAAAGTGTCCTTTTGAACTTCAATGACTGCTACTTGTTTGAAAAGAACAGCACAGCAAAAAATGATGGGGTTAGGGCTTCAGTTGTGAGTGTCAGTCACTCAGGGCTTCAGTCAGTTAATTTTTAAAGTTTTATTTCTTAAAAGCAAAATGCTAGAAACTTTTATATGAAGTGTTATACAAAGTGTTTTTTTTCTTTTTGTTTCTGAAATTTCTCTGTATGCTTAAGCACCACATGAGAAAGAAAACTGAATGATACACATGCAATACACCCATGGTGGATTCATGTCAATGTATGGCAAAACCAACACAGTAGTGTAAAGTAAAATAAAGTAAAAATTTAAATTAAAAAAAAAAGAATAAATTTTATACACTTTCCTGCTTAAAAAAAAAATCCATGAGTTCTATGGTGATATGTAACAATATGTAAATAAAAATTGTATTTTCAAACATAGGTAGTGGTTTTCAAACACAGGTTCATGCCAAGTTGGAGACTTAAAGCAAATAAATGACTTCTGGATATTGGACATTGCATATTATGCAGACGCATAAATATACTGAAAAAAAACAATGCTACTCTCTTTTGCCAATCTGTATTTTAAGTTTATACTGTGTTGGATATACCTTATACCTACCATTGGAAATAGTTGTGTGGAAGCACTGTTGCATTTAAGAAACCTGGGATTGAAGAGCAAAAATCAGAATGCAATCAGTGCTGAAGAACTTCAGTGGGTCATCTGGTCTACTCCCCAGCCTCTGAATATGCAAATTCTTGATCCTTCAAGAGAGTTAATTTGCCTGTTCTTAAACTGCCTTCATCTTTAGAGATGGAGGCATCATGGACTGTTTTAGTAGACTAATATATTGCTGTTTCCATATGCTGAGGTAGTTTGGAAAGAAAAGCCTTGGAGAAATGACAGTTTTCTTCAAATACAGTTCTCTGCCTTTCTAAGGGAATTTTAAATAACTCTCCTTAATCTCCAAAGGCAATTCTCCTCAATTAAAAATTAATCGGGAATTAGACAAGTTCAAATAGTGAATTGTACTTCTCTTATTGCCACACAGAAGCACCACTTTAGCCAGAAAACTAGACTAACTACCAACCTTTTCTGGAGAAGGAAATGGCAATCCACTCCAGTACTCTTGCCTGGAAAATTCCATGGATGGAGGAGCCTGGTAGGCTACAGTCCACGGGGTCGCAAAGAGTTGGACACGACTGAGTGACTACACTTTCTTTCTTTCTATAGTTTCTTTTGGAGAAGGAAATGGCAACCCTCTCCAGTGTTCTTGCCTGGAGAATCCCATGGATGGAGGGCCTGGTGGGCTGCGGTCTATGGGGTTGCAAAGAGTCGGACACGAATAAGCAACTAACACACACACAGACCGACCTTTTCAGAATTAGCCTCCGTTTTCATGAATTTTGAATATGCGAGGCCCTCAGGAATGCATTCCTCACGAGAAATGGGCCTTCAGTTGGCCTGAGGTGCTGTCATGTGAAGGAGTATTGTGTCTGTTGGGCATTGCTCCAAAGAGTAGGCTATGAGCAATGGAAATAAACCATAAGAAGGCACACTGTGACATATGATAAAGATGTGATAACAAAGCTGCCTAAAACTTAAACAGGCTGTCTGAAAATCCAGTGGCTTCTTGGTCTCTGAAATTGTTTAAGCAAAGACAGAATGATCACGCACAGAGGGTACTGTGAGAGTCCTCACTACAAAGGTTAAAAGGTTCTGTGGAATAGCACGTAAGGTACCTCCTGCTCTCAGCTTTCATGACTAAATGGTTCAATTACTTTAATCTTTTCTGATGAAAGCTATCTTCTTTTTCTTCAACAATCTTGGTTTTTATTTTTCAATTTGTTAATGTGGTGAATTACATTGATTGATTTGCAGATATTGAAGAATCCTTGCATCCCTGGAATAAAGCCCACTTGGTCATGGTGTATGATCTTTTTAATGTGTTGTTGGATTCTGATTGCTAGGATTTTGTTGAGGATTTTTGCATCTATGTTCATCAGTGATATTGGCCTCTGGTTTTCTTTTTTTGTGGCATCTTTGTCAGGTTTTGGTATTAGGGTGATGGTGGCCTCATAGAATGAGTTTAGAAGTTTACCTTCCTCTGCAATTTTCTGGAAGAGTTTGAGTAGGATAGGTGTTAGCTCTTCTCTAAATTTTTGGTAGAATTCAGCTGTGAAGCCATCTGGACATATGATTATCTCAATAGATGCAGAGAAGGCCTTTGACAAAATTCAACATCCATTTATGATAAAAACTCTCCAGAAAGCAGGAATAGAAGGAACATACCTCAACATATTAAAAGCTATATATGACAAACTCACAGCAAACATTATCCTCAATGGTGAAAAATTGAAAGCATTTTCCCTAAAGTCAGGAACAAGACAAGGGTGCCCATTTTCACCACTACTATTCAACATAGTTCTGGAAGTTTTGGCCACAGCAATCAGAGCAGAAAAAGAAATAAAAGGAATCCAAGTTGGAAAAAAAAAAGTAAAACTCTCACTGTTTGCAGATGACATGATCCTCTACATAGAAAACCCTAAAGACTCCACCAGAAAATTACTAGAGCTAATCAATGAATATAGTAAAGTTGCAGGATATAAAATCAACACACAGAAATCCCTTGCATTCCTATACACTAATAATGAGAAAGTAGAAAAAGAAATTAAGGAAACAATTCCATTCACCATTGCAACGAAAAGAATAAAATACTTAGGAATATATCTACCTAAAGAAACTAAAGACCTATATATAGAAAACTATAAAACACTGATGAAAGAAATCAAAGAGGACACTAATAGATGGAGAAATATACCATGTTCATGGATCGGAAGAATCAATATAGTGAAAATGAGTATACTACCCAAAGCAATTTACAAATTCAATGCAATCCCTATCAAGCTACCAGCCATATTTTTCACAGAACTAGAACAAATAATTTCAAGATTTGTATGGAAATACAAAAAACCTCGAATAGCCAAAGCAATCTTGAGAAAGAAGAATGGAACTGGAGGAATCAACTTGCCTGACTTCAGGCTCTACTACAAAGCCACAGTCATCAAGACAGTATGGTACTGGCACAAAGACAGAAATATAGATCAATGGAACAAAATAGAAAGCCCAGAGATAAATCCACACACATATGGACACCTTATCTTTGACAAAGGAGGCAAGAATATACAATGGAGTACAGACAATCTCTTTAACAAGTGGTGCTGGGAAAACTGGTCAACCACTTGCAAAAGAATGAAACTAGATCACTTTCTAACACCATTCACAAAAATAAACTCAAAATGGATTAAAGATCTAAATGTAAGACCAGAAACTATAAAACTCCTAGAGGAGAACATAGGCAAAACACTCTCCGACATAAATCACAGCAAGATCCTCTATGATCCACCTCCCAGAATACTGGAAATAAAAGCAAAAATAAACAAATGGGATCTAATTAAAATTAAAAGCTTCTGCACAACAAAGGAAAATATAAGCAAGGTGAAAAGACAGCCTTCTGAATGGGAGAAAATAATAGCAAATGAAGCAACTGACAAACAACTAATCTCAAAAATATACAAGCAACTTATGCAGCTCAATTCCAGAAAAATAAACGACCCAATCAAAAAATGGGCCAAAGAACTAAATAGACATTTCTCCAAAGAAGACATACGGATGGCTAACAAACACATGAAAAGATGCTCAACATCACTCATTATTAGAGAAATGCAAATCAAAACCACAATGAGGTACCACTTCACACCAGTCAGAATGTCTGCGATCCAAAAATCTGCAAGCAATAAATGCTGGAGAGGGTGTGGAGAAAAGGGAACCCTCCTACACTGTTGGTGGGAATGCAAACTAGTACAGCCACTATGGAGAACAGTGTGGAGATTCCTTTAAAAATTGCAAATAGAACTACCTTATGACCCAGCAATCCCACTGCTGGGCATACACACCGAGGAAACCAGAATTGAAAGAGACACATGTACCCCAATGTTCATCGCAGCACTGTTTATAATAGCCAGGACATGGAAACAACCTAGATGTCCATCAGCAGATGAATGGATAAGAAAGCAGTGGTACATATACACAATGGAGTATTACTCAGCCGTTAAAAAGAATACATTTGAATCAGTTCTGATGAGATGGATGAAACTGGAGCCGATTATACAGAGTGAAGTAAGCCAGAAAGAAAAACACCAATACAGTATACTAACACATATATATGGAATTTAGAAAGATGGCAATGACGACCCTGTATGCAAGACAGCAAAAAAGACACAGATGTGTATAACGGACTTTTGGACTCAGAGGGAGAGGGAGAGGGTGGAATGATTTGGGAGAATGGCATTCTAACATGTATACTATCATGTAAGAATTGAATCGCCAGTCTATGTCTGACGCAGGATACAGCATGCTTGGGGCTGGTGCATGGGGATGACCCAGAGAGATGTTATGGGGAGGGAGGTGGGAGGGGGGGGTGCATGTTTGGGAACGCATGTACACCCATGGTGGATTCATGTCAATGTATGGCAAAACCAATACAGTATTGTAAAGTAAAATAAAGTAAAACAATAAGAAAAAATTAAAAAAAAAATTTTTTTTTTTAAATCAGAAACTAAAAAAAATAAAAATAAAAATAAGGGAGATAAAAAAACAATCTTGGTTGTCACTTATGAATTTTTCCAAATTATTTACATATATTAATTTTAAATATACATATGCCACTGATAAGCAACATTTATCTACCTGTCTATACCTGTGCATATCTTTTAATTCAAAGACTTAAAATATTTGACAAAATAGCCAGGGATATACAACAAAGACGAGTATTTATTCAATAAACAGGGCTAGGAAAACTGGATATTCACATGTAGAGGAATAAAACTAGATCTCTATCTTACACCACTCATAAAAATTAAATCAAATGGATACTTTAAATGTAACACTGGAAACCATAAAACAACTGGAAGAAAACAGGGAAAGTGTCTTGGCAATCAATTTTTGGTAATGACACCTAAAGAAAAAACCAAACTGATATTAGCTTTGATTTCTCTTTTCTTCCTGGTCCACAGGTTTATAAATCCCATTGCTTATAGCTCTGCAGTATCTCTTCAATACACCCCCCTCCTTTCTATTTGCACTGCTGTCTCCCTAATTCCTCCCTTACTATTGCTCACCCAGACTACGACAATCGTTCCCTGTCCTGCCACACTCATTTGTTCATTTGACAAATGAGTAATGGGCACCCCTTATGTTCTTCTTGAGGCTACAGCAGCAAGACACTGCCCTAAGAACCCCCATCCTTGTACAGAGAGAGAGACAACCCCTTCTCATACAGTGCTTTCTCTTTCAATCTGTCCTGCACCCAGGAATCACCTTAAAAATCATAATGATAATTACATCACCACTTATAAACCTTTGGTGAGTTTGCACTCTGAAATTTAAGATGCTTCATGGACTTAATCTAAAATCCCTTTCCAGGCCAATATTCCCCAGTCTCCTCTATTTTTTGATTTGGTTGAGAAAACTAACACCTTCAATTCAGTTTAGTCACTCAATTGCGTCCGACTCTGTGACCCCATGGACGGCAGCATGCCAGGCTTGCCTGTCCATCACCAACTCCTGGAGCTTGATCAAACTCATGTCCACTGAGTCGGTGATGTCATCCAACCATCTTATCCTCTGTCGTCCCCTTCTCCCACCTTCAATCATTCCCAGCATCAAAGTCTTTTCTTTTTTTTTTTTTTTTTTTTTTATTTTTTTTAATTTTAAAATCTTTAATTCTTACATGTGTTCCCAAACATGAACCCCCCTCCCACCTCCCTCCCCATAACATCTCTGTGGGTCATCCCCATGCACCAGCCCCAAGCATGCTGTATCCTGCGTCAGACATAGACTAGCGATTCAATTCTTACATGATAGTATACATGATAGAATGCCACTCTCCCATATCATCCCACCCTCTCCCTCTCCCTCTGAGTCCAAAAGTCCGTTATAGACAGCTGCGTCTTTTTCCTGTCTTGCATACAGGGTCGTCATTGCCATCTTTCTAAATTCCGTATATATGTGTTAGTATACTGTATTGGTGTTTTTCTTTCTGGCTTACTTCACTCTGTATAATCGGCTCCAGTTTCGTCCATCTCATCAGAACTGATTCAAATGAATTCTTTTTAACGGCTGAGTAATACTCCATTGTGTATATGTACCACTGCTTTCTTATCCATTCATCTGCTGATGGACATCTAGGTTGTTTCCATGTCCTGGCTATTATAAACAGTGCTGCGATGAACATTGGGGTACATGTGTCTCTTTCAATTCTGGTTTCCTCGGTGTGTATGCCCAGCAGTGGGATTGCTGGGTCATAAGGGAGTTCTATTTGCAATTTTTTAAGGAATCTCCACACTGTTCTCCATAGTGGCTGTACTAGTTTGCATTCCCACCAACAGTGTAGGAGGGTTCCCTTTTCTCCACACCCTCTCCAGCATTTATTGCTTGCAGATTTTTGGATCGCAGCCATTCTGACTGGTGTGAAGTGGTACCTCATTGTGGTTTTGATTTGCATTTCTCTGATAATGAGTGATGTTGAGCATCTTTTCATGTGTTTGTTAGCCATCCGTATGTCTTCTTTGGAGATGTGTCTATTTAGTTCTTTGGCCCATTTTTTGATTGGGTCATTTATTTTTCTGGAATTGAGCTGCATAAGTTGCTTGTATATTTTTGAGATTAGTTGTTTGTCAGTTGCTTCATTTGCTATTATTTTCTCCCATTCAGAAGGCTGTCTTTTCACCTTGCTGATATTTTCCTTTGTTGTGCAGAAGCTTTTAATTTTAATTAGATCCCATTTGTTTATTTTTGCTTTTATTTCCAGAATTCTGGGGGGTGGATCATAGAGGATCCTGCTGTGATTTATGTCTGAGAGTGTTTTGCCTATGTTCTCCTCTAGGAGTTTTATAGTTTCTGGTCTTACATTTAGATCTTTAATCCATTTTGAGTTTATTTTTGTGTGTGGTGTTAGAAAGTGATCTAGTTTCATTCTTTTACAAGTGGTTGACCAGTTTTCCCAGCACCACTTGTTAAAGAGATTGTCTTTACTCCATTGTATATTCTTGCCTCCTTTGTCAAAGTCTTTTCAAATGAATCAGTTCTTTACATGATGTGTCCAAAGTATTGGAGTTTTAGCTTCAGCATCAACCATTCCAATGAATATTCAGGACTGATTTCCTTTAGGATGGACTGGTTGGATCTCCTTGCAGTCCAAGGGACTCTCAAGAGTCTTCTACAAGACCACGGTTCAAAAGCATCAATTCTTTGCCACTCAGCTTTCTTTATAGTCCCACTCTCACACTCATACATGACTATTGGAAAAACCAAAGCTTTGATTAGATGGACCTTTGTTGGCAAAGTAATGTCTCTGCTTTTTAATACGCTGTCTAGGTTGGTCATAACTTTTCTACCTGTTCACAAATATCCCTAATGCTTCCTTCCTAGACCTTATCTTTTCTCAAAAACTGTTCTTTCTACAGTACCATGCCAGATGGTCCCCAGATGCTCATCTCTTGAATACACACTTGTACAGCCCCCTCCACCTCACAGAACCTGTGAATATGCTGGGATGTTACTCCTGTGGTTGGTTCGGTTAGTCATCAGTTGACTCTGAGATAATCAATAGGAAGATCATCTTGGTGGAGCTGACCTAATCAGGTGAGTGTTTAGGAGGGGCTGGGCCCTTCTTAAGCACAACCTTGATGGTCTTGAAGGAGTAAATTCATGTTGAAGAGGAAACCACATGGCAGAGAATGGTGAGCAGCCTCTAAGAGATGAGAAGCACCCTCAGTTGGCAGCCAGTGAGAGAGAGGAGATTAAGTCCTTTAACTGCAAGGAGTTGAATTCTGCCAACAACCTGCTTGAGCTTAGCTAAAGGACCCAAGCCTCAGATGAGACTCAAGCCCAGGCTAACACCTTGATTTCATTTTAGTGTGATTCTGAACAAAGGACTCAGCTAACCTTGGTCCTAACCCATAGAAACTGTGGGCTAATAAACTGGTCATGTTGTAAGCAGCTGATGTATGGTAATTTGTTAGGCTCCTACAGAAAACTAGTACTAGAGACATTCTCCAATTTCACCTGGAAATATCCGCCCAGCTACTGAGACCCAGTTTAAATGTTTACCTTTTTGGTGTTTGCCCTTACTTCCCCAACCAAAAAGTGACCTTTCTCTAAATTCCTATAGGATCTTGCTTCCCTCTTATGGAACTTCCTACTTTTATTGTAGCTGTTTGTGTATGTCTTACTTCTCCTGAACTGTAGGTTCCTTGAGAGCAGACATGGCTTTCCTTATGTACATATGCATATGTTCCATACAATCACTGAACCCAGTATTCACTTGGGCCATGTAGGAAATACTTCTCAGGGATCTCAGAATTAACAAAGCTTCAGTCTTCAGCTTCACATTCACTTTTTTTGTGCTTAGAGTAACTTCGTGTGACTTAGCACAAGTACAGATCTTTGTGACCTGACTCTCCCTAAAACTGTCATGCAAAAGACTAATTCTTTTGTTAAAGGGTAAACAACATGCAAGTTCAGCATATTTAAAATCCAGAGTTGAAGGTCATTATCAACAGATTTATGAGTTAGGAAATTTGCAGATAAGCAAGGTAGCACTTAGAGCTACCCAGACACTGTGATCCTTGCTGCCCAGACGCGAGGTCTGGGGGAGTGGCTGTCATCCATGCATGTCACTTCCTTTCTCTAACCTCACAGTTCCTTTCACCTGTGGATACTCAGGTGGGTTGAAATAAGAAATAATGAGGAACCCAGGCTCAGAAAAGAGCTTCCCCTGGCAGTGGAAGCATTACGTCCAGAGTTGGTTAATTGAAATCATGCATCGAACTAAGTTGCCACTTTGATGCGATCTGACAAAAATGATCATAGGATAAAATTGCCTCTTGCTGATCCCCACCTATCTTACATTTCAACTTGCAGCAAGATTGAAGCAAACTGCTCCAATTTACTGCTCCCGACCTGCTGATAATGGACACTTTGCCGTGCACTCTCCCTTCATTACTGCTCAGGTCAGGGCTGTTAACAGGGACTCTTGCCACTTTTGACAGATAGTCACTACCAAGATGAATGGCGGTAGCCACATGACCACTTAGGACCAGGCCTTCCCTCTCCAGCACCTTCAAAATGCCTTTAAAACATAAAAATAGAAGTCCACACTTCACGGTTTAACTCTTTATTAACTAGGAGAATCAACAGAAACCAGGCAACTGTGACCTCCTATTCCTTTACTGTAAAGCAACAACTATTTCAAAGAAATCATTTAATAACATTTTAAAAAGAAACTTTCTAGCAAGGCTGCCTTTGTACATTCTGTTCTACTGGGGAATGGAAACTGGGCTGTAAACTGAGTTTCATGGGGCAAGGAAGCAGTTATTGACCCAAAGTCTCAACTGTGCTAAATCTTTGAAGAACTGGCTCTGTTTCTGAGTTTAAATGGACTTATTTAAGAACAATAAAAAAATGTTTTTAGAGCAAATTAGCTATTTTTAATATCACACAGATGAATCGAACTCATCAACAGCCTGGTATTCCATCATTTCAATTATTCATAAACAGCCTTTCACGAAGAACTTTTTACCACCAATATTTCTAAGTTATTCTACTTACAGTTACAAAGGAAAAAAAAAGACAAGAGGGATGCATGTATCTTTCTGGGCTATTTTCTTTAGCAGACACCATAGATTAGATAGTAAGTGCTTAATAAATAAGTTCTAAGAGCAAAGCAGAACAGTGTCTTACATTTCTTAAGGCTTCTAACTTAAAACTGTATATAAAATGTATAGAGTTTGTATAGAATGCTTTAGTTTTTTTATCCAGTTCCTGACACACACATTCATATTTGCATTTGACAGTCAAATGAACTCTTGTAAGATTTACACTGCATTGTCTAATTCACTTTGCCTCATGAAATTAGATGAACTATTAAATACCATAATCTGTTATCTACCATTAAAATTAATTGATTTTCATGTCACTTTATAACTAATGAATTACCTGGAGATAGTCTCATAAACTACAAAGCATAGTGGGAAAGCTCTTTTATTCCCCATCATTTCTAGTAAGGTTGGACAGTCCTATGCTTTTGCTAGTGTGTCTCCCAGCAGAAATCTCACAAACAAAGCTGTATTCAATAATTACACTTCATGGATAAGAATCACATTTATGAAAAAGTTTCTGAAGATGTGGATAATATGATGCCTAATATTGCTCCAGGAGGGGTTTGTCATATGGAAATTTCCAGATACAGTATGGTGTTGCCACGAGTATTACATAATTGAAATGGACATGCTATTAAACAGGAATAAAACCCTAGCAAATAGTCCTAAAAATAAATATATGGGTAGCATTTTATTGTGTTGCCTGAAATAAATCTTATTTGATATTTCAGTTCAAAGACTGCATAGCTGTATTACAGTGATAATGTGTGGTTATTGAAAATTTATCATGTGCCAGGCACTGTGCCAAGCATTTTTAACATGGATTGTTTTATTTAATCCTTAAATGATCCCATGATATGAGCTTTATCTTTATCCTCATCTAACAGGTAGGGAAACTGAGACTGAGGAGAATAAGCAACTTGTTCAAATTCACATAATCAATAACAAAGTAACTAGGACATGAATCAGAAGCAATCTTACTCCAAAGTCAAGCTCCTAATTGTTATGCACTGGGGTCTTTTACTGTAACATCACTGTATCACTTGGCATGGATGGTATGTTGGGCCATTAATTGCTTACAATTTGTATCCATTAATGTTTATTAAGATAATCCTCTCATAAATTGGTTCATTCAAGGAAAACAAAAATCTTGCTTTTTAAATGATCTTTCAGTATTAATAAATTGCTCCATGTGAATTTTAACAAACTTAACAAAACTCTGTGTTTATTTTCCCCACTGCAATATTAAAAGTGGGTAGGAGGGACACTGTACATCTACATATACTGAAGAAACCTCGAGAGCTGGGTTCAAAGGAGGACTCAAAGCTTCTCTGGCTGAGTGAGGGGACGGACCATGTGCTCTGTTTTGCCTGGGACTGTTCTGGTTTTTGCTAGTTTTCCTGACATAATCATTAACAGAATGCCTTTTTATTCTCAATATTGTGCCAGTTTGGATAATAAATTAATGAGTTACTTTAATCTTAAGGGAGAAGCTTTTCTGCTTATTAGTAAACTCAACTGTACAGCACCTCCATCAGTCTCATGCAGTTGAACAGGTTGCTACCCCAGTGGGCTTTAAGCATTTCCTATCTGCAGGCCAGGGCATCAAAAAGAGTAGATGAACTTGCTACATCTGACTTCTTCCTCACCCTTTTCTATTATTTCCTCACTTCAGTGGGTCACTGGTGGATGGTCTTTTTATAGTGTGTCAACTTGGCTAGGCTATTGCTCCCACGGTTATTCAAACACTAATCTAGGTGTTGTTTTGTAGGTGTTTATACATGTGATTTAAATCCTTAACCAGTTGACTTTAAGAAACTTTCTATAAAATCTGAGTGGGCCTGATTCAATCAGCTAAAATGCCTTACAAGCAGAGGCTTCTCTGAAGAAATTCCACCTGTGGACCTAAGAGCTCCAGCCTGACCCTCTGCCCTAAGGATTTCAGGCTTGCCCCTCCCAACCCCTACAACTGCATAAGTCAATTCCTTGCAGTAAACTTCATACTATATATATATATATACACACACACATATATATGTATATATCTCCCACTGGGTTTGCTTCTCTTTGAATTCTGACTGATACAGTCCCTTAGTGCTTGTTGAGTTCTGCTTCAAATCCTCCGCATGCTCTTCCAGGCTCCTTTAACTTTATTCCCACGGAACTCCGATGGCTCCCGGCCTCCGTTCTCTAGTTCTAAGTCTGATAAATGCGCCTAGAGCACTGCTGCCGCTGCTGCTAAGTCGCTTCAGTCGTGTCCGACTCTTTGCAACCTCAGAGACGGCAGGCCACCACGCTCCCCCTTCCCTGGGATTCTCCAGGCAAGAACACTGGAGTGGGTTGCCATTTCCTTCTCCAATGCATGAAAGTGAAAAGCGGAAGTGAAGTCGCTCAGTCGTGTCCGACTTCTAGCGACCCCATGGACTGCAGCCCACCAGGCTCCTCTGTCCACGGGATTTTCCAGGCAAGAGTACTGGAATGGGTTGCCATTGCCTTCTCCGGCCTAGAGCACTACTCTACTCATTTAGAATCTAATCTTTATCAAGGGCTGATATGCCCTAGGCACTCCGCTAGACAGAGGATACAAAGATGAAGAGAGCATAGTCTCTGTTTCCCAAGGTCTCACCGGCATGTTGCTGCCCAGGACAAAACTCGCAAAGCCCCCTCCAGTGCCTGAGGACCTTGTTGACCTTCATCTGCCTCACAAGGACTCAGAGCCCACAAGCACCTAAAGCAGGAGAGGGGCTGCTCCTCGAGGCCTCCAAAACCGCGCACGTTTCCTGTGGTTTTGTTTTAAAGTTCAAGTTTTGCTGCGGGAAGCAAAACCTGGCTATTTAAAGCATGATGAATACAGCGAATTAATTACTTACGAAACTGCTGTAAGGGCTGGAGACAGGGGCTTCCGACTGGCTGTTCAGGAATGGCTCTCAGAAACACACCTCAAAAGCTGCCCATTTGGGCGCGCTCTGCCGCAATCAGGAAGGTGGAGAATCCACTGAATTTATTAACCGGAACTTTTAGCTCAGGGCCAGGAAACGGTTGCTTGCCACCACTATTGCATTTTCCTCTCAGCATTCATGATGCTAGCGGCTGGTCACTGAAAAACCGCTACAGGAAAACCGGCATTTCCAGGACGGCACTTGCCCCGGAGAAACCGGTAACGCTATAGGAAAATGGCTCCCTCTGCCGGCTGCCTCCCAAGTCTCGGGGGAGAGCGTCTAGGCCGCACGCAGACGTCCAGCAGCAAGGGATTCTGGGAAGCAAGGCATCTAGTCTCCCAGCTGCTAGTAGTACAAAAAGGCTGAGGACTCAATAGCGGGCATATAGCCTGAGAAAACTATGACTGCAAAACACACATGCACACCAATGTTCACTGCAGCACTATTTACAGTAGCCAAGACATGGAAACAACTTGGATGTCCATCTATAAATGAATGGATAAAGAAGTTGTGGTACAAATATATAATAGAATATTACCCATCCATAAAAAGGAACAAATTTGAGTCAGTTCTGGTAAGATGGATGAACCTAGAGCCTGTTGTACAGAGTCAAGTAAATAAAAAAGAGAAAAACAGTTATACTATTGTATATTAATGCATAACACAGCACAGCACAGCACATTTCCCATATAATGGCTAGTACAACATTTACAAGTGGAAGTGATGAACCTATTTGCAGGGCAGGAATAAAGACTCAGACATGAAGAACAGACTTATGGACACAGCAGGGCCAGGAGAGGGTGGGATGAATTGAGAGAGTATCACAGAAATATATACATTACCATATGTAAAATAGATAGATAATGAGAAGTTGCTGTATAATACAGGGAGCTCAGCCTGGTGCTCTGTGACCACCTAGAGGGGTGGGATGGGGTGGGAGGTGGGAGGGAGGTTCAAGAGGGAGGGAACATCTGTATGCCTATGGCTGATTCATACTGATGTATGGCAGAAACCAACACAACATTGTAAAGCAATTATCCTCCAATTAAAAATAAATAATTTTTTTAAAAAGGCTCAGCAGAAGGAGGTTAAAATGGATGCTGAGTGCCAGCCACATTTTCCATCACAGCTGGTTTTCATCTAACCTGGAAAGTTATTATGCCTATCCTACTTAAATAAGGATTATTGACTTTAATTAAAAGTCTTGGTGTCCTTAGCACTTAGCATAATTTCTAGTACATAGAGGTACTTCAGAAATATGTTGAATGGATGGATGAGTGAAACAAAATAGTGACTTATTGACACAATCACAATTTTAAATTGTGATTTGTGTTATAGGTAAAACTTACCTAACAAATTATAGCAACGATATCCCATATGGGCTTCCTTGGCAGCTCAGATGGTAAAGAATCTGCCTGCAGTGCAGGAAAACTGGGTTCAATCCCTGGGTTGGGAAGATCCCTTGAAGGAGGGCATGGCAACCTACTCCAGTATTCTTGCCTGGAGAATCCCCATGGAGAGAGGAGTCTGGCGGGCTACAGTCCATGGGCTCGCAGAGTCGGACACACAACTGAGCAACTAAGCACAGCACAGCACATTTCCCATATAATGGCTAGTACAACATTTGCAAGTGGAAGGCATTCAGTAAATATTTCTTGAATGACTGGAGGGATGAATACAGTACTATCAGAGAATAGAGTCTGATAGGCATACCTCAAGTAGACCTACATAACCAGCATTACTGCTTCTCTAGGACACTAGCTCATTAGACTGGAAGGTGATACTTAATTTTCATATTATAGAAACTCATGATATAAATATTTCCTTTATGTTGATATGTTTTGTCTCCCAAGAATTATTTTTATTGGATGCCTCCTCCTAAAGTTGCAGCCTAGTGAGAACAAATTAATTCCACACAAACATGATATAATTTTCTGAACAAATAATACACTTCATTTCCAAAGACTAATGGTAAAGAAGATTTATATGACATCGCACTGCTAATCATTTATGTTTGCAGTGTGGAGAAAGGCAGATAAACCTAAGTGAGAGAAGTTGGGACATCATTTCATGTAATTATGGTGCTATGGTCTGAATGTTTGTGCCTGCCCTGCCTCCCAAATTCATATGTTGATATCCTAATGCCCAATATGTTGGTACCAAGAAGTGAAGCCTTTAGGAGATGCTTAGGTCATGAGGGTGGACCCTCACAAATGGGATTAGTGTTCTTCTTCTAAAAGAGACTACAAATAGCTCCCTCATCCCTTCTGCCACGTGAGGACACAATGAGAAGTCAGAGGCCCAGAAGAGGGTCCTCATCCAACCACACTGGCGTCCTGATTTCAGACTTCTAGCCTCCAGAACTGTGAGAAATAAATTTCTGTTGTTTACAAGCCATTCAGTCTGTGGTCTTTTGTTATAGCAGCCTGAACAGACTAAAACACATGGCAAAAAAAAAAAAAAGAAAAAACCAACAACCTGCATATGACTTTGCATAGATGGGATAAAGTTCTCCGAGAGAAAATTGTTAGAACTCATGTCATTCCTCTGAAATCTGCCCCCACATATCTGGGGTGCTTGTCGTGTACAATGTGCCTCTCAAGCAACTTTCAATAAACTCAAAGAAAAATGCTTTGGAATTGGTAATTTGAAATCTGTGTTGATAGCACTATAATGAGAGGTCACATGACATGCTGCCCCCAGGAGAGCAAGCAGTGTTGCATGCACACTACCTGTACTTACAAAATGCCTCAGGTATCCAGTTATGGGCTAGTGGGCTATTACTGGAAAGACAAGTTTACTGTTTTATACTTCACACTGAGTTAGGAGTATCACTGTTTTCAAGAAGATTTCCGTAAAAACCATCATTAATTAAAATTATTTTACTTTAAACATTTCATATTTATTTTCTATTAAACTTAAGCTGCTATAATATTATATACATTTTCTGAAAGATAACCTAGTTGAGAAATTATCTTGTAATAACTTACTTCATTAATATTTTTATAACAATATACCAGACTCACTTTTAAGATTCTATCTCCTGGTTTCCTAGCCTTGATACTAAGAGCATTCTGTCCCAGATAATTCTTTGGTGGTGAGGGGTTGTCTTGTGTATTATAGTATGTTTAACAGTATCCCTGATCTCTATCCTCTAGCTGCCAATAGCAAATCCTTCCCCCTCTCTTTCCTCTATTTCGCCTCAATTTGTGATCATCAGAACCATCTCTAGACATTGCCAAATGGCCCTTGGTGGACAAAAATGCCCTCTGGTTGAGAATCACAGCTCCAGCTCCTCAAGGTCAAAGTTTTTGGTGATCAAAGAGCTATTGATAGAAATCAGAACAACCAAGACTATATGTTGACAGGTTTAGAGAAAACCATTATTGTGTGTGATGTAAGACACAACATCATTATTTAAAGCAGTTTACAGTGACTGAAATCAGATTTTTCCATTATTTAAAAAAAATAAATCTGAGATGCCTGGCACTCACCACTAACCTTGTTTTTCTGTACTAGATAATTCCATAATTATAGATATCAAAAATATTTAAATTTACATTTCAATACTTCACCAAAGTTTTATTAAACTTCCTTCATTTTGACTCAATTAAAACTGAGCTCAGTGTAGCGAGTCTCAAGTGACCTTTCAGGCTTACATAGAAAGAAGACATCACAAAGCTTGCAGGAGGCTTAGACGCATAACAGAAGAGATGTATTTAAGGCACATTTTCGTACCTTTGCTTCTCTAGCTCTTGAAATGGATAAAGGCTGGAGGGGGGGATCTGTCATGTAACTTTAACAAATGTCCAGTGAGTCACAGTGACTGCTCTTAAAGGGATAGGGCCATTCAAGTGAGACTTTACCCAATGGCACTCAGGCAAAGTCCACATCGTTCATGTTTTCAAGACAGTGTTCATAGTGGCTCCAGCCAAGATCTTCTGACTTGCCATCCTCTACCTTTTGTCAAGCCCAATCTCTTTGTACTTTGGGTTTCCTGACCCAAAGAAGACCTCACATTCTGAATCTCTGTCTCTTCCTTTTAAAACACATCCCTATCCGTTTTTAAGAGAATGTGCTTAAGTTTTCAAAAATCCGTTCTGAACTGTATGTCATATGAATACAAGAAATTGTATTTTTTCAATCCTTCCAAAGCTAAATTTGAGCTCAGCAGCATAAACATTCCCTAACTGCTACCTGAGAGCATAGGCACAGAGAAGGTGAGGACAGAATCAGTCAGAGGTTACTGATGTTTCCTTTGCACTGGAAAAGCCTTCCATACCCATGGACCACTGGGAATATACCCTAGTGACTCAAGTGCTTCTTTGCAGCAACTAGAGAAGAAAAAAGTTCTTCCCTGTATATGCCCTGAGCTGGGCTGAAGCATTCCGTGACTTGCCGGGTTCCCCAGGATTACCAGGCAGTGGTTAATATTCCAGTAAATTCTTGATTTCTGCAACAATGCTCACATTCTTCTGAGTGGTGAGTAGCCTATTCCATAATGTTGAGTACACGTGACCCACTGCATCTGACTGCTCAACATATAACCCAGGGAGTTCCTGAAAGACTCAGGTAAAAGAGCAAGCCTTGAGGTGGGCAAAGGCAACATCAGGGCACCTCTGCCCCACTCATTCATCATTAAAGCCATTTGTGGTTCCTTCATGGACTCCATATTGAAGACTGTCTGCAGGAAAGATTTAAGGGACCAAGTTTGTCTTCAAGTCATCTAGCTATCTAAAGGTGCCATGAAGGTGAGTATGGGTCCATAGGGAAATTAAGCTATAGATTAATCAGATTACACACATGCTTGCCACCTATTGCTTTGTGCTTTCAGGGCCTCAGCTAAAACTTACTCAGAAAGAATCCCACATTAGCACTCTGCTACAGTTAAACAATAAAGAACAAATTGGTCTAAAATTGCCTTGGCAAACTCCAGCCTTCAAAGTCAAGAGATCTGTGATACCCAGCTGCCTTTGGCAACACGAGTTTTATGTTCACATTTACAGCCTCCAATGCCAAAGACCTTCAAAGCGAGCCTCACAGCAGAGGAGTCATGAGAACTGACCCCTCCAGGTGATGAGAATTTCTCCAGTAGGAGATGTGCTGGGGAGGGAGAAGCAGTTTACCGTTCTTCTACTGGAAGTAAGGCAGGAAAATAGAAGTGGATTTTTGTGGATTTGGGAATTACCTGTATTGCCTTCTGGACTGTTTTGAGACTTACTGACCTAGAAGCAATATCAAGAGGTGGAGCACCGCCAAACCCCTTTCAACCCAATTTTCCTTAAATGCGCAGGCACTTAACAGGAACCAGGCCCATGGCTTCCTGATATATGATGTTTAGGAAACTCCTTTCCCTGATTCTCTCCTGGAACAAATCTTAAGTTAACCTGGTGAGGAATCCCCTCAGCAAGTATCTATTGGCACCTACTAAGTCCTAGGTACTAGAGATACAGCAATGAAAAAACAGACCAAATTTATCCTCATGGAGCTTACATTTAATTTATTTTTTATTTTTATTGTTTTATTTTATTTTATTTTTTTAACTTTATTTTACTTTACAATACTGTATTGGTTTTGCCATACACTGACATGAATCCACCACGGGTGTACATGCATTCCCAAACATGAACCCCCCTCCCACCTCCCTCCCCATAACATCTCTGTGGGTCATCCCCATGCACCAGCCCCAAGCATGCTGTATGCTGCGTCAGACATAGACTGGTGATTCAATTCTTACATGATAGTATACATGTTAGAATGCCATTCTCCCAAATCATCCCACCCTCTCCCTCTCCGAGTCCAAAAGTCCGTTATACACATCTGTGTCTTTTTTCCTGTCTTGCATACAGGGTCGTCATTGCCATCTTTCTAAATTCCATATATATGTGTTAGTATACTGTATTGGTGTTTTTCTTTCTGGCTTACTTCACTCTGTATAATCGGCTCCAGTTTCATCCATCTCATCAGAACTGATTCAAATGAATTCTTTTTAACGGCTGAGTAATACTCCATTGTGTATATGTACCACTGCTTTCTTATCCATTCATCTGCTGATGGACATCTAGGTTGTTTCCATGTCCTGGCTATTATAAACAGTGCTGCGATGAACATTGGGGTACATGTGTCTCTTTCAATTCTGGTTTCCTCGGTGTGTATGCCCAGCAGTGGGATTGCTGGGTCATAAGGCAGTTCTATTTGCAATTTTTTAAGGAATCTCCACACTGTTCTCCAAAGTGGCTGTACTAGTTTGCATTCCCACCAACAGTGTAAGAGGGTTCCCTTTTTCCACACCCTCTCCAGCATTTATTGCTTGCAGATTTTTGGATCGCAGCCATTCTGACTGGTGTGAGATGGTACCTCATTGTGGTTTTGATTTGCATTTCTCTGATAATGAGTGATGTTGAGCATCTTTTCATGTGTTTGTTAGCCATCCGTATGTCTTCTTCGGAGAAATGTCTATTTAGTTCTTTGGCCCATTTTTTGATTGGGTCGTTTATTTTTCTGGAATTGAGCTGCATAAGTTGCTTGTATATTTTTGAGATTAGTTGTTTGTCAGTTGCTTCATTTGCTATTATTTTCTCCCTTTCAGAAGGCTGTCTTTTCACCTTGCTTATATTTTCCTTTGTTGTGCAGAAGCTTTTAATTTTAATTAGATCCCATTTGTTTATTTTTGCTTTTATTTCCAGAATTCTGGGAGGTGGATCATAGAGGATCCTGCTGTGATTTATGTCGGAGAGTGTTTTGCCTATGTTCTCCTCTAGGAGTTTTATAGTTTCTGGTCTTACATTTAGATCTTTAATCCATTTTGAGTTTATTTTTGTGTGCGGTGTTAGAAAGTGATCTAGTTTCATTCTTTTACAAGTGGTTGACCAGTTTTCCCAGCACCACTTGTTAAAGAGATTGTCTGTACTCCATTGTATATTCTTGCCTCCTTTGTCAAAGATAAGGTGTCCATATGTGTGTGGATTTATCTCTGGGCTTTGGAGCTTACATTTTAACTAAAGAGTTAATAAGATCCAGTGTTTTAAGATCTTACTGTGGGCCAGGTATTCTTTAACCCACTTTACTAGTATTAGCTCAATTCTATCACTCTATAAAGTAAATATTTTTATTATTCCCATTTTGCAGGTGTGGAAACTGAGACTCGGTGAGTTAAATAACTCAGCCAGACACCCTGGCTCTAGATCAGCCATCTCTACCATTCTCTCATCTTTCAGATAAGAGGATGGACTTAATAGCCAGAGGCATGAGGATGACAAGGCTGAGTTGTTCAGTATGAATTTGGAGACTTTGGTGCTGATATTGTAATACCTAAATGCATTTAATGGAACAGTAAAGATGGCTGTCTTCTCACACATGCTGTGCTTGTGTCAATGAGGCTGGGACACAGAATAAGCTCCCTTGTTCTTTCTACCTCCAGGTCAGACTGTGCCTGCTCCGCTTATGTAAGTGAGTTCCTGTGAAACTCAACTAGGGAATCTGATCTGCTCATTTAGTGTTCAGGGAGCCAAGCTCTTGTTCCTGAAGCCCAGTCTCAGTCAAGGCTCCCTCCACTAGAGAACCTGTTTATCAGGAAGAAGCAGCATGGCAGCACAGAAAGTCTTATGTGAAGAAACTCACAGTGGAAGGAGTCCAGGGGTGGACAATCCACAGCTATACAATGCACAGCTGCAACAACAGGATGGTAAAGACAGATACATACGTGGAAAAATGAAGCCACTCAAACATACACACATGCTTAGCCATTTCATACCCAATCATAACAACAACAACAACAACAAATGAACATGACCACACGCAGCCAGATGAATAACTTTGCAGCGAGAACAAAGGCAGCTATAAATATTCCAAGGAGCCAATAAAAAGAAGATGAAGAAGAAGGAAAAAAAATAGGAGTGGTTAGCTCTCCAATGTAATGGGCTCCATAAAAGCTTTTATTGTTAAGAGAGTTACTTTACTAAGAGCTATATGAAGAAAGCTGAATGAATGTGAAAAATTGCATGCAATAACCCAAGCTGAAAGATGATTATCAACCTCTGAGTCCTGTATTTTGGAGCCAGTCAGTGCTGCTATTAGAAGATTGCCATTGTAGTTAAAGAAAAGCTTGTTTTGTACTTTTCTCCCCCTTCTGGGTAAACAGAAAGTCAATACAGGCTTCTCCTGTGTTTTGGTCCATTTATTTGAACAATTATTTTAAAGATGTAATCCAATCTTCCTGACTTTCCAAAAGTATAACTCCTGTGAACTTTTCCAGCAGAGTTCTATACACACAACTTGCTAAATCAAGAATTGAGTTATTTCCAGTAGGCATTCCCTCCTTCTCCATCTGCCCTTCACCCCCACCCCATTCTCTAGCCATCT
This sequence comes from Budorcas taxicolor, assembly GCF_023091745.1. NCBI lineage: Eukaryota > Metazoa > Chordata > Mammalia > Artiodactyla > Bovidae > Budorcas > Budorcas taxicolor. The sequence continues at coordinate 31,941,376 of NC_068913.1, read as the reverse complement.
GTTTGTTTTGTTGTTGGCTGTTAACAGGATAGTGGGTGACATTTAAGGGAGATGACCCATCTGCACTTCAACCATTCAAAGGCTAGCCAATGAGAAATGTAAAAGTTTGAAAACTTTAAAAAAAAAAAAAAAAGACATTATTCTCTTGGGCTGTTAGTGTGGTTTTTCTGTATTCTCAGTCTGAAAAACCCTGTTCCTTGCTCTGTACTTTTCTGGGCAGATGGAGTCAGTACAACTTTCCAAAATGCTAGTGCCAGAGGAGAAAAAAAAGAAAGTAATACTTCAGAAGATAATATTGTTGAGCAGAGGTTAATGGTTGATGTTTCTGAAATCCTATTATATACCATTAGTATATTCTGGGATAATAATTGCTGTATTATTGCTTTGAGTTTATTTCAACAGGGAGTTGTCAAAGTTCCCGTTACACACGTGGATCACGTAACAGTGTAGTATAAACTCTTTGGAAGATCCAAATCAAATCAGGGTTAAACTCTTTTGATCAGAAATCAGGAAGATGGCTTGAGCATCTTTTTAAAAAAACTCTCCTAAATATTTCAAATATATTTAGATAGACTGTGTGTTAGCTTTCTTTTCATGTATTATATAATCAGCAAATTAGATCTCAATAACTGGCACCTTTGACTTGCTTTTCAAGTGGCAGCTTGGCTTTTCCTCCCCACCTAGAACACTCTAGGCCTCCCTGCCATTCCCAGACCTCACATGAGTCCAGGCAAGTGATCCTGAAGCTTAAGCTTCATTAGCTTCCTGGGAAGTCCACCTTTGAGTTGTTCCCTTTTGTTGCATAAACTAGAATAATGGTAGAAATAGAGAATCCACATACACCGCCCATGTGGGTGACTGTATGCAGGAGTGATACAGATAAAAATAGTCCATGCTGTTGATTTCTCTTTGAAACAAGCACATAAGAGGATACGTGAATGGAGTCTGCTATAAAGTGAAGCAAAGAAGACTCAGTGTTTAGTCAACTAGGAGAGGAGCACAGCAGCAGAGACGGGCAGCAAGAAGTCAAGTCAGCTCTATCAAGAAACACAACTCTTCTTTCCCTCCCTCTGGTATCTAATCCGTGCCTCCCATGGAGGTCATTTGAGTAAGTATTTTCAATATGCTAGATATATTTTGAAGGTAAAACCAATGGGATTTACTAAGCACTTGATAATAAGATATGATAGAAAAAGAGGTGTCAAAGATGACTAAAATATTTTTTACTTGAGCAGCTAGAAAAATGGAGTTGCTGCTTACTGAGGGGGAAGCTGAGGCGAGAATGACAGGGCTGGCAGAGAGGAATTCAGTTTGAGACATGTTTGATCTGCAAAGGAAAATATCCAGTAGGCAGCTAGACACACTGCCGTACATGGATCTGAAGTTCAGGAAAAATGGTGGCCTGGAAAGTGCTTAACAACTACCTTTCTGGGAACAGAAAGAAGTCCGATATGTAGCAGAGATTGCCAATTTCTCTGGTATAAATACCTTGCACAGCTGACTTCTAGTTACCGAGGTGAGGTCACTGTGACTGAATACAGAGTGTGGAAGAAATGTGCTCTTGTGCACAGGCGAGCCGGTTTAGGTGCACTGGGACCAGAGACACATATTTAGGAGTCACCTGCTGCTGCTGCTGAGTCGCTTCAGTCGTGTTCGACTCTGTGCGAGCCCGTCCGCAAGTATGAAAGCCGTGGGACTGAATGACAGCACTTAGGGAGTGAATACAAACAAAGAGAAGACATTAACAAACTGAGCTGTAAGCTCTCCAATGTTAAGAGTTTGGAAAATCATGAGGAATCAAAAAAGAGGATATCAGAAGAAAACCAAGAAAGGGCTTCAATAATCAAAATACTGATGGCCCAACTAAGATGAGGACCTAAAACAGGTCACTGGGTTTGGCTTTGTCGCCTGGACAGCAGCAGCCTTCGTGGAGTGGAGGGAACAAAAGCCTAATACACCTCACCCTCACCTTCTCAAAATAGCAACACCTGGAGGCAGAGGCGGCTTTGGCAGCCGAATCCCATATTCAAATCTTTAAAAATGCACTTTGGGCCTTTGAATTAGAGTAGATTTCAAAATCTCTTGTTGTCAGGACTGGAAAAAAATCTGATTGGCTCAAAGAGGTCAAAGCCTTTCCTCAAAGAGGAAAAAGAGGGGCGGACCAGTCTATGTTCAATAATTTGAGAAGGTATTTTAAAATCTATATACAGACCTATAGTCCTTGTAATTGCCTGCTGTTTCTTGTGACCATGAATAGAAACCTGGGCCTTTTATCCAGGTCCACTGACCAACACCCCACTTCCTTAACACTGCAATGATGACACAAAAGTTTAGGAGGACTTTTTTTTTTTCCCCTCAGAGCCTCAGTGGGTGTTTATGGCTCCTGCTCTATTCTCCTTGTTTCATCTGTTGGTTCTCATCCTTCTGGACTATTTACAGCTATGGCAATTAAGGATATCTGGGATACATATTCTTTACAGGTAAAAATTATCAATGCTTATTTTTAGGCAATCTATTTCTACAAAAAATTATTATTTATGCAATCGTGTTTCAGGGGTAGAACTAATCTCCCTTGGCATGGCTCTTAGCTGTCCATCACGTGAGATTTATTTGTTCATTCAAAACATGGTAAAGAGGAGCAGTTGTGAGGAGAGTGGTGGAGAGGAAACATCTTCCAGAGGGGAAAAAACCAGCAGATGCAAAGACGATACGACATTAGAGAATGTGGCATGCTCTATAAACAAAATCACTAACGAAGACTAGATCACATAGGTGTGGGGTTGGAGGAGCTATGAGACTTAAACGGCACACCGTGCCTCAGTTCTAAGGACCCGAGAAGTCATGCTGAAAGGCTGGATTATTTTTTTAATAGAGAAATTATCTCCAAAAAATGAGATCCAGAGGCTTTACCAATGGAGAATTTGGGACCGTTAAATCATTCAGTTTCATTAACTCATCCAATCAAGTTCATCGCTACCCACATTTAGCTGCATTCTCAAATCCCTTCATAGAGGTTGATTTTAGTTGTTCTTTAAAAATTTCTCCTTCCCTGCTTTTCTCACCAGAAAGGTAAAAGTCAAAGTCCTTCAAGAGTTCCTGCCAAACAAGGCAAATTAAATACAGCATCACACACACTGGAAAGATTCTGCAGTCGCCAGGAGCGTGTTGTCAGGATTTTGTTGAATTTTTAAGTTATTGCCAAAAACAAGGAGCCTTGTCTGTTTCATTCTCTGCTGGATCTCACACTGATAAGAAGTCCTGAATCTTCAGATTACAGGCTACATCCAGTTAGAGGAAGACACAAATATTTTTAAAAAGTGTTTTCTAAAGACCCAGCCTTGCTACTAAGAGTCATCTGAAACAGGCATGAGGATAAAATTACCATCTGGAAAAATATAGGTGCCCAAAGTGCAGTTTTAAAGATCTGAATATGGGGAAATTGCATTTAGCAGGCATTTACCTTTTATTTGATTTTTAAAAAATAAAGCCAGTGGGATGCAGCAGTTCTGATTCCTTTTTATTTTTATAATCAGGGAGAATTCCACATTGGGAACTATCCTGGGAAGCATTGTCCCAAAGCTGAGCCAAGCAAGGTAGACAGACAGGAAGGTGCAGTCCCCTCCGGCCCCCACCCCGCCATCACGGTGAGCCAGTGAAGCACAGTGCCCCTTGGTCAGCTGGGTCACCATTCTGCATCAGCTGGGTCGCTATCTTGCATTCTCAGAGTTCGTTATGTTGACATCTCTCCTCAGGAACTAGAACAATGAAAGTGGGTGTGAAAATAACATGTACAGTGGAAGTAAAATCTCCTTTCTCCACATTTTCTCTGCGCCAGACTCAGGAACTTAAGTGATAACGTGCCTGTCTTTTGAGAGAGAATTTTGGATTAACTGATTATGTTATTTTGAAATAAGTGCTTGGTAGAGAATGAGATCCCCAAGGCAGTGGCTCTCTGGTTAAATAACTTACAAGGTGCTTGGTTAGCCTGTTATAAAGGCAGATTCCTGGCAACGTCCAGAGGTTTTCAAGTCAGTGGATCATTCTCCTACTTCCCTGATATGAACCTGACATGGGGACACTTCTCAAACTGTATTTTGAACCCCACTGCCTTACAGACGAGAGTTGCCCTAAAAGTCACTTTCTCCTTGTTTGGATGAGGGTCAGTTACAGGTTTCATGCGGAGGTGTGTGTTTTCTGGGGAAAAGGTAGCAGAGAAGAGAGAAAAAAGGAAAAAGAGAATCTGCCTCTATACTCAGTCTAAAAGCGAAGAGATAAAAAGCAATGTTGCCAATGGGGGCTGGCCTTGGTTGGGAGACCAATTTGAGATGAGATTTCAGAGATTAGCAGCTTCCATGAGGTTTGTACTGATTGATACACTTCAATGTGTACTAAAGATCAGAGAAGTAAGAGATATAAAGCTTGATAATTAGCAAACAGGAAACATTGAAAACATGTGATAGATAAGTGGATTTATTAAAATCAATCATGACATACCCATTTTTCAGAGTTCAGTGTTTCACCAGTAAAATAGGAAAGAAAGAAAAAATAAATAAAATGTATTTTCACATTTCACATGCTCGGTTTAAAGGTGAATATTTCATAACCAAGTAGTTCTGTGTCTTCCTGGCTATGGGAAAGTGTTCCCTAAGTCAGATATAGAATACCAGAACATATCCACTTCTCCCCCACCTAATATTTCCAGGCTTAGAGGCAACAGGAAAAGACATGGCAACATAGTGAAGCGAAGTACTCAAATTAGCAACAATCCCAGGTAAAACAGGAGACTCGAAGAGGCATTTTCTAATCTTCCTAACTTAGTTTTTCTTACTTTAACCCTCATTAGATATCTAGAACACTCTGCTTTCTCTATCTCCTTATGAAAGAAAAAAAGTATGTACTCATTTATACTCATATGTATATGACCAATAATGTTTAATCTATCATATCTCACATAGGGGTTCACTTTTGGATACAGTTCAAGAAGACTTGAATCAAATGGGAAAATATGCTAAGCATCAAATTAAAAAGTCACTGGGCCCTAAATAGGCCCTATTATCTTGGGCCCTAGAATCACCCCCCTTTCTATTTACTTGAGTCACACTGTTTAATTATTTCAGCTCTCTACTCATTGACTCTCTCATTCAACTCATTTATAAATCACCACTCCACCAAGAGGAGATACTCTGAACCCCTTCCAACACACAGGTTTTCTTTTCTGTGCACAAAACGAAACAAAGAGACCAGTAAGAAATTAATTATGACCAAGAAACTAAACTTGCACGGAGTTGCTAAATCAAACTGGAAGAGAAACTCTTATATGTACCTGAAGCCCTAATGGGGCAGGAAGTCTGAAGGCTTCATCACGTTGGACTACACAAGGTCACTTGTTGAGCCACAGTAGAATATTTTGTTCATAATGAGACTTTATTGGGTTTGGTTGTGGTAAGCTTTTCAAGCTTCTAATTATGGTGTTTAGAAGACAATGGAGACAGCTGAAAATAATAAGAATGCTGCTAAAACTAGTAAGATTGCTGCGGTGTTACAAAGAGAAATGTTGGCTCTCTGTGTATAGTGTACATTTAACCTGTCAGCAAACACAGAGCATTTTACAGGTAAAACGTAAAGGATGCATTTAGGAGCCATCACATGAATGATGAGGTTTTTCATTTTGCTTTCAAAACGAGCTGCTTAAGTTATAATACTAGTTTAATATAAATTAGAGTTTCTCCTTTTGAAACTACTCGCAATTTGCTTCTGTTAGGCTGCAGGTCATTATGATGCAAAGTTAAAGGTTCCTGGAACATAATGTGATTCAAGCCTGCATTCTTGTTGCCATGTCCAATTCAGCTGAAAATGAGAATTATAGTGAGAGCATTTCCTGGTCTTTGACCCTTCGTGTGAGCTTTTTAAAAGCAGGGTTTATGCAGAACACTAACCTCATTCTCAGACATTCAGTTCCGACTAATATTAGCTGTGTTAAAAGTCTTAAGTAAATTGAAAACTGTTTAAAAATACCTCATCCCAAGTTTAAAAACAGTGGGCACTTACCTTCCGATTTCCTTCCTTAATACACAAAAAGATTTGCCTGTGAAATAAACGGATGAATGATATTTAAATGTTTTAAAGGGTCTCTCTCTTTTCTCTCTGTGCCACAAATGTAGTCAGGCAACACAAAGGACAGTTGTTTTAAAATCTCCAGCTGTAACTGACTTGGGAAAGACAGCAACAATAATAGGAAAATAACATATAACGCATAAGTATGTTTTCTATGCCAAAGACTGTTGCAAACACTTCAAAATAAACTATTTTACTTCATCTTGACAATAATGTTACCATTAGGACCCCTATTTTGCAGATGGAGAAACTGAGGAGCAGAGGAGCTCAGTGACTTGCTCAAGGTCACACAGACTGTAAGAGGGGAGATCTGAACCTGGGAAGCCTGGGTTCCACACTTTTAATCCCAGCCTTTTAGGAAGACAAATGGTTTGAGAAGGACATTCTTGAACTCCTGAGGGTTGGTATAACACAGAAAAGACACATCTAAAACAAGTTCTATGATATATAGGTGTTTTGGAACCTGCCTGCACCCCCTCACCCCCCGCAATAAATAACAAATTCATGAAACAGATAAATGTAAGCCTTTTTTTTTCTTTTTTAGAAAGGTCATTTAGAGTCAAGCTTAGAATACATAAAATTCAACAGACTACCACATACATGTACACTGCACATCAGTCAGACTAGGATTTTTTCCCAGGCTATATTGTTACCTTGGAGAAGCCAAAATGTGTGAGTGTGAGTGCCTTACCTGGTGGGTCTTAGCGATGAAGACAAGGAACAGTGAGGGATAATATGGCCACTGACAGTAAGTTCATCTGCTCTTTCCACACTTTTCCAACCTGAGTGCACTTTCTGAAGACACTTTTTGTAGGAGGGAATACATTGGTTGAAACAGTAAGGAGACAGATGGATCTGAGCAGACTTCACTCTGTGTTCCAAAACATTGTCAAAAAAAAAAGAGAGAGAGAGGAAAAATCAAGGATCAAAAATAAAATGAAACATGAACCCTTGGTTCCCCAAACACCTGTCCTGAGGCTAAGCAAGAAGCTAATTGGTATGAGCTATGCTTGCCAATCAGTCTGAGAGGATTTGCAGGGAGAGGTGAAAATCCCCTGAGGCCTTGGGAGCTCCAGAACACCAGGACAATGAGTAGATCCTGAGGCTTTTCTTTGAGGAGCGGAAAGGATTCCTCCTACAGCCAGTGTTGAGCTGAACCAAATGACTGAGGATCCCCAGGGATACCAGAGGGTATTGTAGGCTTGATGAATGGGCCCAAGAACATTAAAACAGTTGCATGGAATTATCGGGCATCCCAATTGCTTCTATACTTGCATAGTTGTTAGCTTGAGAAATTCCCTCTCTCTGCAATCAAGATTGGAGCACTGGCTCTGTTGAAATTCTACTTAAAGTCAGGAGTGTAAAGCATTAGAAGAACCAGTTACCCAGAACAGAGGGTCAGTAAAGCATTGGCAGGGCACTGGATGCATTCCCCCTGTCACCACTCTCTTCTGGGCAAAGAGGTCTCTCAGTTCAGTTCAGTCGCTTGTCGTGTCCGACTCTTTGCGACCCCATGGACTGCAGCACGCCAGGCCTCCTTGTCCATCACCAACTCCCGGAGTTCACTCAAACTCATGTCCATTGAGTCACTGGTGCCATCCAGCCATCTCATCCTCTGTTGTCACCTTCTCCTCCCCTCCTTCAATCTTTCCCAGCATCAGGGTCTTTTCAAATGAGTCAGCTCTTTGCATCAGGTGGCCAAAGTACTGGAGTTTCAGCTTCAACATCAGTCCTTCCAATGAACATTCAGGACTGATTTCCTTTAGGATGGACTGGTTGGATTGCCTTACAGTCCAAGGGGCTCTCAAGAGTCTTCTCCAACAACACAGTTCAAAACCATCAATTCTATGGCACTGAGCTTCCTTTGTAGTCCAACTCTCACATCCATACATGACTACTGGAAAAACCATAGCCTTGACTAGACAGACCTTTGCTGGCAAAGTAATGTCTCTGCTTTTTAATATGCTATCTAGGTTGGTCATAGCTTTTCTTCCAAGGAGCAAGCGTCTTTTAATTTCATGGCTGCAGTCACCATCTGCAGTGATTTGGGAGCCCAAAAAATAGTCTGTCACTGTTTCCACTGTTTCTCCATCTCTTTCCCATAAAGTGATGGGACCAGATGCCATGATCTTTGTTTTCTGAATGTTGAGCTTTAAGCCAACTTTTTCACTCTCCACTTTCACTTTCATCAAGAGGCTCTTTAGTTCTTCTTCACTTTCTGCCGTAAGGGTGGTGTCATCTTCCTATCTGAGATTATTGATATTTCTCCCAGCAGTCTTGATATCTGTGAGCAATCAGGTATGACCTAAATCAAATCCCTTACGATTATACAGTGGAAGTGAGAAAGAGATTTAAGGGACTAGATCTGATAGAGTGCCTGATGAACTATGGATGGAGGTTCATGACATTGTACAGGAGACAGGGATCAAGACCATAGCCAAGAAAAAGAAATGCAAAAATGCAAAATGGCTGTCTGAGGAGGTCTTACAAGTAGCTGTGAAAAGAAGAGAAGCAAAAAGCAAAGGAGAAAAGGAAAGACATAAGCATCTGAATGCAGAGTTCCAAAGAATAGCAAGGAGAGATAAGAAAGCCTTCCTCAGTGATCAGTGCAAACAAATCAAGGAAAACAATAGAATTGGAAAGACTAGAGATCTCTTCAAGAAAATTAGAGATACCAAGGGAACATTTCATGCAAAGATGGGCTCAATAAAGGACAGAAATGGTAGGGACCTAACAGAAGCAGAAGATATTAAGAAGAAGTGGTAAGAATACATAGAACTGTACAAAAAAGAGCTTCATGACCCAGATAATCACAATGGTATGATCACTCACCTAGAGCCAGACATCCTGGAATGTGAAGTCAAGTGGGCCTTAGAACGTATCACTACGAACAAAGCTAGTGGAGGTGATAGAATTGCAGTTTAGCGATTTCAAATCCTGAAAGATGATGCTGTGAAAGTGCGGCACTCAATATGCCAGCAAATTTGGAAAACTCAGCAGTGGCCACAGGACTGGAAAAGGTCAGTTTTCATTCCAATCCCTACGAGGTCTCTAGTGCCAAAGTATTAATGCTCTATGGAGTCCCTGTACCTCCTCCCTCACTGCTGTTGTAAAGAAAGCCTTGCAGAAGGGAGTTGGTAGGACTGGAAAAAAGCAAGTTTGGGAAGGGGATAAGGTGAAGAACTAAGGAAATAGAAACGAATGGTGGAGGGTGAAATGATGAAGAATCATAGTCTCAGGAGAAACATTTTTAGGGACAGTTCAGTATGAACACCCTTATGATGCTCACACACATTTGGACCAGAAATTGAGAATTTATTCTGTCTCAGTTCCAGCACTTTGATGTGCAACCCTGAGAAAGTTTCTTTACTCTTCTGAGTCTCAGTGTGTCATGGACATCATATCATAGTGACAGCACACAGCAGCATTTGAAAATGATGACATGTGTTTTTTGTTGTTGTTGCTGTTGTTTTAATTAATTTTTAAATTGAAGGATAATTACTTTACAGAATTTTTTTTTTTTTTTTTTTTTTTTTTTACTAGTATAACAGGTCAGGTTCTAGGAAACAGATTTTGTATGGAAGTTTATAAGCAGGAAGTTTATTGTCATCTCTCAGGATTAATATCTTTGGGGATGAGAAGAAAATAAGATCTCGAAGAGGAAGGAACTGAACTCTGACACAGATGAGAGAAAGGCCTCGGTCAGTCCCACTGGAGTTCTGGAACTGAGATGGCCCTTCAGGAGGGCCCAAGTCAGGAAGGGATGAGAGAGGGCCAGGTATCTGGGGAGAGCAAGGCTGGTGTGGTATGGATGAGTTTAATCCTGATCCTAAGCCCTTGACCTTTATGAGCACTGGCAACCCTAACCCCTCTCCTTGCGATGTTTGGAGGTCGCCTCATTTAAACTTGACTCTTCCCCTTTCAGCTGCTTTCTCTTCTCTCAACCCCTCACCCTGCCTTTATTTTCCCTAGCACCTACTCCTTCCCTTACCTCTCTCTCCTACCCTAGAGGATCAGGGGGCAAGGAAAGAGAGCCACACCTCTTGCCATCATAAAAGAATCACCTCTTTATACACTGTACTCCCAGGGCCCAATCAGACTCTGGATGCAGGCTCCCCATAGGGAGGGAGCCTAATCTTGACAGAGGTCTTTCTCTTAAGCCAGAGACAAAACTGGGAGAGGGACTCAGCTGAGAGCTGCAGCTGCAGATTGTAGACACAGGAGCTGGGAGACAAGTGTCTGGCACCAGAGTACCCACCAGGAGCAGGCACTAGCATTACCACCGCTAAGAATGTTTTATACCTGGGAGGATGGAAGCATTAGAACCACCAGCTGCCCACGAGGAGGAACTGGCTTTCAAATCCCAGATCTTCCACTTGATCCTCCGAGGTCCATTTCCTTGGCTATACAGCAAGTTGCCGTAAGTCATCACATGTGATGCGCTAACGAGTGAGGGCAAACTCGTCACATCACATGTGAGGGCAAACGAGTATCAGTTCTCTTTTCCTTATGTCACCCACAGCTGACTTACCAGAAATCGTACGAGCTAATAGCAGGAGTCACACCACTATATGTTTTTCAGAAAGTCTTGTGAGTAGTCCATGCTCGACGCTTCAACTTAATATCTACTGAGAACATCTACTAGAGACAAGTTAGAGATTTTGAGGTTTTGTTTTTCCATTTTAACTCTAAACACTAATATCTGTCCTTGGGAAGTATGAGAGAAACAACAGCTGAAGGAAGGATGTAAGATCTTGTAGGGCTTGTGATTACAACAGTCAGGGTAAGATCTTCAGAATTTGAAAATTCTGAAGTTGTCCTGAGAAGTCATTTTACTGAAGAAAAAAAAAATTGCTAAACAAATCAAATTTTCAACAATCCATAAGAACTGGGGCTTTTATTTTCTAACATTAAAAACACACACACACAATCCACATCACAGCAAATCTTATTTTCATCCTTTCAAATCTGTGGTCAAATTCTCCACATCTGGCTCTCTGAGTCTCTGAACACCCTTGTCCTGAATTTCTAGGCAATTTCTAGGCTACTCCAGAAACTACTCTTCCATTTGGGGGAAAGAAATTTCTGAAACTACTGGTTACTGTGCTTTAACAATAACGCACTTATTGTCTTAAAGTTGAAATTGGGCCAATGGCCAGTATGCATCTTTCAAGTTCCCAAACAGAAAGTCACATGATCTTGTTTCAGAGAGAACAGTGGGGGAATTAAGCAGGAGTGATGAAGCAAAGAACAGACAGTGGGGGATTAGGAAACAAGGATCTATGGGAATACCCAGGGGATATGGGGTAAAGGAAGGGGCGCAGCTCGGAAGTGGCACGGTCTGCAGTGATCGTAAAGCAGAGTCCTGAGAGAGACAACTGTCTCTCTTGCCCCAGCTCCTCTCCTGCAGCTCATCTTAGAATAAGAGAAAGATGCTTCTGTCATGGGCCAGTACAGATGGTGCCCACAGATAGAAATGAGAAAAATAAAATAAAAATCCTACAGAGATACATCCAGATGCCTCCTTCGGGCACGCCGCTGGAGTCAGTGTGCTCTCAGGAAGCCTAAGGCCAAGTCGCAGAGCATACTGAGCAAGGAGACTTAGTCTGAGCCCCTGGCCACCGGAGCCGGCTCTTTCCCCAGATAGTGATGGACATTTGAAAACTGCCTGATGCCTACTTTACAGTATCTTCATGTCTGATGGGGCCTGGCAATCTGTGACAAATGAACTTCATTGCTTTTTCTGCGAGTTCTAAAAATTTACTTTTACATCACTGGAGGAACCTAGCGAAACACATGTCAAGGACCCATAGGTCAGTGGGACTGAAATAGCAGCTATGAAATGAATACTTGATACTGTATATAAATTGAATGATCAGCTGGGTGATTTTAGAACTACCTGGGTGGAATTTATGTGTCTTCTGGATGAGATGATGGTTCTAGGCCAGCAGGAATACCTCTGAAACACAGGACAGTAATCAGTGCAAGGAGGGAGGGAGCTGGCGGGGAGAGGTAGGTAAGTGGCTTGACCTTGACTTTGTTCTTTTTCATCCCTCTCTTGTGACTCCTCCTGTAGCATGAACGCTGGGACTGGCAGGGCAGTTGCCTCCTTGCTGTGTGGGCTCAGGAGATGGCTCAGCACCTGCTGCCTGTGAAGGTCAAGTGCTTCTTGACATCCAGGTCACTGGTAGATTGGAATGTTCTAAGAGTGAGCTTGTGAATTCATAGCTTTTACTTGGAGAAGTAAATCATTACAGATGATGATAAAGAAAAAATTTTCTAATATTCACATACTCAGCTTTGACCTTTTAATTTACATCCTGGGTTTTCAGAGAGAGAGAGAGAGCCGGCAGACACAGAAGAACATGCACAAAAGGAGACAGAGATGGAGACATGTACTCAGAAACTCAGAAGGGGGGAGAGAAGAATATTTTCATATAATATTCAGAGAATATATTTTCATATAACATCTCACATACTATGAAATAAGAATATTTTCATATAATATGAAAGTATTATGGCCAGGAGGAAAGGGAAGAGGAGAAAGAGAAATGGAGACTCACAGATGAAGGGAGATGGAGAGAGAGATCAGAGAGGGAGGGAGAGATGAACATGGAAGAAAGAAAAACCAGTAGAAGGACTTAAGGTATAATCATGCCGTTACTCAAATGGTAACTTACATCTTAAAACAGGCATAACTTTCTTTCTTTCCTAGTTATCTTTTCTTATTCTTTTCTAATCCATGTTAGTTTGTCTCTTCTCTTGGTTTCAAGTTAAATTCACCTCTTAAGACAACAGATGCAACTAGAATTACTTTAAGATTGAAAATAATTTAATGGTAGCACTGGGAAAAATGGAAACAGAGAAGAAGGAAAGACGAAAGAGAGAAAAATTTCACTGAGTACCCAGCACCAGAGGCAGAAAATCTACGTTAGTACTTGCAGCTTGACATGGCCTAGAGATGACTAACCTAATTTCTCCCTGAATAGTTCACAGATGTTCACAAACAATCTTAGCTTGACTTACCCACAGAAAACGGCTTCACTTGTAACCTCCACTGGATTGTGAGTGGAAAAGGAGGGAAATGCTACATGCGGAGGAGGAAGGTGATGCTATCTTAACTCTGACCAGGGGTATTTAAAGCTGTTGCCAGAGCACAGAGTGGGAAAGAACTTCTATTGAGCATCTTCTGTTTGCTGCATCAACCCCATGTGCTTCACTATATTATGTCACTTAAATCCCCACGTTACCTGTGTGGGCCTGGCATCTCCTAGCTGACTGAAAAAGGGCAAGACACACAGATGCATGTCCTTACCTGCTGCCATTCTTTGCATTACCACGCCAGGTTTGAGAATGAGGCCCAGGCCCACTTACCAAGTAATTTAACAAGGAGAATCTATGAGCAAAGCATAAATAATCTTTAAATAACCTTTAGTTCAGCCTCAGATAGTTATTTCCACGCGTCAGAGAAGAAATTATTGAAGCAAATTAATAAGTTGCTAATTTTCAATACAGATTAGTGATAAAAAGACAAACTCAAAAGGAGTCTATTTTGGTAGATGAAGATCTCAGGCATATCTCAATAGAATCACCAGAAATGGACTCCAGAAGCTAAATTTCAGAAAAATTTCAGACTTGTGGGGAACATTTGTGCTATCCTAAATTGGCACATGCAACTGGCATTTGCTGGCGTAAAGCTGGTACTTGTGTTCATAATTATTTGATTTGCATGAACTAAAAATATTTTATTGCACTGTCCTACCAGACACAGGCAAAAGTTGGGAAATCAGACTCACCTACTTTGAGCTCAAAGTTGAGCTTGTTATTTTGCACAAATAACATGAAGTCAAACTTTCCAGAGGATGTGTGTAGATACATTCTCTGAGTACTGCTTCCCAAAGGAAGAATACATATCAAGACACTGGACTGCATGGACAGGTCTTTATGATATTGCTTAGCTAGAATCTGCACTAGAGAGGAAGTGAATTCACTTGTTATTTATTCATGTTCTATTGCATCACATTTCCTTAGGCTTAGCATCAAATACGAAAAAACAGCAATAGCGGTTCTTAGGTTGCTTTTTTTCTGGTTAGATATTCATGTAAGGTATCTTTTCCAAGTCCATAATTGAGAAAACAGGATACCTTTTTATAAGGGGCTTAAAGTGAAAGTGAAGTTGCTCAGTTGTGTCCAACTCTTTGGGACTCCATGGACTGTAGCCTACCAGGTTCCACTGTCCATGGGATTTTCCAGGCAAGAATACTGGAGTGGGTTGCCATTTCCTTCTCCAGGAGATCTTCCCAACCCAGGGATTGAACCTGGGTCTCCCGCATCGTAAGCAGACGCTTTACTGTCTGAGCCACCAGGGAAGTCCCAAGGGGCTTGGCTGTAAGCAAACTGAATGGCTGAAAGAGCAAAATGAAGAAGAAATTTAAACCCCAAAGTGCTCTGTTGATGTCAAACAGGTTGAACCCAACATTAAGATAGTTCTTCCAATTACCATATAAGTGATTGATGTGCATGTAAGAAAACACAAGCAAACATGAGTTATAAATATGTTGAATCAGGGTTCACATTAGGAAAAATTTCCTTTCTAGAGGACAAAGCCATATTTGGGCCTCAGATAACAACTGCCCGAATAATTGCCCTGTGTCTACTGAGGTCCTGTTTGCCAACTCAGAAGCCTGCATGGGGGATGCCACCCTCCTCCCCAGTGCCTTTATAGAGTGGCTCCTTGCTTGCAGAAAAAATAGCAGGGGAAAAAATCATTGACTGTAAAAATCAGATCATTCATTCCCAGGAACACTGAAATGCAGGCAAGGGAAAAAATGCTCAGCCGCATGCCATGAGAGGCGGGCATCGGAAGATTTCCTCTGATGAGCTATGCAAAGCTGATCGCGGTCAGGCTCCCCACCTCCCACCTCCCCCCACTCCCCCAAGCCCCCAAGTAATGAACACACAACACGGACAGATCTCAGAGCTGTACATACCTTTCTCTGAGCAATTTTAACTTTTCCCATGTCCATTAGGCCTTACAGCCTAATCTTGCTCTGCCAATTGCTCCCATGGTGAGATCATTAAGTAAATTATTTTAAGATCAAACACCCTGCAGTGACAATAGCGTCCCATGTAAGGTAAATGCTTCAAAGGCCCCCCTTTCAAATTACAGCTCTCCAGAGTTATTCATCACCTCTCCGGAGGGCTTGCCCCGCCATTACTTGGCTTTTTGCCGCAGGCGAAGGTAGCACTGCTAATTGGCCTCTGTAACAAAACTGACCTGTGGACAGGATAAAACTTGTTTGGAGCTTAGAGACAAAAATTATTCAAGGTTAAAAACACATGAATGCCCCAGCTACGTCACCAAAAAAAGGGGAGTGAATGAATGTCTTCCCCTGCGGTTCTTAATGTGAAAGAATGTGCTCCCAGCGCGCCTGGATCAGACAAAAGCTCCTTCAGGTAGTCCAGCCCAGCCCGAGCCTCAGGGATCTTTTTCTCCTCCGGTTTTCACCCCCCTCACCACTCTCCTCTTCGCTGTCCTCTTCTTTTTAAACTCCAAGACAAGGCGCTCTATCCTTTGCTTTGGTCCTTGGGCACCCCTCCCGGGGATGGCCTTTGATCTCCCGGGATAATAGCAGATGGAACAGTTTAACTGCTTCGTACAGGTGCAGAGTTTACTTGACAGTTTGGGGCTTTTATTTCTAGCACATTAGCCGAGCGCATACAAGTGGGTTTCTGACAGATTCAAGCAGGTAAAATAGCACCAAGGCTCGGCAAAAGCGCGGTCACACCTGCTGGGATGGCACCATTTGAAAATGCTCCATAAATTAAAGACAGGTAAAACCTTGGAGTTCCCTGCTGCCACATGATGTCTTTTTTTTTTTTTTTTTTAACTATTGCTAAGGTGGTGTGTAGTAGGGAAGAATCTCGAATGAGTAAACATCGAATGCACGGCTCGATCTTGTGCTCAAAAGCAGCAATGCTCAGGCCTGGGGCGTCAAATCGGTGCTCCTGATTGAGACGGAAACACTTCATTGATATTCACCGACCACTCAAGAGGAATGAAAAAGAAATAAAGATCATTCCAGTATTTCTCCTTTTGCTTCCTTTGAGGTTGATTTTCCCCCTGCCCCTCACCCAGTCCCCACTTTTCCTCTCCAGGTCAAAGACTGATGAACAAGCACGAGGCAGCTTCAGTGAGAAAACTTCGGTTATTGTCACAATGCAGGTAATGGTCCACAGGCTGTTACAGTCGCTGGGATATTTTAAACTTTTGTTGTTGTTGTTGTTGTTTTGGTGTTTGGCAAGTCCTTGTTAAGTTAGTTCTATTTTTCTAAGAACACATATCATGTAGGAATTTTTTTTTTTTAACTCTTCCAACTTGAATACATAAATAATTTTCTTACCACAGAAGTATTCCAGGACGCTCTTTTTGGGAAATGGCACATTGAGGAAATTTTAAAGTTGCATTAAACGATGTTATTTGGTGATAGCGTTTCCTTTGTTTTCTTATTTTACGTATGTGTTTGTGATAATATTCTCTGTTATCCAATCAGATTGTAAACCAAAAATTAAGAGTTAAAGCTTTCCTTTTATTATTTCTATTTTGGTTTAACAGTTTCAAGGGCTCTGCAGTACTAACTTTAATCTTTCTCAATAATCTTAGTAGGTATTGTAGTCAATAATTTAGTTTCTTGGGAATTGGGTAATTCCTTCTTCACTGTGCTTCCAGACACAGAAAGGTTAAAGCTTTCTTTTCTTTACCTAACTCTTCGCCAGTGATACGGAAGTGCTTGCGTGTAGAGACAGCATTTACCATGTGAGACAAATCTAGCCCAGTCTGTCTGAAAGGTGGGCTCCTAACAAAGGTGTGTCTTTGAAAGTCCCAGCATTTCCTCCACCTTCTTTGATCAGACTTTATCCCTAGAATTTGCCAATACCTCCGTCAAAATCACAGTCTTGGCCCAATATTGCCTAGAATCAAAAGATTTCAGAGAACACTTGTGCCACTCCCCAGGTTTTATAAGGAAACTATAAATAAAGATGAGAAGCTGAGAGCCAGGGAGCCAGAGACGGAAAGCGAGTTATTTTCTAAGAATAGATTACATTTGTTTGCCCATTCATTGCTCCAACACTGCCGAGTGCCACTGTGTAGAAGGCACTAGGGGGCATGCAAGGATGGCCAAGGCAGTCAGAAGGAGGCCTAAGGAGTCCCTCCCTCGTAGGGATACACGGGTGTGTGCGCAAACATGCTTGCACACACCCATGTGCACAACGTAGGGACATCAGGTAAATGGATAATTAGTGGATGATATATTAAAGCACTAAAAGTCTGCTGTACATAGAATGTGACAGGAACACAGAAGGAAGAGTAGCTGGCTCTAACAGGGAAGTTATTTACAGGTTCACAGAGGAGGTGATTTTGAACAATCAAAGATTCAAAGACACAAAAGAGTTCAAACTGTTTGCAAAAATGTATGTCAATAGTTTATAGGGTATCTTGAAGGAAGTCACAAGAAAAAGCCCAGGGATAAAGCTACCCCTGGTATAGGGCAGTCATTGCATGTTACAGGTGAGTCCTGCTCTGCACATCCATTCTCACAAACGGCCAGTTAACACTACCCTAAAAACTGTATGAAGTAGGACATAAGGTAAAAGTCATTCATTGTTTGAGCAAGTATACTAGAACTTTTTGATTCATACAAAATGTCTTTTCTATGAAGGTTTTGGGAATTGCTTTTAGAGCTATCTAACATTTTAAAAAACTCCTCAATAGTGAATTTTCTATATTTTGAAAATAATTTTGATTTTGGAGAAAAACTGAGCTGTTTACTATAAACCCCCAGTAAGTTAGATATTCTCATGTGGTATAATAACTGTTTCTAAAAGGCAGTGGCAAGAAATATTTGGAACAACAATTTTCAAAGAGTAACTTCCAAAAGTAACTAGTTTAAAAGTAAATAGATTTGTATGTAAAAAATAAAATCAATTGTATTTCCTTAAAATATGTTTCTTATACTTTAAGTTGCACACTGGTATGCTTTAGGGCATAGGTTATACCCTTAAATGGGTTGCACCTCTGTGAATTAAGGCTGAGACGGAGTGGTCCTCATAATCTGTCCTCCCTGATGCGCCGAAATAGCAGTTGCAGGTTAGTTTGACCCTGTGGCTAAGTCCTGGCCAATGGAGTGTGAAGGGAGGTGATCTGTGCTATCTCCAGTTTGCCATCCCCTTCCTCTGTCCCTTTCCCACTCACTGGAAAGCCCATGTGATGGTGATGAGTCATCTCTGTGCTGTGAAGATGGGGCAGTAATCCAAGGGTAACAGGCAGTGCATGAAGCCTAGGTCTGAAACTGAGGAACTGCCAGCCCAATCCTGGAATATCAACTCCGAGATAGCTTCACAAAGAAGTCAACTTCTGCATTGTTTGTCCCTGAATTTTGAGTTTCTCTTACAGAAAATTGAATCTATATCTTTAATTAATAAATGGCAGTAGATTGAACCAGAGTATATGAAATAATCAAGACAACTATTACCAACACCAGAAATGCAATGAAAAGGATCTGTTCCAATGAGGGTGTGTTTGGTGACATCTCTGTAACAGTTGGAACCAACTGCTATTTTCTTGGCATGTGGGGGACTCTGCTATTAGCTTTACTAGCTTTTTCAGCTTACTTAAGCTGAAGCTTTTTCTCTCATATTTCAAAATATATCTACAATGTCACAATTTTTCTTCAACTGAAAGAAGCTGTCATGTGCCTGGGATTGTTAATTTAGAAATGATGAAGGTGTACTGTGAGTGAGGAGTGATAGGCTCTCAACTAGCTCTAAACTTAGGATAGGCTAAGCCTTTCACATGGGGAAGGACTGGGAGGGAGATAGTTTAGTAACCTGGGCTAGACTCTTGATGAGATCTACTGGATCATGGCAGTAGGTTCCCTGGCTCTACTTTCCACATGAAGCAGCTAAAGCTCAGAGAACTGAACTCTAGCGAACAAGCTCAAAGATCTGAAACAATTTGTCCGAGAGCACATCTAGCAAGTAGCCAGACTGAAATGCAGATCTACTCTGCTGTAGACTATATATTTGTGTCTGTCCCTGTCCCCAAATTCATCTATTGAAATCCTAACCCCTAATGTGACTGGAGGTGAGGCTTCTGGGGGTGATTAGGTCCTGAAGGTAGAACTCTCATGAGAGGAATTAGTGTCCTTATAAAAGAGACCCCGGAGGGCTCCCTTATCCTTCGGCCTGTGAGGCTGCAGCAAGAAGATGCTCCATCTGTGAACCAGGAAGAGGGCTCTCACCAAACAATGTGTCATCCTGATCTTGGACTTCCAGCCTCCAGAACTGTGAGAAATACATTTCTGTTGTTTATAAGCCACCCACTCTATAGTACTTTTTGTTATAACAGCCCAACGGACTAAGACACACTATGATAGAACTCTGCCCCTAAAATAACATCTTAACTTGGTAAATTTTTGTTGTTTTAGTCACTAAGTCACATCCAACTATTTTGCAACCCCATGGACTATAACCCATTAGGCTCCTCTCTCCATGGAAATACCTTTACCAATTTACTTAACCAATAAATTATTTCACCACATTTGTGATGCTTGTTCACCCAAACTGACATATCCCTTGAAGTGAAGTTGCTCAGTCGTGTCCGATTCTTTGCAACCTCATGGACTGCAGCCTACCAGGTTCCTCCATCCATGGAATTTTCCAGGCAAGAGTACTGGAGTGGGTCGCCATTTCCTTCTCCAGGGATCTTCCCAACCCTGGGATAGAACCCAGGTCTCCCGCATTCCAGGCACACGCTTTACTGTCTGAGCCACCAGGGAAGCCCTTAGACATATCTAAGGATACCCTTAGCCACCAGACATATCCCTTAGTCGATCACAATTCCATCACTTAACTGTATTTTATTTTTGCCTAATGTGTATTCTTGCCTAGAGAATCCTGTGGACAGAGGAGCCTGGTGGGCTACCGTCTATGCGGTTGCACAGAGTCTGACACAACTGAAGCGACTTAACAGCAGCAGCAGCAGCAATGTGCCCCTTAGGCTTCCTAGGTGGCGCTAGTTGTAAAGAACCCGCCTGCCAATGCAGGAGATGTAAGAGAGTCAGGTTCCATCCCTAGGTTGGGAAGATCCTCTGGAGGAGAGCATGGCAACCCACTCCAGTATCCTTGCCTAGAGAATTCCATGGACAGAGGAGCCTGCAGGGCCACAGTCCGTAGGATTGCAAAGAGTTGGACATGACTGAAATGACTTAGCACAGCACAGCACAATGTGTTCTTGTTTCTTATTTCCCTACTACTGAAGTATAAACGTGGTCTTCAGTTTCCTGCTGCTGCACCCTCATGCCCAGAATGTTGCCTGGAACACCGTGGCCACTCACTCACTGCTTGTTGAGTAAATGAATGATCAGATGATATCAAGAAACTGCAGTCACCACAGTAAATGGTTCATGAGCTGTCACTGTATCCATCAAGTCTCCTTGTCCATCTGTGTGTCATCAGTCATAGGGAGGCCCACGACACAGGGAAGCTGTGTGGAGGCCATATCTCAGAGTGTGCTATGCATCCTTTTACTACTAGTTTGACTTTAACGCCATTTACTTCCTACTAATGCTTTTGCAAACTACCCCAAGGCAGCACCATTTTGTACCTATCTAACTAGTTGTGCTGAACAAGACTCCCTAGGTAATGACATTAATCCTTGAAATTTAGGGATGCCCCTTGCTGATTTAAAATGAAGAGCTTGCTTGGCTCCAGGTGGCTGATCCAGGCATGTTCCTAAGTTTTGCCTAGGATGGTGAATCTGAGGAAGCACATTCATTCTCACCCTCCCTTAGGAGGAGAGGATTCTGGAAGATGGAGGGCAGTTTCCAATGATGAAGGGCCCTTACTTGGTCCCAGGGCTTCTGAGCAGTTAACTCAGCCTCAGAGGGGAGCTTAACCATCCAATATAGCAAGCGAGTCTATAACCATTTTGGGCTAGAACTGTGTTCTGTAAATGGGAATTACAGCAGTGTATTGAAAGGTAGGGAAGAAAAAACAACCACCCAGCATTGCGAGGAAAAAGCTATTTCCATGAGAATACATTAGAAATGTAATCAAATGCTCAAGGTTTTAACAGTGGGTAAAGATCACCAAATTAGTCCTATAAGCCTTTACCTCCTTTCCTGTTTCTATTCGCAAATCCCATTAACTATTTAATCATCCCTAGGTCAGTGTCTTCCCCTTTTAACCTGACTTACATATTGAAATTCCTTAGGACCCTAGTCCCTTTAATGCCTGTTTTCACTCACTTTAAGACAATCATGCTCACTCGTGTATATTTTTAAGTTACGGATTTACTCTGGCTGTGCTGGGTCTTCCTTGCCGCGTGGGCTTCTCTCTCGCTGTGGCGAGCAGGGGCCACTCTGGAGTTGCCGAGCGTGGGCTTCTCACTGCGGTGGCTCCTCTTGTCGCGGTTCCTGGGTTCAAGAGCACAGGCTCGAGAGCTGGTGCGTGGGCTCAGCTGCTCTGCGGCATGTGGGATCTTACCAGACCAGGGATAGCACCCAAGTTTCCTGCATTGGTAGGCGGATTCTTTACCACTGAGCCCTCAGGGAATTCCTCACTTGTATCATTTCAACCACCATCTACATGTTGGTGACTTTTAAATTTATATTCTCTGCTCAGACTCCTCCTATGAGTTCCTCCTCATGTATTAACAATCTACTTGAAGTCTCCACTTAGATGCTTCACAGGCACGTCAACCTCCAAACCTCCAAACTGGGAACTTAGCGTCTCCCCTCATGCCCCAAATCTGCCCTTCTGTGTTTCTAGCTCATAGATGGCACCTGTGAGCAACACATGGCTCAAGCCTAGAATCCTAGTTATAGTTATCATAAAATATTGGTTATATTCCCTGTGTTGTACAATATATCCTTGTAGCTTATTTTAAACATAATAGTTTGTACCTCTTAGTCCCCTACCCTTGTATTGTCTCTCCTCCTTCCTTCTTATGGGGGAAATAATTTTTTAAAATAAATGTTATTGAGTAATTGTTTAATTGGAATCATTAATGTAAGACTCTTACTTCATTCTACACCAGGTGTGTTCATTATAAATTACAGGCAAATTATGGCATTAATACCAAAGTCAGAAATTATTAAACAATCTATAGACTGTATGAGTACACAAAACTTTTAATCTTCTTTCAAAACCCACCATGTACAAAAGTTTGACATCAAAAAAAATAAGCTGGTGTTATAGAGTGAAGTCAGTCAGAAAGAGAAAATCAAATATCATATACTAATGCATATATGTGGAATCTAGAAAAATGGTACTGATGAGCTTATTTGCACGTCAGGAATAGAGATGCAGACATAGAGAACAGACTGTGGACACAGCGGAGGAAGAAGAGGGAGGGACAAACTGAGAGGGTAGCATGGACACGTATACACTACTGTGTGTGTAACAGACAGTAGGGAGCTGCTCTATAACACAGGGAGCCCAGCCCCGGCTCTGTGATGACCTAGAGGGGTTGGATGGGGGGTGGGGGGAGAGAGGCTCAAGAGAGAGGGGATTATACACACACACACACACACACACACATACACACACACACACATATTTATGGCTGATTCATGTCGTACAGTAGAAACCAACACAGTGAAGCAATTGTCCTTCAATTAAAAGAAAATAAAAATGGAAAGTACTTGAAACCATGTACTATAGCAAAATGCACTAAGATGTAATAAACAATTTACAAAAGAAGAAATACAAATAGTCATAAACAACATGTTCAATTTCACTAGTGAGCAAATAAATACAAATTAAAACAAGATACCTGTTTGACTAATACATTTATTAAGTTTAAATAAAATGATAATATTTGTAGTCTCATGCATTTGTAGAATATCTATTGTTCCTGATAGATTTATGAATGGATTCTGCTCCTAACAGCTAACCCTATGTCTAGCCTAAGCTTGCATATAGCAATAGTTAAACAAATATTTATTCAAGTGAATGAATGAATGCTTTTTAATGCCTTTGTGGGTTTCAGGAAACAAATTCTTTCAAAAACTCTTGATATAATTAATACAGTATTTTGGGATGGCATTTTGATAAAAACTACCAAATGTCTTAAAGGTTTGTATATGTTTTGAATAGTGCAACCATAATGACAAGATTTGCCAAATAGGCCTGGTATACACACCTATTATCCTGGTATGTATAGTGAATAATAGCACCACATTCACTCTCAGAGGTCCTGAGTTGGGATGATAAAATATATGGTCTTATATCTCAGCAATTAGATACATAATTATGGATGTGTATTACAAAATCTTTTTGAACTTCATCTTTTCAGTTTTATATAATTATTAAAAAGACAGGAAGTGACTTAACTGTCTAAGAAAAGAGATCATTTAAATCAGCATTCGTCATCACTGACTGAATATTAGAATAACTTGGGACGCTTTTGCCTTTAAAACACTACTGTTACCCAAGTTTTCGGCTTCCAAGGTGGCGCTAGTGGTAAAGAATCCTCCTCCAAATGTAGGCAATATAAGAAAGATGTGTTCATCCCTGGGTTGGGATGATCCTCTGGAGAAGGACATGGCAACCCACTCCAGTATTCTTGCCTGGAAAATCCCATGGACAGAAGAGTCTGGCAGGCTATGGCCCATAGGGTCACACAGATCTGGCCACGACTGAGGTGACTTAGCACACGTACACACATACCTCCCCACACTGGATGAATCAGAACCTCATAAGGTAAGGCTTGGTAACCTGTTTGTTTTTTTTTTTCCCAGTTTATTAGTATTTTTATTTATTTATTATAAATTTATTTATTTAAGTTGGAGGCCAATTACTTTACAATATTGTATTGGTTTTGCCATACATCAACATGAATCCGCCATGGATATACACATGTTCCCCATCCTGAACCCCCTCCCTTCTCCATCCCCATACCATCCCTCTGGGTCATCCCAGGGCACCAGCCCCAAGCATCCTGTATCATGCATCGAACCTGGACTGGCGATTCATTTCACATATAATATTATACATGTTTCAATGCCATTCTCCCAATTGGTAATCTGTTTTTTCCTTAAGCTTTCCAAGTGATAATAATGTGCAGTCAGGGTGAGAATCACTGATTTAAATAATCTAAAGCACATCTCCACAAAGTGGAATATTCTATAGTATAGACACTAAGATGCTGCTCTTGAATTGTATTAACAGGGAGAGATTGTTGTCTCACATTGGTGTAAAAAGAGTAACAGAGTAGAACATTTTTTAGAATCTTATTTAAAAAATATGTATTTTTTATTGTGGTAAAATAAGCATAATTTATTTTAACCATTTTTAAGTGTACAGTTCAATAGCATTAAATATATTCATATTCTTATGTAACTAATACCACTATCTAGATATATACTGCTAATTAAATTCAAGCATATTTCATTACAATAAAAATATATTATATATAGTAAATTTTTATACATAAATATAAATCTCAAAGGATAGACATCAAAGCTTAAATGTGACTATGTTTACATTTCTTCCTTTTGCTTGTTTGAATGTTCTATTTTTTTTTAGGTGATATATTGCTTTCATGTTAAAAACACTAGTTTTAAAAAGGTAGCCTGGTGGTTCAGATGGTAAAGAATCTGCCTGCAATGTGGAAGACCTGGGTTTGATCCCTGGGTTGGGAAGATCCCCTGGAGGAGGGAATGATGACCCACTCCAGTATTCTTGTCTGGAGAATTCCATGAACAGAGGAACCTGGAGGGCTGCAGTCCATGGGGTTGCAAAGAGTTGGACATGACTGAGTGACTAAGCACAGGGATAAACATTTTCCTCTGTATAATTTAACATGTATACTTTAACATGTATACTTCCGCCTTACTGACACAGAATTTAGCTCAATATAGGACATCGTTGGTCCCAATATACCAGTTTCATTTCTGAGAAGAACTTCAAAGCCTCAACTATAATGTGGCCCTCATGGAGGAATCCTAAGACAGTTTTACCAAAGACTCTGTCAGAGTAGGGACCACCATCCAGAAGCTCCCTGTGTGGGAAACAAAGAGTTTGTAAAATCATCACATTTGGTAAAATATGGAGTTATGCAGATTTGACTAGCTCTTTTTTAAGATCCAATGGTTGGGCTAAGAAACTTAGCCCGAACTTCTTTCTAAGAATTATATTTTGTCTGATTATACTTTGTCCTGATCCTGTAAATCATAACCAGATACCAGGTTATCTGCCCCCATGTTAAAGACAGAGGGTCTTTAACAAGACATATAGTTTAAAATGTTCCCCTAAATTTGAAGGCAGGGACTGTTTAAGAATGTTTTGAAGTTTCTATTCATTCGGCTTGCATGTGGAGGAATAAAATATGCCTCATCTGGTCATATTTCTGTTAAAGCTACTACAGTTTTATGGGAGTGCTAAAATGGTGCGGCAAACATGGAAATTAGTGACACCATCTCATAAGATTCTTTATGTATTGCTCTTATTTTCAGGAAACATATGATCGTTATTTGGGACTTTCAGATAAGTAGGTTTGTTTTTCAAAATTTGAATTCCTGTCAAATCCACAGACAATCCATCAGTCCACTTTTCCTCAGTGCCTTTCAGAGACAAACACCTTTAAGCACTTCAGAAATATCAGATTAACATTAATACCCAATGGATTAGAAACCAGACAAAAGTGGGCTTAGGCAAACACTGCAAGTGGAGTTTGAAGGTAGGTGTACATCATATCAGTTTCCTGCAGGGCTCAGCTCTCAGAAACTTGAGGGCAAGAGGCTCATTTAAAAATATTTGCCATTTTGATGAGCCTTGGGGCGCTGAAAGCATTGCAGACAAATCACATAGCTCACTCAGGACAGCCACTGAGAGCAGCTCGGGTCCTGTATTTCAAATAGAAAATTTCTTCTTTTCTTTCCTTTATCTTTCTCAACTCAACTTCCTTTCTTTCTCCCGCTCCCCACATTATGGATAGGGCTGCTGCTCCATAATGCAATGGAAAAATCCTATAGCTGGCACTCCAAAAATACTAAAATCATTATATGCTTGACAGGACAATGACTTTGGCTTATAGGTGTGAGGAAAAAAGAGCCCATGGTATCAGCTCTTTAACACACAAATGGATACGAGCTGAAAAGTCAACCAGTGCGCGCTTGCAGCTGGTGTCACTCGGAGTGTGAGTTTATGATTTGCAACATGCCCAAGGCATATGTAGATAATAAAATTGTAATCACAAAGATGGCTGAAGACTATTTACTTGTACAAAAGTTCCCCTGAGAAGTATTCATCTACCTTCTTTGAAAGTTTCTCTGTCCAGACTTCTCTGAAGCACAAGGGATTCAATTCTTAGCATCTGTGACAGCTTCTTTGCTATAAAACCTAAATTTCCCCAGAGCACATCCCATTTTGTTAAGTACCTTTAATACACTGGGTCATATTCTTCTTTTTTTTTAAAGTTCTCAAGAACTCTTACTGGGAGTCTAGGTAATTAAAAATCCCACAGATCATTATTCCTGTAGTCAAAAAGCCTGCTCAAATCAGTGGCAAGATACTTCCATTTTCAATAGTTAAAAGTCTATGGGCTTTTAGAGATAGAAAGCGAAATCATTCATGATTCTAAGGTAGAGATGAACAATGTAGTTTTTTACTGCCCTATACACTGATGTGTGAGTTACTGTTATATTTTAGAAAAGAGAAATCACTATTCCATCACTACTGAGGGTATTACATTGCCTATTCTGTACATCATCTATATGAAAATTTTCACCAGAAAGATTATGTAGCTAGTCACTCATTTTGTTTTCCCTTGCTATAAAGGAATGAAAAATGACTTTGTTAATTTCTTGGCAATATTGTTTCATTAGTCCTAGCAGAGTATGGTTTTGTAGTTTTCTTAGCTTGCTCTCCTTCATGATTTTAGTAACCTCATTAGTAATTTACTATAAGAAGACAATAAGCTTTAATGGCAAAATCAAGAGAAAAGAAGTTAGGATGCTGAATTGCAGTTTGATTTCATTGCAGACTGAAGCAAATCTTTTCCTTGCACTGGCTATCAATTCCCTTCTAGAGGTTATAAGTTCAGTGGTACCAAGCTCATTCTCTGTTCAGTTATTCAACCAGCTGTTCTGGAGCACAAGGAAGAGTCAGACATCTACTTGCTCACTCTGAATCCAAAATAGAGTCTGCAAAATCCATGCACTGAAGTGTCGTTGTGTTATTAACCAATGGTTCCTTACTCCATGGGTGTGTCTCATGCTTTAAACCTTAGTTCAATCAGCTGAGTTGTCAGCTCTTCAAGCCTAGAGCAGATTCACAGCCATATAGTAGGTGATTAATAAATAACTATTGATTAATAAGCTGAACTGAGAAGAGAAGAAGGAAGAAGGCTACTGGATATAGTAATAGCACTAAAAATAATAAGTAAGAGAAGAGAAAAGAAGGTATAAGGGGAAAAAGTCCAGCTACTTGCTTTAAACTCAGTAAAGGAAAGAGTCTTAACCTCCATACTCTTGAAGGCCCAATATTTTAGAAAATATATAATAATCTGGACGTTACAATGAACTTTATCTCTTATCACAAAGATTTTTCTTCATGCAATATTCAGTTCAGTTCAGTTCAGTCGCTCAGTCGTGTCTGACTCTTTGCGACCCTATGAATCGCAGCACGCCAGGCCTCCCTGTCCACCACCAACTCCCAGAGTTCACCCAAACTCACGTCCATCGAGTCGGTGATGCCATCCAGCCATCTCATCCTCTGTCGTCCCCTTCTCCTCCTGCCCCCAATCCCTCCCAGCATCAGAATCTTTTCCAATGAGTCAACTCTTCGCATGAGGTGGCCAAAGTACTGGAGTTTCAGCTTTAGCATCATTCCTCCCAAAGAACACCCAGGGGCTGATCTCCTTTAGAATGGAATATTATTCAGCCATAAAAAAGAATGAAATAATGCCATTTGCAGTAACATATATGGACCTAGAGATTATCATCCTAAGTGAAGTAAGTCAGAAAAAGACAAGTACTGCATGATATTGCTTATCTGTAGAATCTAAAATATGATACAAATGAACTAACCTACAAAACAGAAACAGACCCAGAGAACAGACAATGGAGGGATGGACTGGGAGTTTCGGATTAGCAGATGCAAACTAGAATACATAGGATGGATTAAACTACAAGGTCCTACTATATATAGTAATAAACCATAATGGACAATAATATGGAAAAGAATGTACATATTAATATATATGTGCATGTATACATATGTATACCTGAATCACATTTCTGTACACCAGAAATTAACACAACATTGTAAATCAACTCTACTTCAATAAAATAGATTTTTAAAAAATATTTTTTCTTCAGTGACTGTGGTCCTTACTTACTTGGAAAATCAAATTAATGACAATCATTATTTTTAAAAGGCACTTCAGAGATATACAAATGCCCATGTTAAACTTGTATCAAACTCTGAGATCTAAGCATAAATGAAGGGAGTATTTGGTTATGCTCTTCAGATTCTGTTTTCTTCATTTATTTGTTCAAGCACACTGATTCAATACATACTTCTTGAAATCCAACTACAGGCAATACCATGTGCAAGGTGGAATGACTCAGAAGAAATTTCCTATGCCCTCTGAAAAATTACAGTCTGGCAGAGACGAGGCATGTATGTACAGTACTTAGAGAACAAAGGCCCTTGTGAGACTGATAACTAGAGTAGTTCAAACCCAAGGCTATAGATACTCTCAGCAGGAGGTATGAGGCTGAGGTAATCAGAGAAGGCTGCCTGGCAGAGGCAGCGTTTAACTGGGTCATCAAAGGGTACACAGGATTTCTATAAACAGACTGGAGGGAGAGCTCTTAACACATTTAAATCACCATTTATTGAGCACCAAAAACACAAACACGCTATAGGGGATACACAGATTAAAAAGACATGACCTCTGACCTTGCAGGTTGATGACAGATGTAGAAATGGAACCAACTAAACAGGAGGGCAAAACAGCATAAGGGCTATGGCAAAGGCTTAAGCAAATGCCATTCCTGGGAGCAGGAGCAGCACGAGTAACAGTCTGCAGTGAGGAAGCCAAAGCCATTTGGAGCCAGGAGTGGACCCATGGTGCCCAGCTGCTAAATCCACTAATATGTGGAAACCAGACTGCTCGGAGACCCCAGCTATGGGGTCAGGAAGACTCTATCACCTGGCAGAATTCGAAACTGGGGGAAGCAGGGCCTGGAGCGAGGGAGGACCTATAGGGTGGAGGAAAGGAAGACAGGGGACTACAAAGGCAGGACAATGGTCTCCGCTGGAGAGCCTCAGTCCTGGAGCTCTGCAGCAGTGTCATATAGTACCCTAATTAGGTGTCTGCCTTTTTTAACAGGCTCGCCATGACCCTGAGGACAAGGTCCCTGCTGGGCCTGCTTGTTCATCACCACTTGGATGGCACTCTGTATCTAGCATGAGATATAAGCTGACCAAACATTTTTTGAATAAATGAATGAATGAATGAGGTGGATCCAGCCCTGTTCCTTAGTGATATTAGACTCCCGCACAATTTAGAGGATCAAGAAATATCTCTGACTTTCCCCAAAACATCTCCTGGCAAGTTGTGCAGTATATTTTATCTTACTCCCTCAGATTGCTTAAAACTGGATTTCAGTTCAGTTCAGTTCAGTCGCTCACTCATGTCCGACTCTTTGCGACCCCATGAATCGCAGCACACCAGGCCTCCCTGTCCATCACCAACTCCCAGAGTTCACTCAGACTCACGTCCACCGAGTCAGTGATGCCATCCAGCCATCTCATCCTCTGCCGTCCCCTTCTCCTCCTGCCCCCAATCCCTCCCAGCATCAGAGTCTTTTCCAATGAGTCAACTCTTCGCATGAGGTAGGTCCACTCAAAAGTGTTCTCTCTCTTTTAAGATACAAATCCTTTTAGAAAGCACTCTCATTTTGTAACTCATTTTTTAGTTACATAACGTCTCTTCTATCTTTTTCGGTAGATCAGAGACCACTAAGAGCACTGCGTCTTGATGGGTTACAAGTGGCAAGTGAAAGGCAATTTTGGATCTCAGGTCCCCAACAGAAGGGCAAAGTCTCAGGAGGGGATTCAAGGGCAGGGGAACTCCTAGGGTTGAAAGAGCTGGGCCTCAGACTAGTAATGACTAGCAATAAATATGGGACAAATGGACTTCTTCTCTGAGTTATGAGATCTTAAAGTCCTCCTGTATTTAAAAGTTGTGTGCCAAAAGCCAGTTTGTAAAATAAGGGGTGGTAAGAGAGTTTCTAACTTGCTGATGAGAGTGCCCAGACTTCACACTTGAGGCATCAGAAGAAGAAAGCCAGGTTGATCCTGACGTGATACAGGAAAAAGGCATGGCCAGCCCAGCACCAGGGCCAGCTGATATCAGGAGTGCTTGGATGAGTGAATCTACACTGAAGTCTGTCCTAGGAACACCAGCTAGTCTTTCTTTAGTGACTTTTGCACCTGAACCTGGTGAAGATGTGCTGGGGTAGGGGACACATACATGAGGCTTCTTTTTTTTTTTTTTTTTTAATTAACTAATACTTTCACTTTTGGTGACTCAAGGATGGCCGTGTTCCTAATTTAGACCTGACAATATGAGGTCCATAATTTATCTCTATTTTCCAGAAACTTTTGTCTTTTTTTCCCAAAAGTCTTCAATCCCTCTGTTATAAAAATTACAGTCCACCCATATATCTGTCATACATATATTATCAACTTTCCTTGAACCTGTAGTGCTTCTCTTGCCAGTGTCTTATTTTTCTCTTTCCACTTCCAGCTAAATTTCCATATTCTTGCCTTCACTTTTCCCTCTCACCAGGCTCTTGTTCTTAATCTCAGTCAGCGGCTACCACTCATGCTTTCTCTGCAAAGGGCACCAATCACATCAGCCTGGCCTTTGTCTTTGCTTCAGAGCTCCTCCTTGACAATTTTCTGTCAGTACCACCCATCTTTTGAAAACGGGCTCATCTTTGGGCTTCAGAACCCCACACGATTCTGGTTTTTTTCTCATACTCTAAACTTTCTGTATTAATTTCTTTCCTCGGTCTTTCCTGCTTCTCCTGCCCACTTAACAATATGCATCACAGTCCAAAATTCAGTTTGAGGCTTTTCTGTTTTTCTTGTTTTCCATCTATCTAGCAATTTATGTGGTCATCATTTCATTGTAGAAGACTCTGTAGTTCTTCATCAATCTTTTCATCTAAGTGCAATCCTATATTTTCATCTATCCCCAGAGCGTTTCAGTATTGGCATATTGCAATCAGCTTAAATTCAAGATTTTCAGAACTAAACAAGCTCTTCTTTTCAACATATATACTCTATCAAAAGGTTTCTTTTTTCAAGGTTCAAAATCGTCAAATCACTTTTATGATTCTATTCACTATTTAGTTTCCAAATCCCATCAAATCTTTCTTTGAAATGCCTTTCTTCAAGTGTCTTCACCCCTCACATTCTCACTGCCTTCATCTGAGCCACGGCCCTTATCAGCTCATTCCTGGATCACAGAAGCAGCTACCTATCTGCCCTCCCTGACCCCAAGCTTTCTCCTCTCCAAACTCATGTTCATGCCACTGCCAGACTAATCTACTTTAAATGCCACTTTCATCTTGTCACTGTCTGCTGAGAAGCCTTCAATAGCCCTTTCATCACAAGTGCAAGCTGAAGGTGACCTTGGAGTTTATCTCATTTAACCCCTCACTTTATAGACGAGGAAACTGAGGTTCAGCGAGAGTAAGGGGTTACTCAAGGTCTCCACTAATAAACCCCAGAAGGAGGATTTAAAACCAGGCTGTTATTACCTTGAGGGACAGTGCTCTTTCTGCTTCGACAGTATATTCCAAAATTCCATGCACACACCACCTTCAGGATCACATCTTGATGCTGCTTGTGCAGGTGTGCGCAGTTGCTTCAGTCATGTCTGGCTCTTTGCAACCCCTTGGGCTGTAGCCCAACAGGCTCTTCTGTCAACTGGGATCCTCCAGGCAAGAATACTGGAGTGGGTTGCCCTGTCCTCCTCCATGGATGCTGCTTGTATCACTTCTTATTTCACACATTGTTAACTGTTCTGCTTTAAAAAAAATCATACATATATATACATAATATATATGTGTATATCAATATATATTTTTATATATCTCACAACTATAGAAAGAAAGCCATTATCACTGAATGGAATTAGAAGTACAAAATAATCTTAAAATTAATACACTGGGGACACAATCATATTATTCACTCATAGGTGGATGAGTTTCTATTCTGAAGGTCTATTTTCTTTTTCTCTACAAAGGAAAATTAAAATGTGATAGCTAGGGTGATATAAAATGTGATAGAAAGTCTTACTAGTATAACTAAAGGAATTGAAAGGGGAATAACTTTCTCATAAAATAATTCAGCATTTCTAAGAGCTTAGTTTCTCGTGTTTAGAGACACAGAGCAATTCATAAGGTTTCATTTTTGCTACCATTGCTTTGCTGAATAATCCAATTCTCATGACTAGATTTTCTAGAGTCTATAGCATATTTGTCAAAGAAAATTTTGGAGTCTATTAACTGCTCTTACATATGATTCAGTAATCCTTTTGTGTGTTAATTTTATCTCCTTAACAACAATGTATAGCACTCGAGGGCTGATATCTTTCTTTTATGACTTCCATATCCTGGTAGACCTGGTTTTTTGCTGGACACCCACAGAGTGCAAATCCAGTCAACTTATGACCACTGAGTCCCAAAGATGCTCATCATGTGGTTAAGTTCTCAGAATGGTGATCACCAACACTTTGCATATTTAAACATTATCAAGGGCTTTGGGTCTTTTCAGTGGGAGAGGGTACATCTGTTATATTTTCTGCAAAAGACAAGATTATTTTATTTCATTAAAATAATCATCATTTGCCTCAGTATAGCTTAGTAAAGTAGAAACCATTTGTACTGAGATCATCAACAGTCAAGAGGCATTCATAGCAATATATAATTAGTAAAAGAATGAAAACTTTAAAATCACTCTCCAATCACCTAGTTCAGGGTTGGATTTCTATGGATGGGAGAAGACTTCAAAATTACAGCTTATCTCATTTTGCAGGTAAAGAAGAGACCCCCAGCTAGAAGGTGATGTATTCAGAGTTCCAAAACAATTTAGTGCCAGTTATAGTCAGCCTCCTTCACTCCTCAATGAGCCAGGTTCCCACTTTTCCTGGGAGAGTCCTGGATGAGGGCTCTCCCTACTTACATGAACATGTTCACCCGCTAACTACTCAGTCCAATATTTTTTCTCCTGCATTAAAATAAAGAATATGCTTATTTCTTTTTGCACGTTTTTATACTTAAATGTTCCTCTTAAACATTTTGAGCTTCACTTCTAAAACCCAAATGATCAGTCAATATCAGGAAAACAAACACTTTTTCTCCATTTACACAGAAATTTCCTATATGTACAGCTCTTCTGAGTTGCTAAATTTACATGAGCAACAAATGAATTTTCGACAACACCATTTGGTTGCTTTAATAGAAATAGAGGTCTAGTGTGTTATTACTGTAACTATGGAAGGTGAATGACCTGTTACAATTAACAGGAGAACTATTCACCAGAATTTATGGATTTTGTTCTTTTTAACCTAATGAGCACTGCAGTGTATTATCACTTATATCACCCTAGATTGCCCAATCACCCTGCATAATATTACTTCAATCCATTTTGAAATAGGCCCAAATTGTCATTTTTTTGTTGTTGGAGTAATGATCAAGTATTGATGTTTCTTGAGTTCATACAAATGGCTACAACCTCTTGCATGCAGCCTGGTCAATAGAGTCTGATGTTCACATTAGGGATTTGGAAATCAATGTAGTTTTCCTGTTATTCTTTTATGATTAAATCAATTGAAGTTATTTACTCATAGCAGAAAATATGGGTGATTGCCAACCCTATGGCTAAGTGAATTGCTTTCTCACCACCGCTGCCCTGTAATGAGAAGGTACATATTCACTTCAGGGGTTGACTAAAACCTGTTCATGTATAGCAGCAATTTGAGATGCAGAAAGTGTTTATTATTAAAGGCTAAGAGTGTTGAATGCCAAAGGGCATCTTTATCACTTGGCATTGCATTAACATTGACAAAGGAGAGAAACACGCCCAGAAAGTCCCTCGGCATTGGTCAAATGGCACTCAGTTACAGCAGTGAAGCCGGGCAGCAGCCAATGGGTGCTCTTGCCACATCCTTCCTGGTAGACAGTGTTATGCAGAGACCCTAGTTAAAGACAATGGAAATGTCAATTAAACTGAGTGGACAGGGCCTATTTGTTGAGGGGTTTTCTCTCTTTAGCATGTAGTGGGTGACCTACAGTGTTTTGATGTGAGAATAAATAATGGCTTGTATAACATGGGTTGCATTTAATGTGCTTGAATGCAAAATAGTATAAGGGAAAAGGCAAATGGAGACAGTGATGGGGATGGCTGTGGAGGCGGGAAGAGGCTAAACAGGGAGCTGCATGTGAGTGAAATCTCTCGCAAGCTGAGAAGGTCATTTCTCTTGTATTCTCTATGTGACATGAGTGAAAAGCAAACAATAGAAGAATCCTTTCATTTTTAGACCAGTTCTGTGCAACCAGCTGCACAGGACCATGGGGATGCCAAGTCCTTTAGAGTTACTAGATCCAGTCATCATGTTTGATGAGAATAGCGCAAAAGTGGGAAATATGGGTTGCTTTGGTCTATTTCTAAGTGGTCTGGATTGCTCTTAATTTCTTTAACTTCCTTCCTCAATAATATCTCACAGAACAAGAAAAACAATCACTCTGATAAAGCCTTAGCACAAATTTGACTTTAAAGATTTGCAGTCTGCTTTTAGGGAATAGTAATGAAATACTCCATATTTTTATGAAGGAGGTTCTGGTTGGCTGGGGTAGGGATTCAGATACATCTGAGTGGGGAGGCAAACATTATCTGTCCTCGCCTATACATATCCACTAATTTACCAAGAGAACAGGGGCTTCTCTGAAAAGTCCTCAAGCTGTGCCTATCTTTGAGGTTCCAGAGCACAGGCGCTACCTGGAATGGTGTGGAGGGTGGGAAGGGGAAACCTGAGTCAAATTGCAAAGGAGGGCTCTGAGCCATTGAAAAACAGACACAGGAAAGTAGAGGCAGACACAGTTGCTGGGACCCGGCTTCCCTTTGTATTCCTCCAAGGAGAGCATGGTTCTGGAGGCGAGCATGCTTCGTTTCACTGAGACTTTCTAGGCTTCTACCAGCTGGCACATGCATGTGTGAATCAGAATGGCATGGCCGTTAAGGATGCAAGTTCCACAGTCATGTTCCAAGCCCACCTTTCCTCCTTGCCTACTTCCAGCAATTCTTCACTGATTTGTGTCTCACTTTCTCATCTGTAACAGGGGGATGGTAGTAATGGAAGGTACCTCACAGAGTCTTTGTGAAGATGAAATGAGTAAATGCATGTAAAGTGCTCAGAATGGCGAATGATAAATAAATGTCAGTGATTATTATTGCTATTACTCTGGAGTTAACAAAAACAAGACCAGGAGCTGACTGTGGCTCAGATCATAAACTCCTTAATACGAAATTCAGACTCAGATTGAAGAAAGTAGGGAAAACCACTAGACCGTTCAGGTGTGACCTAAATCAAATCCCTTATGATTATACAGTGGAAGTGAGAAATAGATTTAAGGGCCTAGATCTGATAGATAGAGTGCCTGATGAACTGTGGAATGAGGTTTGTGACATTGTACAGGAGACAGGGATCAAGACCATCCCCATGGAAAAGAAAGGCAAAAAAGCAAAATGGCTGTCTGGGGAGGCCTTACAAATAGCTGTGAAGAGAAGAGAGGCGAAAAGCAAAGAAGAAAAGGAAACATATAAGCATCTGAATGCAGAGTTCCAGAGAATAGAAAAAAGAGATAAGAAAGCCTTTTTCAGTGATCAATGCAAAGAAATATAAGAAAACAACAGAATGGGAAAGATTAGAGGTCTCTTCAAGAAAATTAGAGATACCAAGGGAACATTTCATGCAAAGATGGGCTCGATAAAGGATAGAAATGGTATGGACCTAACAGAAGCAGAAGATATTAAGAAGAGGTGGCAAGAATACACGGAAGAACTGTACAAAAAAGATCTTCATGACCCAGATAATCATGATGATGTGATCACTCACCTAGAGCCAGACATCTTGGAATGTGAAGTCAAGTGGGCCTTAGAAAGCATCACTATGAACAAAGCTAGTGGAGGTGATGGAATTCCAGTTGAGCTGTTTCAAATCCTGAAAGATGATGCTGTGAAAGTGCTGCACTCAACATGCCAGCAAATTTGGAAAACTCAGCAGTGGCCACAGGACTGGAAAAGGTCAGTTTTCATTCCAATTCCAAAGAAAGAAAATGCAAAAGAATGCTCAAACTACTGCACAATTGTACTCATCTCACATGCTAGTAAAGTAATGCTCAAAATTCTCCAAGCCAGGCTTCAGCAATATGTGAACCGTGAACTTCCTGATGTTCAAGCTGCGTTTAGAAAAGGCAGAGGAACCAGAGATCAAATTGCCAACATCCGCTGGATCATGGAAAAAGCAAGAAAGTTCCAGAAAAACATCTATTTCTGCCTTATTGACTATGCCAAAGCCTTTGACTGCGTGGATCACAATAAACTGTGGAAAATTCTGAAAGAGATGGGAATACCAGACCACCTGACCTGCTTCTTGAGACATCTGCATGCAGGTCAGGAAGCAACAGTTAGAACTGGACATGGAACAACAGACTGGTTCCAAATAGGAAAAGGAGTACATCAAGGCTGTATATTGTCACCCTGCTTATTTAACTTATATGCAGAGTACATCATGAGAAATGCTGGACTGGAAGAAACACAAGCTGGAATCAAGATTGCTGGGAGAAATATCAATAACCTCAGATATGCAGATGACACCACCCTTATGGCAGAAAGTGAAGAGGAGCTAAAAAGCCTCTTGATGAAAGTGAAGGAGGAGAGTGAAAAGGTTGGCTTAAAGCTCAACATTCAGAAAACGAAGATCATGGCATCTGGTCCCATCACTTCATGGGAAATAGATGGGGAAACAGTGGAAACAGTGTCAGACTTTATTTTGGGGGGCTCCAAAATCACTGCAGATGGTGATTGCAGCCATGAAATTAAAAAGCACTTACTCCTTGGAAGAAAAGTTATGACCAACCTAGATAGCATATTCAAAAGCAGAGACATTACTTTGCCGACTAAGGTCCATCTAGTCAAGGCTATGGTGTTTCCTGTGGTCATGTGTGGATGTGAGAGTTGGACTGTGAAGAAGGCTGAGCACCGAAGAATTGATGCATTTGAACTTTGGTGTTGGAGAAGACTCTTGAGAGTTCCTTGGACTGCAAGGAGATCCAACCGGTCCATTCTGAAGGAGATCAACCCTGGGATTTCTTTGGAAGGAATGATGCTAAAGCTGAAGCTCCAGTACTTTGGCCACCTCATGTGAAGAGTTGACTCGTTGGAAAAGACTCTGATGCTGGGAGGGATTGGGGGCAGGAGGAGAAGGGGACGACTGAGGATGAGATGGCTGGATGGCATCACTGACTCGACGGACGTGAGTCTGAGTGAACTCCAGGAGATGGTGATGGACAGGGAGGCCTGGTGTGCTGCGATTCATGGGGTCGCAAAGAGTCGAACACGACTGAGCGACTGAACTGAACTGGAGTTATTGCTATTGCAGATAATAGGTAAATAGAAGCCCATCAGGCTTCTTAACATTGCAAGGTGCTGGACTCACTGCCATGAGCCCCTCAGAGCAAAGCATAGCACACAAAGGAAACAGCAAGTCCCCTCCTATAGAGCCAAGGCTGCCTTCAGCTCTTTGCACTTGGGATCAAAGTAACAACAGTAACGGCTATGGCGGCAGAGCACTGTCGTGAATTCACAAAGTAGAGAGGGATCCTGGTGGAATTCTGACAGCAGCAGGAGTGACAGGAATGAACTATGTCCCATCTGTGGCCAAGCTGTGGCTTCACCAGGATGGATTGAATTGGTTGGGGGATGGGGTGCTAATTAGAAATGGCAGTGGGGTCACAAATGCAAAGTTCTCTCTGGAATGTTAAAAAAAAATTGCAGAGAGGAAGAGGAAACTCAGATCGTGGGAAGGATCAAAGCTTTAAAGCAGCCTAAGTGGGCTAAAGATCTAGTGAAATCTGGGATTCAGTCACCATGAGACCACACTGGAGGTCCCCACGGGGAGGCGCAGGGTTGTTTGAGCTACATGTTGTAGGGTTTCTCTAGGGTTATTTGAACCCTGGATCATGCACTTCTGCACCAGGGATTAACCATTGCTCCAGAAAATTAGAGCTAATTGATTTGTTTGTTAAAACTTCTCCTCAGGCAGAGAAAAGTGCTTGTCAGAATGTTCAGGAGAGAACAAAATATGAATGCAG
Organism: Budorcas taxicolor; assembly: GCF_023091745.1. Lineage (NCBI taxonomy): Eukaryota > Metazoa > Chordata > Mammalia > Artiodactyla > Bovidae > Budorcas > Budorcas taxicolor. Next base: position 31,902,800 of record NC_068913.1, on the reverse strand, counting down.
CCTTTCAGAGCTTGTGGAGTATGTCGATTTTCATTCTATGCCGAGGAAAATGCAAGGAAAAGAAAAGGGTCCCTGGAAAATGACCCTTAATTCTTCTACATTGGCTAGAGAATTTCCAAGAGTAAATCTTTTTCTAGAGAAAGATGAAATGGCTGGTGGCAGGTACAGCTAGCATCCTTGTCTGTAATGACAGCGCCCTCACCCTTGAGCTTGGGGGTGTCCTCAGCCCTAAGTGTGCCCTCTCGTGGGGTTTGGTGGAGAGGAAGAACATTCAGCAAACTGAGGAATAAGGTACTGGCACACTGGCTGGCACAGGTCACACAGAGGGGCAAGCAAAAGGTGATCAGGGGAGGGCCTGATACCTCTGCAGGAGTAGCACACAGACAAGATGAGAAGGGACAGGTGTTCAGAAGCATGGCCCACCTTGCAGATGTTGTCCTAACACCTACCAGCAGGCAGGAGCGAGTCTCCCCAAGTACGGTGGTTAGAAACCTTGTTTCAGAAGGGCTCTGCCCTGCCACAAGATGTCGTATAGATAGTGCCAGCTTAGAATGAGTCCCACTGCTAGCCTCAGTACCTGCTCTGGGGCAGGCTTCCAATTTCAGAGGGGTGGATGGCCACAGTTGGGTGGCTTAAGAGAAAACTACAATCTGTCTGAAAGTGTCTCAACAGTTCCTGCCCATCCTTCAGTGCTCAGAGCAGCCAGCCACTCCATCTCTCAGAGCCTGGTACAGTACAGTTAGAGGCCGCTGTAACAAGAGGAAGCACCTTCCAGCCCCAAAAGGCAAAATGCTAGACTTAGTGAAACAGGTCTGCTGCCATTTTTTGTTGTTGTTGTTGCAGGTAGGAGAGCAGTTTCCTGGTGGACTACAGCACTGCCAAGAATTAGCCTCGGGGCTTTCTGGGAGAGATGAAGGATGCAAGCGGGACCATCTCTCAAATAGCTCATGTAAATCTGGGGAAAAAAAAAATCCCAAAGGAGAATCTGAAAAATTCAGGATGACCAGAAATCAAAAAGAAGAGGGAAGAGCATGGGACCAGTTTCACCTTCGCCAGGCAACCATCATAACTTATCACTTCAGGTGAAATTTGAATTTTGCCTCAATACTCTGCCTTCTGTAATAAAAGGCTAGACTAGGGGGAGGGTACTCTAAACAAACGTAGGGATCACCACCTCTGGCTCTGTGGGACTCAAATATCAGTCATGAAGTCCACTGAAAGAAGATGTGACTAGAGGTAAGGGCGGTGGAATGAGCTTGCCTGTCTTGTCAACCTCCATCTCTGACCTTCCTTGGTAAAACAGCTGCCAGCCTCAAGTTACCCAGGGCCATGACAGAATTCCCTGGAGTTGGCAGAAACTTGGTCCAGAACCCTGACCACCTCAGAGGATGAACCTGTGACCAGAAAAGAGAGGGAGGCAGAGACAGCCCAAGAGAACTGCCCTGGTCCAGAGGGGATCAAATTCTCAAGCAAGGGGAACCTTGGTTCCAAGTAGTCTCAGCTCAGTCTGATTTATCAGCACATGCAAGACAGCCCAGGGATTCCCGAGTAGGGACAGTCAGTCAGTCAGTCAGTCAGTTCAGCTGCTCAGTTGTGTCCGACTCTTTGCGACCCCATGGAATGCAGCACCCCAGGCTTCGCTGTCCATCACTAACTCCCGGAGCTTTCTCAAACTCATGTCCATCGAGCTGGTGATGCCACCCAACCATCTTAACCTCTGTTGTTCCCTTTGACTCCTGCCTTCAATCTTTCCCAGGATCAAGGACTTTTTCAATGAGTCAGTTCTTTGCATCAGGTGGCCACAGTACTGGAGCTTCAGCTTCAGCATCAGTACTTCCAATGAATATTCAGGACTGATTTCCTTTAGGATGGACTGGTTGGATCTCCTTGCAGTCCAAGGGACTCTCAAGAGTCTTCTCCATCAACACAGTTCAAAAGCATCAATTCTTTGACACCCAGCTTTCTTTATAGTCCAATTCTCACATCCATACATGACCACTGGAAAAACCATAGTTTGACTAGACAGACCTTTGTTGGCAAGTAATGTCTCTGCTTTTTAATATACTGCCTAGGTTGGTCATAGCTTTTCTTCCAAGGAGCAAGCGTCTTTTAATTCCATGGTTGCAGTCACCATCTGCAGTGATTTTGGAACCCAAAAATATAAAGTCTATCACTGTTTCCACTGCTTCCCCTTCTATTTGCCATTAAGTGATGGGACTGGATGCCATGATCTTAGTTTTCTGAATGTTGAGTTTTAAGTCAACTTTTTACTCTCCTCTTTCACTTTCATCAAGAGGCTCTTTAGTTCTTCACTTTCTGCCATAAGGGTGGTATCATCTGAGTATCTGAGGTTATTGATATTTCTCCCAGCAATCTTGATTCCAGCTTGTGCTTCATCCAGCCCAGCATTTCACATGATGTACTCTGCATATAAGTTAAATAAGCAGGGTGACAATATATAGCCTTGACATACTCCTTTCCCAACTTGGAACCAGTTTGTTGTTCCATGTCCAGTTCTAACTGTTGCTTCCTGACCTGTATACAGATTTCTCAGGAGGCAGGTCAGGTGGTCTGGTATTCTCATCTCGTTAAGAATTTTCCAGTTTCTTGTAATCTACACAGTCAAAGGCTTTGGTGTAGTCAGTAAAGCAGATGTTTTTCTGGAACTCTCTTGCTTTTTCGATGATACAGCGGATGTTGGCAATTTGATCTCTGGTTCCTCTGCCTTTTCTAAATCCAGCTTGAATATCTGCAAGTTCTTGGTTCATGTACTGTTGAAGCCTGGCTTGGAGAATTTTGAGCATTATTTTGCTAGCATGTGAGATGAGTGCAATTATGTGGTAGTTTGAACATTCTTTGGCATTACCTTTCTTGGGATTGGAATGAAAACTGACCTTTTCCAGTCCTGTGGCCACTGCTGAGTTTTCCAAATTTGCTGGCATATTGAGTGCAGTATTTTAAAAACATCATCTTTAGGGACTTGAAATAGCTCAACTGGAATTCCATCACCTCCACTAGCTTTGTTCATAGTGAGGCTTCCTAAGGCCCATTTGACTTTGCATTCCAGGATATCTGGCTGTAGGTGAGTGATCACACCATTGTGGTTATCTGGGCCATTAAGATCGTTTTCGTATAGTTCTTCTCTGTATTCTTGCCACCCATTCTTAATATCTTCTGCTTGTTAGGTCCATAACAGTTCTGTCCTTTATTGTGCCCATCTTTGCATGAAATGTTCCCTTGGTATCTCTAATTTTCTTGAAGAGATCGCTAGTCTTTCCCATTCTATTGTTTTCCTATATTTTGCATTGATCGTTGAGAGAGGCTTTCTTATCTTTCCTTGCTGTTCTTTGGAATTCTGTATTCAGATGGTATATATTTTCTTTTCTCCTTTCCCTTTAGCTTCTTTTCTTTTCTCTATTGTAAAGCTATTTGTAAAGCCTCCTCAGACAACCATTTTGCTTTTTTGCATTTCTTTTTCTTGTGGATGGTCTTTATCACTGCCTCCTGCACAATGTCAAGAACCTCCCTCCATGGTTGTTTAGGCACTCTGTCTATCAGATCTAATCCCTTGAATCTGTTTGTCATTTCCACTGTTTAATCAAAAGGAACATTATGAATAGGGATAGTCCCCCTGAAATGAGTAGGGACAGTTCCCTTGAAAGACAAAGAGCAGAAATCCTACAGTTATCACATGAAATATAATATGCTTGAAATTTGGGCTTTCAGATCAATTACATTAAAAAACAACTACTCATAGTTGAAGCTGTGCAGGGTGAGCAAAGCATGGAAGTAGGCAAGACTGGTCTTTTGGTCTGTACCAGCTTCATCTTGTGGTGGCAAAGCTCTTAGAGAGATGCTTCTGAATGCGTGGGGAGGGGGGCCCACTGCACTCTTGTCAGGATGACTTGTGAACCATAAAGTCAGTCCTGTCCAGGCTTCTCCTCCTCCTGCAGCCTCTTCTGGCACTGCCTGTAACAACATCCCCAGACCTACAGAGCCAGAAACAGAAGAGCCAGGAGTGCTGGCCCCTGCAGCCAAATGCCATGCGTGTTTCCTGTTTTATCTAGTATCTACTGTGGGAATAAATGAGGCAAATGGTAGGGGCCAACCTTCTCTCTGAACTCCCTCTCCATCTCTTTCTCTTCCAATAAATGCTTATTGTGCAATGACCAGGTACCTGTTGTACCCAGATCCTAGATGCTTCCAGTCCAGGAGCAGAGATTAGACACACACATAAATAACCCTATTACAAGGCCAAAAGGGATAAGGGCTGGTACATAATGTGCAAATGGTGCCAAGGGTTTTCAAATACAGGCCCCCATAAGCTTTTAGGTCAATTTTCAGCTCTTTTTCAGCTACCTGGGGATCCATTTAGTACAAAGCCAGGTAAAAATAACCTAATGGCCCCATTATGGTTTGAAAGAATTGTTGAGTCCCATTTGGTCATTTATAGACTTTAAAAACATACAATAAAGCCATAAAATTGGCAGATCTCCTTTTTGAGCATGTCGTGATTTGGGGGTTGTTTTTGTTTCTCAGCAGTTCAGGGAGAAGCAGTCTCTCATGGTTATGTACGTGTACACATTCTGCTGTCTGGACCTCCACTGCTGTGTGTGACTCAGGAGTCAGGCTGCAGGGATGGACTCCCAGGATGATGATCTCAGCCCTCTAGCATCTCTGGCACTCTTCATGGGAGCATCAGCACTGGCGAGAGTAGCTTCCCTCTGCACCTTGGTGGCACCCTTTCAGGCTGTATAGGGATTCATTATAATTTACTGCTACCTATTGGAGAAGGAACCAGTGTGTTGTTCCATGTCCAGTTCTAATTGTTGCTTCCTGACCTGCATACAGGTTTCTCAAGAGGCAGGTCAGGTGGTTTGGTATTCCCATCTTTTTCATAATTTTCCACAGTTTATCATGATCCACACAGTCAAAGGCTTTGGCATAGTAAATAAAGCAGAAATAGATGTTTTTCTGGAACTCTCTTGCTTTTTCTATGATTCAGCGGATGTTGGCAGTTTGATCTCTGGTTCCTCTGCCTTTTCTAAAAGCAGCTTGAACATCAGGAAGTTCACGGTTCACGTATTGCTGAAGCCTGGCTTGGAGAATTTTTAGCATTACTTTACTAGTGTGTGAGATGAGTGCAATTGTGCGATAGTTTGAGCCAAATAGGAAAAGGAGTACTTCAAGGCTGTATATTGTCACCTTGCTTATTTAACTTATACGCAGAGTACATCATGAGAAACGCTGGGCTGAAAGAAGCACAAGCTGGAATCAAGATTGCCGGGAGAAATATCAATAACTTCAGATATGCAGAGGATACCACCATTATGGCAGAAAGTGAAGAGGAACTAAAAAGCCTCTTGATGAAAGTAAAGAGGAGAGCGAAAAAGTTGGCTTAAAGCTCAACATTCAGAAAACGGAGATCATGGCATCTGGTCCCATCACTTCATGGGAAAGAGATGGGGAAACAGTGGAAACAGTATCAGACTTTATATTTTTGGGCTCCAAAATCACTGCAGATGGTTACTGCAGCCATTAAATTAAAAGACGTTTACTCCTGGGAAGGAAAGTTATGACCAACCCAGATAGCATATTCAAAAGCAGAGACATTACTTTGCCAACAAAGGTCCATCTAGTCAAAGTTATGGTTTTTCCAGTGGTCATGTATGGATGTGAAAGTTGGACTGTGAAGAAAGCTGAGCACCTAAGAATTGATGCTTTTGAACTATGGTATTGGAGAAGACTCTTGAGAGTCCCTTGGACTGCAAGGAGATCCAACCAGTCCATCCTAAAGGAGATCAGACCTGGGTGTTCTTTGGAAGGACTGATGCTAAAGCTGAAACTCCAATACTTTGCCCATCTCATGTGAAGAGTTGACTCACTGGAAAAGACCCTAATGCTGGGAGGGATTGGGGGCAGGAGGAGACGGGAATGATAAAGGATGAGATGGCTGGATGGCATCACCGTTTCAATGGACATGAGTCTGAGTAAACTCCGGCAGTTGGTGATGGACAGGGAGGGCTGGGGTGCTGCGATTCATGGGGTCGCAAAGAGTTGGACATGACTGAGCGACTGAACTGAACCGATTGGAGAAGGAAATGGCAACCCACTCCAGTATTTTTGCCTGGAGAATCCCATGGACAGAGGAACCTGGCAGGCTACAGTCTATGGGGTCACAAGAGTTGGACACGACTGAGTGACTAAGCACAGCACATCTGTATTACTGCTAATGCAATACACAAAATTGGGAAAGCCATTGTGGGGGCCTAAGCCAAGTCAGGGTAGTTTGAAGACTCACTGATTTTATGTTGTCATCTGTGTAGCTGGACACCTCATTCATCATCTGTCAGCATCATTCACTGAAGGCAGCGAATGCACAAGACCCAATCCCAGGATGGCCTGCGTGCCAGCGTCCTGTTGGAGGCTGGTGCATCCGTTCCTGTTGCTCATCCTCTCACACAGGTGAGCAGAGGACTGGCTATTTCCTCTTGGGTGAAGGAGATAGTTACAGGGATTGGAGCTCCAGGTCTAAGATGCACCTGTAAGGAAGGTAGAGTTGGATAAACTGGGCTTAGCTATACATGCACTTTCAGAAGCAGCTTACTTAAAAGGTGATTGGAAGTAAACACCACAGTTTCACATGAATGTAAAGCCCAAACTTTTCTACTGGCGACTTTTTAAAATGCTTCCAATATCCTCCTAACCAATAAAGGAGTCTGCACTGAGCAATAAGTCAACCTGAACAGCCCAGCAACACAATGCACAAACAGCATCCATCATCCATTACTTCGGGAAGAAGATCCCATGTATTTAATACCCTATTCCTGAACCAGAGCAATTTGGATTTGGTTTACAAGCAACGATTACAGGGCATCTGAAACACTGATCATTGAGAAAGAAGAATAGCTCACAAATTTTTAATAAATAGCTTTCCTAAAGCATTTCCTTTTCTGTTTCTGAAAGACACTAGCAGCTCTTAAAAGTTTAAAGATAATGAACTTGATCTGTGTTCTTCTTACCTGATCTTCAATTTTCTGAAGTATTTGCGTTAGTTTCTTCTTGTTGCCATAACAAGTTTCCACAAAATTAGGGTTTAAAGCAATACAAATTTATTCTCATATACTGGAGTCAGAAGCCTTAAGGTCAAGCATGACAGTTTTCTGTCTGGAAGTTCTAAGGGAGAACCTGTTTGCATCACTTCTCCAGCCTGCAGAAGCTATCCATATTTCTCGTCTCATAAGCTCACATCACTAGGACGTCTGCTTCTGTCTCATCTTCTCCTCTGACTCCCACCTTCCCATCTTGCTCTTGTTCAGAACCTTGTTGGTCACACTGGTTCCATCAGTTAGTCCAGGACAATCTCATCATGAGACCCTCCACTTAATCTCATCTGCAAAATTCCTTTTGCCACTTGAGGTAACATGTTCACAGGTTCCTGGTACTGGTACATGGACATCGTTGGGAGGCTATTATTCAGTTGGCCACAGTATTTTATCTTGAGGAGTATTTCTCATTATAAATGGGGATCTTGGTGGCTTTTTCCACATTCAGGCTGTTATATTTACCCATTTAGGAATTCAACCACAAAAGTGGCATGTTCATGTGACATCTCTCTACCCCTCCCCACACAACAACTGAGAAAAGGCCATATATATTGGTAGGTCGTTGGACATAATTGCCTCAAATGTGTTAATAGTATATAATTCTTTAGATTATTTACATACAATTATATAAACACATCATTTGTTGCATTTAATATAGTCATTACTGCTAATGCTTGAAAACATAGCATTAGGTTTATAAATCAATCATGTTGTGAAATTTCTTACGCCCAATAACAATTTGTGCTCCAGTTTATCATATCTAGATTTTTAAAATTTTTTTGTTTTTCTTTTTAAATTAATTTATTTTTAACTGAAGGATAATTGCTTTACAATATTGGATTGATTTCTGCCATGTATCAACATGCATCAGCCATAAGTATACATATGTCCCCTCCCTCTTGAACCTCTCTCCCACCTCCCTCCCGTTCCTACCTCTCTAGGTTGTTACCCCTGGAGCCCTGGTTTGAGTTCCCTGAGTCATACAGCAGATTCCCACTAGCTCTCTATTTTACATACAGTACTGTATATATCTAGACTTTTAATTTAATAAATATTGATGACCATTTGGAAATGAAGAAGTTGCATCTTTGTTCTTTTGGATATAAAAGTATTATGAGTAAACTAGTATTTGGGAAACATACTATAATTTTATGCCTTTAATGAAAAGTGTGATCAGGCATGGAGTGAAGCATGTCAAATTTCAGTCAAAAGTAAAGTTTATGGCTGTGTGTTAGGTCCTTTAAAACAGCAGTGCGTAATGAAAATTGTGACAGGCGCTTAATTATAACGATGTTAGTTGATGTGGATATAATAAATGTGCTAAGCTGGTTCATAAAACAATATAATGAAGCCTAGAAACCTGTGAGTAACATGAACCATCATCAAATGGTCACATCTTTTAAATTCACTTTAAAACCAAGCTGGTAGGGAGACTGTCTCACAGATTCCACTCAAGGATGCTCCTGACTCATAGCCCCATGACATGGGCCTTATAGTCCAACAGAAAAGCATCAAGACAACATCTCTCAGTGGCACAGAGTTAACTGTCTCCCATTGGTCTGAAACAAAAGCTGATCCTCTAGAGGAAGTTAGTTTGAGTGAGTGTTTAAGCAGATGATGCTGTCTGATTGGCACTAGTCATTTGAATACAGTAAGCCTGCTGACAGCAGTTTGCAGAGGGCCACTTGGAAGGAGATTTGCAGTAACTCTTGTCAGTAGGCAATAATGGTATGAGAAAGTGTCAAAATATCTCAGGATAAGTGATAGAGAAGAAATCTCCACACACACCTGCCAGGACCTCAGGAAATGGGTGAGCTTTTGGCCGTTAGAGACCTGCTGTCCTGTTATGGGTGAAAAGGAGACAACAGTTAGTCTGGAGGGCTGCAAAAAATCAAGAGAGGCCATGTTTATTTAACAGGAATGACAACTCCTTGGTTGACAAGAGAGTACAAGATATTGGGTGGCTAGTAAGTAATCCTGGATGCATTTCACAGAGAAAATTCTGCTGGACAAGTCAGTATGCTGAGAGAACAGGAGACGAAACTGGTTCATGGAAGAGTAGAGCTGGAAGCGATTAGAGAGCATTTAGATGCACATTACTCAAACTTCGGTGTGGACATGAATCAAAGAGATTCTGATTCAGTAGGTCTGGGATGGGGCCTAAGTGCCTGCATGTTTCACAAGCTCCCAGGTGATATGGATGCTTGCATCTGTAAAATACACTTCGAGGAGCCAGGATTTAGAGAATCCCTCTCAGTAGGGATTCTTGAAAGAAAAAAAAAAAAAGGAAATAAGTCAAGTTGGTTTAGGAAAGCATAAGTGACATTGGGTATTTGGGTATTGTTTTATTCAGAACAAGAGAGTAAGTAAATGAAGATGCTGAATGATTCTGTATCTAATGGATAACTCACTGAGATTCTGGCCTCAGTCTGTGCATTTTTACTACATTCTAACTACATGTCCTCAAGTAATTTTCGGAACTCCTCCCTGCTTCAGCGCCATCATCTGTGAACAGGGACTGATAATAGACCCTACCTGGCAGGACTGTGGGATGCTTCAGTCATGGGATACATGGAATGTGCTTACAGAGATACTAGCACAAGTTCTCAGCATGCGTTAGCTCATGTCTCATGTGCAGGTTAGTTGTGCTCTGGTTTTGAAGTTCTAGAAAAACAAAGTCATATTTTTAATTCATTCAGAAAGTTAAACCAAATCTTCCAATCTAGGGTACACTTTTCATGCTAAGAAGTAGGGGACCTTTCAGACGGAGGAATACAAACCTAGGAGACATAAGTTTCTTGACTAAAGTTTCTTACAAAAACAGAGCTAGAATCTGGGCTTCAATCCTGGTTGAAAAGTACTGAAACAGAGCAGGACCCTACGGGGTCTTCCTGGGACAGACCACCCTCGCACCTCCCACCATGTCATCCACCTGCCTTTTGTCTGTAGGAAAACTTAGCCAAAGAGTAAAATTAATCAGAGAAGTGAGAAAATGCAGAAGCAAAGGAAAACTGTCAAACAAGACCAAATAATAACAGTTGAGACATTAACCAAAGTCAAGGACACTTAGTTCTTCCTTAAGGGCTATAGATAATATTCTAAGCTGTATTCTTGAACTGTTTCATAGACCCTGGAACCCCCATCAGGTAAAAGAAGTTAACTAGATGATCACCAGATTGTAGCCATGACATAAGCTTCCACAATTCTGAGAACTGGCCTCAAAGAAATGAGGACAAATTGACCCTCGAGCTAAAGGCTAAATATACTTAAAATGATCAAAATGACGCGGATCATTGCATGACTAATTTCAAGATGACTTTCAGAGTTAACTGACAGAGGGGGATGTAGCCTCCCCTCTTGTCTGTACATCCTTGAAACTCCCCCTTTAAAGCTCTTGCCCCCGATCAGCAATGGGGAGTTGGCTTTTGGACATGAGTCCATTCTTTACCCTGGTTGCCAGCCTTCTTAAAAAAGCAATCTTTTCTTTCTACTAACACTTGTTTCCCGACTACTGGCTTTTGAGCAGCTATCAGCTAGATCTGAGTTTGGTAAGAATATTGCTTAACTCTAAAAATACTTTTCAATATCTTAATCATAAAGTAGGTGAAATATAATTCACAGTCAAACTTTTCAAGCAAGTGATGGTATTTTTCCATTTTCTCACCATTCACTCACTTCCTTAATTCTTACAGCCTGGCCCCAGCATAGCCAGTATGTTCTAATATCAACATTCACTCTTCTTGGCCCAGTTGAAGATGAGATGCTGTTGCCAAATTCATCTATTATTCTTTCTTTCTAAATTATACTTTTCTAATTGTGAAATTTTAAAAAATTGTGTTGAAATACATATTACATAATTTACCTTCTTAACCATTTTTTAAGTGTACAGTTTGGTGGAATTAAATACATTTACACTGTTGTGCTACCATTACTACAACCTATTTCCAGAACTCTTCATCTTGAAAAATTAAAACTCTGTACCCATTAAATAATAACTCTCCATTCCCTTCTCTTCTCAGCCCCTGGCAACCACCACTCTACTTTCTGTCTGTATGAATCTGACTGTCCCAGGTACTTCACATAGTGGAATCACCTAGTACTGGTCTTTTTGTGTCAGGCTTATTTCTCTTGGCATAATGTCTTCAAGTTTCATTCATGCTGTAGCATGTGTCATAGTTTCCCTCCTTTTTAAGGATGAATAATATTCCATATATGCACATGACACATTTTGTTTCTCTATTCATCTGTCAATGGTCACTTCCACATTTTGGCAGTGTGAATAACGCTGCTATGGACATTGGTATACAAATTCTATATCTGAACCTTTGCACACAACATCTCCTGCCCTATGGAAACATCTTTTTCTTCCTCTTCACTAATTGGATTTCAATCAAAATGTCAAAGGTGAGGTTCAAATAACATTGCCTGAAGCTTTCCCAGCCACCTCTGATAGTAGGTATTTTGAGGAACGCTTACTTGGTATTTATCTGCAGACCTTATGTCAGTGTTTTCTAAGTTTTGTAAGGCAGTATATAATGGGAGGTTTTTTTTACTGTTTGACTGGTTAGTTAATAGGTTATTATAGAGCTTGATTTAGTGATTTTCATAGAGTGGGTATGCAATTAATACATTTTATGGAGGTGATCTTGAGGAGGAGGATATAGAGACAGGAGTAGAGAATTAGCAGACTATATTTCCATTGGTTACCCATCTGTATGACTGTTGAAGATTCAAGAGTAACAGCAATACTCTCACTTAATCTTTCCTAACTTTCAGGTCTTTTTTTAAATATGCATCACCATAGAAGTAACATTTGCACAAAATATATATGTAGGGTAAGGATAAAATGGTTATGTGACTTACTCAAAGTCACAGCTTGTAAATGCTAAACCCCCAACCAGAACCTAGGTCTCTGTTCTCTCCCCACTGCTAGTTCTCAGAACACAGTGCTGCCACAGGCAGCAAGCCTGAGGAGTGCTTTACCCATTCTGTTTTGGATCTTCCTATTTTACATATATTATCCTTGCTTTATCCTATCATGGGCAGAGAAAACACAGAATGTTCACATCTAGCATGGAAATTTAAAATAGTTTTGACAAGCTGTAATATGACTTAGAATAAGCAGAATGAAAATTCAATATGGAAGATCACAGCTCAGCAAATTGCAGAAATAAGCTCCAGAGAATGGTAGAATATTATGCACAGCAGGAAGATCTTTAGAAGCTAGTTGACCATGAACTGAACATGGATTAGTAATGTAGGAACATGATACGCTATTGATAGAATACCATAAAAGAAATATAATAGGAATTATCTATATAGGAATTTTTTTCTCCCCAATTAAAAAAAACATTATCAGATAATTTTTTTCTATTATTTGGAATTTATGATTTGTGGATATATCTAGAGAGTAATAACCGTAAATGTATACATTCATTTACTGAGATATTTATTAAATACCTACTGTATACCAGGCATTGTGGCAGGGTTACAGAGTACAGTCTCCAACATAAATTCAAGTAATGACAGCAGAGCTGTCTAACCCTGACTAGGCTGTGGGATTTGGTCAGGGAAGACTTCCTGTCTGGACTAGGAGTTAATCAGGAAGAGAAGGGCTGGGGTGGTCATTTCCCATTAATAAAGTCACTTGAGCTAGGACAAGAATGTAAGAGAAAATGTGGCTGCTCCAGCTAGTGAGGAGGTAGGTATGACCGACATCATGGATGTGAGCCTGGATGGTGATGGGAAATGGCAGGTGAGCAAATGGACGGTTTGAATTTTAACCTACAATTTATTATTTTGTCCCCAGGGCAGGGTTTGACCCATAGCGAACACTGTGTGCTTGTTGTTTGGACAAATAAATGATCCTTTCACAAACCTAGATATTTGAACCTGAGAACAGTCAGCCTCTAGATATTATTTTATAAAGAATGTGTAGGTCATTGGAGAAAATTCTCTATTTTCCCCAGTGACAGCACCAAAGAGAATAAGGGAAACTAACAGATAAAGACTTGAGCTTTATGCAAGAAAAAATCTACTGACTGTGAACAAGTTATTTGGCAAATAGCTTGACTATGCAAACAGCAAAGTCATTGATTCCTCCTTGGAGATCTCTCAAAATGTGGTCAAGACTCATTCTGGGGGTCGGTTCTGTGCAATCTTGCCAAACTGAACTGGTGAAAACCTTCGCTCTGATCTGGGGGACAACCTTGTTCTTTTAGCACCCCAGTAGCAACTTCACATGCAGGTTCTTTTAGCAACGCAGCAGCAACTTCGCACGCAGTTTCAGGGTTAACATAACTTATTTCTCCCCGCTGCATCCTGACTGATGTGATTGCAGTTTTATTTTGACTGCTTTCAAGGTAACCTTCTCTGCCCTTTATGAGTATTCAGGAGAGTTGGCAAGTGGCGGTGCCCATATTGCTTTATAGTCATCTGTGGGGTGTGGAGTGGGGTGGGGGTGGAGGACATTTAAAGAAAGAGCAGTTTGCTGTGGTCCCTCTGGAGACCCTCCTGCTGATACCCCTCATTACCTTTATCAACATTCTGCTTTTGCGCCACAGCTAACCTGCCACACGGGAAATATACTGGTAGCTGCTCTCCCAGTCCATAATAGGAAGGCCCTCAGATAATTCAACAGTCCTTTTTGCTCACAAAACTTGAGCCCTGCTTGGGGAAATCTCCCTATTTGTAAAAGGCTTTGCACAGTAAAAGCCAGCACAGAAGAACACACAATCTGATTTTAATGATAAAAGACCATTTTCTGCAGAGGAGAATCAAGCCTAAGCTCAGGTTGATAGGTCTCCAGGGCCATTTTTGCTGGCCTGGTGGCCTCCAGCAGAGTGGTGGCAGAAGGAGCTGGGAGATGTTTACAGTTAGGGCAAGCACAGCCAGGATTTGCTAATAGAGACAATACCTTGCCCTGAAGGCAGTTTCTAGCTGCAGCCCTGAAGCACACATGTTGAGAATGTATCACACAGAACTGTCAGTCAGTACCAGAGCAAGAAAATTGTTGTTTCAAATGTTACAGTACAGGAAAATCGCCTCTCTGCACTTGCTGCCAAAAAAATGACAGCTTAATTTATGCCACACTGAAGCTACATTACAGAGCCATTCAGCTTGGCAGTTAAGTACGCTCCACGCTCACGTCTTCCCCCTGTGCAAGTGTGCTGGGGAGAAATACACAGGGGCTATAATAAGGACAATTGTCCGAGGGTTTGCCATGTCAGTGGGACTAAATACAGGTGAAACAGTATCAGCAATAAAATACATCACCCCTACCTCATTTGCAAAACCTACTCTGCCCTTGCAGTTGCAAAAATTCAGGTGGGTTCTGTGGCAACATTGTTATGCATGGGCTAGATTAGGGAGAGATGTGCTGGTGTCACCCCCTGGGTTTTATGTTGAGGGGAGGTGCTGCAGTATTGCCATGACTTTGAAAATTATGTCAGTATCCTTGATGCAGACCTTCAAAACTTGGCAGTGGTTTACCCTTTCTGAAATTAAAAAATCTGACATATTATACTATAGTAGCCCAGAATCTGTATTTTTCGTTTAGAGTTACCTTAAGGTACTAAAGATACACTTGATAGTCAATTTTTTAAACCAACCCAAGTTATTATCACCAAGGTTGTGTTTCACATCCATTTCTGCAATTTTCACAAATAATGGACCATCTTGTACTTGAATGGCAAGCAATATGAATTCTTCAGGCAGCAACAACAGAAAAGTTAGTGATTAACCAGAGGTGTTCTTTTCTTTGCATTCTCAGCCATGAAACTTCCCTAATGTCTATCAAATTCTAATAAATACATAGACTAATTTATACTGACATTTCAGATGAGAAATCAAAGTCTCCCTGACATAATTGTGTCAGAGTACACAGCTACTGTTTTATGTAAAGGAGGCCAGTTTTCAGAGTCCCTTTCATAGGGACGCCCTTACTCAGAATGGCTCCATGAAATTGGAATATTAATTGGGCCTCAGGATATTTTGCCAAGAAAAGATTTATAAGTAATATACAAAGTATTTATAAGGCAATCCTTATTAAAAAAAAAAAAATCACAGCCCTGAGAAAGCAGTCCTCTGCAATTGGCTTCTCTCTGCTCAGTAAGCCATTCATAATAAAATGAGCGGCCCTCAAAAGAGAGCAAATGCATTTGCAATGGCTGTTGATGTGCTATAAATCATTCTCAATAAAACGACTTGCAGAGATAAATGATACATATCTATTTAATAATCCATTATCCAAAATAAATATTCTACCTTAAAATAAAGCAAATGCACTTGCCCTGGTTGTTGATGTGTTAGAGCTGCTCAGGCTAATGGTAAAGTGATTTGTAAAGTGGAGCTCCAGCACTGGCCATTGTCTTGTGTGCTCTGGAGAGATTAATACCTCTTCATAACTCATCAAGAGAAATGCCTTAAAGTAAAAATATCATCCAAAATGTTCCCACATATCTGTAACCATACTCATTTTAACTTTCTCATCAGCTGCCTTTGTTGTCAGCAGCTGAGCGTTTTTTAGCCTGACTTCGCATGGGTGTGATTAGACTGTGACCAAGAAGTCAAATAGACCCACCTCTTATCTCTAGGATCTATTGTGTAAAATAGGTCACTGTTAGGTACACCAGAATCAACACTCAAGAATAAGAAGAGCCCTCATATTTTAAACAAGCAGGAAGATAAGGGGTTTCTCTAAAAAGTTGAATTTTTCCAGATTTAAAATCCTGTTGACCTCAACTTGGTGTATACATGGTGTATATGGCTGTTTCCCACTCAGACACTGTACTCCAGGTCCTTCTTTCAGCACCTGCTAGTCTGTGAGCCTGTGGCTCAGCTCTCAGCTCTGCAGGCAACCAAGCAGGATGACCGAGGGTAAGTCACCTCTCTGCTTGCCGTTCACTCTCCAACAAAGGGACTCAACCTAAGGTGATCAGTAGAACTTCTACCAGCTTTAAACACCTGCAGTTCTTAACATCTTGCTTTCTAATGTTTGTCTTATTATTTTAATTCTTCTGCCTGTCATTTTGGTTCCTCTGTCCTGAGTTTTTAATTTTAAAGAGTTAGTTCAGTTCAGTTGCTCAGTCATGTCCAACACTTTGCAACCCCATGGGCTGCAGCACTCCAGGCTTCCCTGTCCACTACCAACTCCTGGAGCTTTCTCAGACTGATGTCCATCGAGTTGGTGATGCCATCCAACCATCTCATTTTCTGTCATCACCTTCTCCTCTGGCCTTCAATCTTTCTCAGCATCAGGGTCTTTTCCAGTGAGTCAGTTCTTTGCATCAGGTGGCCACAGTATTGGAGTTTCAGCTTCAGCATCAGTACTTCCAATGAATATTCAGGACTGATTTCCTTTAGGATGGACTGGTTGGATCTCCTTGCTGTCCAAGGGACTCTCAAGAGTCTTCTCTAACACCACAGTTCAAAAGCATCAATTCTTCAGCACTCAGCTTTCTTTATAGTCCAATTCTCACATCTATACACGACTGCTGGAAAAACCATAGCTTTGACTAGACAGACCTTTGTTGGACCCTTGTTAAAGAGTAGGAGGCTCTTTCTAATTAAACTTAACACTGTTATCCCACAAAGGGTCTTAAAAGGATAACTGTGGTCATGATTATGGAATCCACTGAATTTACCATTCAGACATCCCCACTGTGTACAAAACATGGCTCCTGCCTACCCTCATCATCCAGAATCCAATACAGGGGAATATGCTCATTTGGTAGCTTCTAGCCAAGCAGTGTTCTCTGTCCTTTTGTTATCTACCATTCACAGTGTTGTCTGTGACCATAGCCTACCTGTCACAGGACTCTTGCCTAAAGTTGACTGACAGGTGAAATCTGACTCTGATTAACTGACAGTTCCATAAACCTTTCACCTGCCCCCATGTCAGGCTAGATGTTACCAGCTGGTGTAGCCCGGGTTTTTAATACTCCTTAACTGGAGTATTTCTGTTACTGTTATATCTTAATGAGCCTGATGGAAGACATTCCAGGCAATCAATGTCTGACAGATACACTTCCACTGAGTCACAGGTAATTCTATTACAGTAATTTTTCTCCATGAGAGTTTTATCAGTCCACTAAGAGGAGGCCTAGTTGCAAAAACAAACTATATTAATCAACAGTAATGCAGTACTATGAGCCATGTCTTATGTTAGGCTTTAGAATAGGTCTTTTGTCTCAAGGATATGTAAGTTACTGGCTATACAGCTAACTTTATTTTTCATAAAAGTTTCTCATTATCCTTCACATTGATGCAGTTATTTGAAAGCAGAAGTTAAGGCTTTTCCTTTTGAACAACAGAGTACTTGTGGTCTTCATGTCTGTGCCTTTAACACTCCTGTGACTCTCCAGGGAAAGAGTTCAGAAGGCAGAAAAGTGTGGCTATCACTTGGCCAAAGTTTCAACCCCAGGTTTCTCACTGGATTATCGTAATATGAATGCAGATCCCACATCTCTAAAGTCAACTGTTTCTGAAACTATGGAAACGACAGGTATAATTCCAATTAGCATGGCAAGTCACACTGATCACCTGCTGGCCGGGCCACCTGTGTGACTGTCTGATGCTCCCCACCCTGCTGTCCTCTGCATGGCTTCCCAATTTTACTCTGAAAAAGCACCTTCTGTTTTCCCTGCCTGAACCATTTTTCTTTTTAAATTTGGGAAGTTAACTTTTCTTTTTAACTTCTGAAAAGGAAAATAACTCCAGGAGGTTTTGCCCTACCTAAGGCATATGGTGCCTCATGATGATTCAACGGAATTGACATAAAAATAGCTACAAATCCAAAGAAAAATGACTCTTGAAAAATCTAAATCAAGGATTTAACCAAACCAGCTGGCTTGTTAGATGTATATTCAGAGGTCAGTAGATCCCTTTGTCCCATAATCAGAGCTTGATTTATAATTTCATCAGTAGAAGCTCAGAGGGTTCGCCATAGAGGGTTTAAGTCGTGTGAGCTGCATCATGGGGGCCACTGTCCAAACATAAGCCCTTTGAAAGAAAAAGTACTCGCAGCTAGAATAATTTGCAAACATACTGCAACCTCTGTCTGTCCCGTTTGACACAAAGTCAAAACTTTCCTGATTAAATTTTCTATCTCCAGATGTTAACTGTGACTAATAGCCAGCAAGTCTAAAAACTAATTAAAAGTAAAGATAGAGTTACTTGTCTTCAAGGTACAGAGCACGTATGTAACTATTTTGTTCCAGCCTCCTTCAAACCCATGATCATAGAAGGTCACACCAACAGAGGTGTCAGAACCATGGTTCTGTCTGGTTTCTGACCCTCTAACCTAGAGTGTCGGGCTTCCCCAGTGGCTCATTGGTGGTGAAGAATCTGCCTGCCAATGCAGGAGACGTGGGTTTGATTCCCAGTCGGGAAGATCCCCTGGAGAAGGGAATGGCTACCCACTCCAGTATTCCTGCCTGGGAAATCCCATGGACAGAGGAGTCTGGTGGAGGTTGCAAAGAGTAGGGCACAACTGAGCAACTAAAACAACCACCTAGAACATTACCCCAACACAAGGAGAGCACACCCAGGCCTGATTTGTTTTAGTCAAGCAAAGTTAAGGGAAGGATATTTACAGGATTTTAAGGTCTGGGCTGAGTGATTTCCACGCGGAACTTGCAAAGTGCAGCCTGACTGGCACTGGAATAGGTTATAACACAATC
Source organism: Budorcas taxicolor (assembly GCF_023091745.1). Taxonomy (NCBI): domain Eukaryota; kingdom Metazoa; phylum Chordata; class Mammalia; order Artiodactyla; family Bovidae; genus Budorcas; species Budorcas taxicolor. The sequence continues at coordinate 31,884,013 of NC_068913.1, read as the reverse complement.
ACTTTGGACTGATGGCTATAGCTAGGAGAGGGTCTTAAAGCAAGTTGCTTTGGTTAGATCATCAGCTTATCTTCTGAGAGTAAGCATTTCCTGGAGTAAACAGCTATATATATTTTATGCCTTTGTGTTGCTTAATTCAGGGAAAGGGAATTATGTTGGTCTCAATTCTCAGGATCTACATTTCCTTAAATAATATCAGAGACAGAAGCACCCCAGAAGCTGTCAAATATACATTCTTAGATTAACATTTACACAACTGCCCCTACCACCTCCACCAACCAATGACCCAAACAAATGAACTACTCTCCTTCCTTCCTTCCTAAGCTCTCTTGACTCTGCCTTAGATTCAGGACCAGTTCTTCAGGACATCTCTACAATGGCAGCCACATGAAACCATAGGCACCCAGGAATCCTGACCACTCCCACTGTTGGTCACTGTCATATTCAGGGAGCTTGTTTCCACGGGTTCATCTTTGTTCTCTGGGTAGCCTTTCTTTAGGACCAGAGCTAATGCTGACTGGCTTTGAGTACTGCAATCATATGATACTTCTTAGATCAAAGCTCCGTAAGAGATTGTTTTTCTCCTGCTGCCGTATCTTCCGACCATGGTTCAATTCTGACCTTTGAGAGCACACAGTCAGTAGCTCCTTTCTTTGTTTACACCTTGTTTCATGCCTTCTGGGCGGCTTCTTCATTTACTAAGCTCCTTATCTCTGACTTACTATTGTCTGGTACTCAAAACTGACAATACACTGGTGTTGAACTCCATTGCTCTACATGGGTCATGGTCTTTCATTCATATTCTAGCTGTAAGCTCTCCCCGTGGCTTCAAGCTATCGTTCCTTGACCTCTTGGTAGCCACATGAGGTTGTAAGCCCCTCTCCCCTATTCTGGCCTGCCTCTCACTCCACTGTGAGTGAAAATAGATCAACTATCTACCTGAACTGCTATTAATACCTTGAAAAGTATGCTCCATTCTCTCAGGAGTTGTCTCTAATATTTAAAATATATAAATATATACAAATATAGTGACAAGTACGCTTTCTTTGTTTTATCATAACCCAACACCCGGTTTTAAAATCCTGTCCTCCAGGACAGGATACAGTTAGCAAAATTGTTAGAAAGGTTGATTGGTCCTTCAAAATAAATTCAGGGTGTCCAATAAAAAACAAAGACAGCTGTGGAAATTATCTGTAGGTACTGAGCACAGAAGGCTTCCCAGACGGCTCAGTGGTAAAGAATTTGCCAGGCAGGTTTGATCCCTGCATCAGGAAGATACCCTGGGAAAGGAAATGGCAACCCACTCCAATATGCTTGCTTGGAAAACCCCATGGACAGAGGAGCCTGGCCAGTTACAGTTCAAGGGGTTGCAAAGAACAGGACATGACTTAGGGACTGAGCAACAGTCGCTGAGCAAACAACAGCAACTGAGCACAGAATGATTAATAAATGAATAGACTTAGCAACTGTTGCCTTGCTTTGGCTCCAGTTCCTATTTCACTTTTGGTTTGCAGTGACCATCGGTAAGGCAAATTGTTCACACTGGACTAGACTTGAAGAAAGTGAAGGGGTGTCTTTCTTTCCCCAGGAGAAATCCTCTCCTCTGGTCTATGGTTTGGCCTGGGTGGCTTCTCAAGTTTGTCTCAATATTTTCAACCTATGTCAGTGAGGAGGATGTCATTTTCTTCTTGTAAAAATGAGTTTAGATATGTAACTGATCAAGTCACTTAGGTTTATTTGATCATATAACTGCTAAAAATGATGGATTATCATTATTCAAAGGAATAAAAACACGTGTTGTCTGAAGTACTTCTTGGTGCTGCTACAATAAAATGAGCACAAGGTCTGAAAACGCTGAACATCTGCAGAGGATTGGTAGATAACCAAGACTCTGAGATATATATTCTTTCTGCTAGACTCTAATAAAAGCATTTGTCTTAGGCAAATCTAAGTTATCAGGTTTATCAGATAATGTAAGTATCTATGAAAGTGAAAGTGTTAGTCGCTCAGTTGTGTATGACTCTCTGAAACCCCATAGGCTGTAGCCCACCAGGTTCCTTTGTCCATGGAATTTTCTAGGCAAGAATACTGGAGTGGGTATTTCCTTCTACAGGGATCTTCCCAACCAGGGATTGAGTACAAGTATCCTGCATTGGCAGGCAGATTCTTTGCCGCTGCACTACCTGGGGAGCCCTATAACTATCTATAGCTATATATTAAATAGACAGATAGATAACATAATTAATCCATCTGTGTAAAGCCCCACAGGATAGGGAGTAGTATGCTGCTGCTGCTAAGTTGCTTCAGTCATGGCCGACTCTGTGCGACTCCATAGATGGCAGCCCACCAGGCTCCCCCGTCCCTGGGATTCTCCAGGCAAGAACACTGGAATGGGTTGCCATTTCTTTCTCCAATGCATGAAAGTGAAGTCGCTCAGCCGTGTCTGACTCTTAGCGACTCCATGGACTGCAGCCTACCAGGCTCCTCCATCCATGGGATTCTCCAGGCAAGAGTACTGGAGTGGGGTGCCATTGCCTTCTCCGAGGGAGTAGTATGGTCCCTGGTAAACACAAAAAGAGATGGAGGCAGCAGGCAGTTAAGTCCATTGCTCACAGTCATATAACTAGTCAGTGAAATGAAAGTATTAGTCACTCAGACATGTCTGACTCTTTGTGACCCCATGGACTGTAGTCTGCCAGGCTCCTATGTCCATGGGATTTCCCAGGCAAGAATATTGGAGTGGGCTGCTATTGCCTACTCCAGGGGATCTTCCTGATGCAGGGATCAAACTCTGGTCTCTTGCATTGCAGGCAGATTATTTACCATCTGAGCCATCACGGAAGCCTCAATAATGGCTAGAATTTGAAGCCAAGCAATCTGGCTCCAGATATAAGGATGTTTCAATAAGGGAAAAATATTCCATTTTATGGATACATGCATATGTATGGCTGAGTCCCTTTGCTGTTCACCTGAAACTATTACAATGTTGCTTGTTAATCAACTCTACCCCAATACAAAATAAAAAGTGTTTTTTTTAAAATCCACTTTAATGGTTTATAATACATTTCAACATGACCCAGAATTCAGGATAAGGTGAGACTTAGTTGAACGCCAAGCAATCTGAAAACTCCAAATATCATGGAATTAGGAGTTTCCATAGGGCCTTACTGTAGGAGAGGGCAATGGCAACCCACTCCAGTACTCTTGCCTAGAAAATCCCACGGACTTAGGAGCCTGGTAGGCTGCAGTCCATGGGGTCGCTAGGAGTCGGACAGGACTGTGCGGCTTCACTTTCACTTTTCACTTTCATGCATTGGAGAAGGAAATGGCAACCCACTCCAGTATTCTTGCCTGGAGAATCCCAGGGACGGGGGAGCCTGGTGGGCTGCCGTCTATGGGGTCGCACAGAGTCGGACACGACTGAAGCGACTTAGCAGCAGTAGCAGCAGCATAGGGCCTTACTGTAGGTCTGTCTCATAGATCAGTTTCTCCATTTCTGTGTCCCTAGCCCAGCACAGGGGCTCCCCAGGTGTCTAGAACAGTAGGGGGGATTCCTAGGGCATGGAGTTGCGGCTGTGAAAAGAGGGACAGGAGCAGTGAGAGATCTCTGATGGGTCATGACTCTCAGCACAGCTCAGTGGTTAAAGGCAGGGGTTCTAGAATCAGACTCTCTTGGACTTAAATTCTGACCACGGATCATGATGGGTCCAACGGATGCCTAGGTCAGGAGTGATGGCTCTAGCCCTAGAAACTCCATCAGCTCCTGCCACGGTAAACAAGTCTCTTCTCTTCACCTGAAACAGAATGCTTGCCTGCAAATGTCACCATAAAGCTCTGGCTCCCTCAAATCCCCAACATCCAAACAAAACTGCCTTGCCATGCCTTTCCTCATCGATACTCTGCAATCTCAATCACCATCGACGGTGGGTACACTGTCTGGACTATTTCACCCTTAGTTTCAACATCTGAAAAGTGGGAATTCTGGCAAGGCTGAAATAAAATCACTAAGTCACTTAGTACAATAGTTAACTCAGAGTAAGCACTCTTTTAAGATGATTGAGCACTCTGGTTTCCTCTGCCAGTGAATAATTAGAATTCACAAACTCATCAGTATTTCAACAAGTTACTGGAAATTACATGTTTATTCTTAGGAATGTTGTATAAACTGAAACTTTAAGTTTTTTTGCTTCTGGTAGTAATATAATTTAGTGACATTTGTTACATGGCCCTCATTAAAGAGTGGAAAAAGAATTACTTTAAAATGCAGATTGATATATAAAAATTATCTAAGCATTCTAATTTATACAGGCTAAAATGCTACATATTATTAACAATCAGTTCAATTCAGTTCAGTTCAGTCGCTCAGTCATGTCCGACTCCTTGCGACCCCATGAATGGCAGCACGCTAGGCCTCCCTGTCCATCACCAACTGCCGGAGTCCACCCAAACCCATGTCCATCGAGTCAGTGATGCCATCCAACCATCTCATCCTCTGTCGTCCCCCTCTCCTCCTGCTCTCAATCTTTCCCAGCATCAGGGTCTTTTCCAATGAGTCAGCTCTTCGCATCAGGTGGCCAAAGTACTGGAGTTTCAGCTTCAACATCAGTCCTTCCAATGAACACCCAGGACTGATCTCCTTTAGGATGGATTGGTTGGATCTCCTTGCAGTCCAAGGGACACTCAAGAGTCTTCTCCAATACCATGGTTCAAAAGCATCAATTCTTCGGTGCTCAGCTTTCTTTATCATCCAACTCTCACATCCATACATGACTACTGGAAAAACCATAACCTTGACTAGATGGATCTTTGTTGGCAAAGTAATGTCTCTGCTTTTTAATATGCTGTCTAGGTTGGTCATAACCTTCCTTCCAAGGAGCAAGCATCTTTTAATTTCCTGGCTGCAATCACCATCTGCAGTGATTTTGGAGCCCAGAAAAATAAAGTCAGCCACTGTTTCCACTGTTTCCCCATCTGTTTGCCATGAAGTGATGGGACTGGATGCCATGATCTTCATTTTCTCAATGTTGAGCTTTAAGCCAACTTTTTCACTCTCCTCTTTCACTTTCATCAAGAGGCTTTTTAGTTCCTCTTCACTTTCTGCCATAAGGGTGGTGTCATCTGCATATCTGAGGTTATTGATATTTCTCCCGGCCATCTTGATTCCAGCTTGTGATTCTTCCAGCCCAGCGTTTCTCATAATGGACTCTACATATAAGTTAAATAAGCAGGGTGACAATATACAGCCTTGACGTACTCTTTTTCCTATTTGGAACCAATCTGTTGTTTCATGTCCAGTTCTAATTGTTGCTTCCTGACCTGTATACAGGTTTCTCAAAAGGCAGGTTAGGTGGTCTGGTATTCTCATCTCTCTCAGAATTTTCCACAGTTTATCATGATCCACACAGTCAAAGGCTTTGGCATAGTCAATAAAGCAGAAATAGATGTTTTTCTGGAACTCTCTTGTTTTTTTGATGATCCAGAGGATATTGGCAATTTGATCTCTGGTTCCTCTGCGTTTTCTAAAACCATCTTGAACATCTGGAAGTTCACGGTTCACATACTGCTGAAGACTGGCTTGGAGAATTTTGAGCATTACTTTATTAGCGTGTGAGATGAGTGCAATTGTGTGGTAGTTTGAGCATTCTTTGGCATTGCCTTTCTTTGAGATTGGAATGAAAACTGACCTTTTCCAGTCCTGTGGCCACTATTTAATTACTATTATTAACAATAGTAATAAAATTATAGTTCTATAGACTTTAATTTATCAGCTTTTCTTTATTAGCCTTAAGGAACATTTATTAGCTTCCTATTAATGTAACTGAGAATTTCATAAGCACCAGACATCATACAGAAGGAAATATATTAATGCAGCCTATTGGGATATAAAGTTTTATTTTGCTTATGTTTCTTTCTCATTCTTACCAGACTTCAGAATGTCTAGATATAACAGCCTAGTTCACCAGCTCCTTATGGCTCAAAGTCACTCTTCCAATAATTCACAGATCGATTTATTGAGATACTGATCTGCATTTGTTCTGACTCTATTTTTTGCCTCCCCACCCCCAAGCAGGATTTGCATTCCTTTTTTCTGGAGCATGGGAAACAGACCTATTCTGGGAAGAGGTTGTCATGAGGGGAGAACACTGAAGCTACTTGGAGTCGGCAGTACCTTTGTTCTTCTGAACGAGCCCAAACTCATCAGTGACAATACTATACATCTTGGCAGGCAGGAAGAAAGAGGAAGGTTGCAAAAAGAGAGAAGTAGAAGGTAGGCTTTCATAACCTATTGGTGTCAGAACCTTGAGGAAGTGGCATGTTCTTGAGGAAATGGCTATGTGTGTACTTTAGAAATCCAGACCCAGATCAAATGAAGCCTCCCATCCTCTGAAAAGTTTCCCATGTCCCACACAATACATGGCGACTGAGAGCTGTCAGAACTCAAGGACTGTATTGGAATAATACCAGTAGTGGCTACATAGCCACCTCATGTTTTGGGCACCATGTAAATCTCCTGGATTTTCATATTACCTAAAGAGAGATGGAGATGGAGTTCTAATGGTGCTATGGAATTCAGAGTCAGTTTTGTTTATTTAGATAATACAAAGAAAGAGACTTGTCTTGTAGACTGAACAATCTGTAGACAAATACTTTTACAGCTACACACACTTTAGCAAAGCCCTTTGCACATGTTAGGTGCTCAGTGAATTTTTTTCTGAGAAGGTTTGATGCTGCAGGTGGAAATGCTAACTGAGGTTTACATAATAAGGTAGCCACTTGCCCGTTCAGATATTAGAAACTATCTAGAACCAGTGTTCTTGCCTGGAGAATCCCAGGGACGGGGGAGCCTGGTGGGCTGCTGTCTATGGTGTCGCACAGAGTTGGACACGACTGAAGCGACTTAGCAGCAGCAGCAGCAGCAGCAGCAGCAGAAAGCCATTACTTCAGTGATTAACCGTGATGTTGCCACAAGGCAAATGTGTGTTACAGAATATGTAGAAAAGAGTAAACAAAATAATGCCAGTTCAATGTGGCAATCTTTGTGTCACTTGCTAGCTGAAAAAATGAGTTATGCCCTTGTTTAATTTGTCAGCATTTCAATTAGAACATCATTGGTGACCCTTCCTCCTGACACAGGCTATTTTATTCTTGCAACAAACTTGGCCATTGGCCATATTTCCTGTTATTGATGATGTGAATTTATGTATTGCAGATATAAATGATTTAATTGCAGATATAAATGATTTAATTGCAGATTAGATAAATATGATGCAGACATTCCCAATCACATCATTATTCAAAAGATGATAATAATTTTGTCCCATTTGTCAAACAGTGTTATCGCATTTTAATTTACATTTTCAGAAGATTTAATTAACCAGGTTCTAGGAACTTAGACAGGAACAAGCCATCTTAAATCCTTCCTAGAACAAGGGATATAAACAAATAAATAAACAAACAACGAGAGCAGATTGTTCCTTTTACTGATATGATTTCTTTCCTCTAAAGATTCCCTTTTTTCCTTCTGGACAAGAAGAGGCAACATTTAAAGTGATGTATCAAAACTCTAATTAATAATTAGAACAAATATATAGAAAGTGTATTCAGATTTAGGACTAATATTTTAAGATCCACTTCGTTTGAAGTTGTTCTTTGGCATTAACTTAGATCAGGGATACATAACTAAAGCTGGGCTCCTTAAACATGGGTGGGAAGAGAAGTACATCTTTCCTTTCCCTGTAATGAAATTTAGCTTTTTCTTCCATTATAGTGTTGTCAATTCCTGTGATGTCATGGTCAAAATCTTCTTAGATCTTGTTATAAAATATGTTAGTAAAGAGGCATGCATCTTCTGTATTGTTATTATGCACCTTTAATATTCATTTCCTTTGTAGTCTTACATATTTGACTTAAAAACATTCTGAGAATGGGCAGCACCATGCTGTCAAAAGAGACCGTGGCAGAGAAAACAATTTAAGAACATTGGCTGTATACAAGGTTTCAAGAAGGAATTCTGGCTTCATAGACTGATCAGTGAGTGGGAGGGATCATCATGTATACCTCTGTATTCCTTTGTTTGTTCAGTCACTCAGTCGTGTTCAATTCTTTGCGACCCCATGGACTGCTACATGCCAGGCTTCCCTGTCTTTGATCATCTCCCGGAGTTTGCTCAAGCTTATGGCCATTGAGTCATGGATGCAATCCAACCATCTCATCCTCTGTCATCCCCTTCTCCTCCTTCAGTTCTTCCCAGCATCAGGGTCTTTTCCAATGAGTCGGCCGTTTGCATCAGGTGGCCAAAGTATTGGAGCTTCAGCTTCGGCATCAGCCCTTGCAGTGAATATTCCTTTAGGACTGACTGGTTTGATCTCCTTGCTGTGCAAGGGACTCTCAAGACTCTTCTCCTGCACCACAGTTCGAAGGCATTAATTTTTTGGCACTCAGCCTTTTTTATTGTCCAGTGCTCACATTAACACAACTACTGGAAAAAACATAGTTTGATTATACAGACTTTTGTAGGCAAAGTGATATCTCTACTTTTTAATACGCTGTCTAGGTTTGTCATAGCTTTCCTTCCAAGGAGCAAGTGTCTTTTAATTTCATGGTTGTAGTCAACGTCCACAGTGATTTTGGAGCCCAAGAAAATAAAATCTGCCACGGTTTCCATTGTTTCCCTTCTATTTGCCATGAAGTGATGGGACTGGATGCTATGATCTTAGTTTTTTGAATATTGAGTTTTAAGCCAGCTTTTTCACTCTCCTCTTTCACAATCATTAAGATGCTCTTTAGCTTCTGCCATCAGAGTGGTATCATCTGCTTAGCTGAGGTTGTTGATATTTCTCCTGACAATCTTGATTCCAGCTTGTGCTTCATCCAGTCTGGGATTTTGCATGATGTTACTCTGCATATAAGTTAAATAAGCAGGGTGACAATACAATATATGGCCTTGTCATACTTCTTTCCCACTTCTGGACTGGTCAGTTGTTCTATGTAAGATTCCAACTGGTGCTTCTTAACTTGAATACTAGTTCCTCAGGAGACATGTAGGGTGGTGGGCAGGTAAGGAGGTAGGCAGGTAAGGTGGTCTGGTATTCCCATGTCTTTAAGAATTTTTCAGTTTGTTGTGTTCCACACAGTCAAAGGCTCTAGTATAGTCAAGGAAGTGCAGATGTTTTTCCAGAACCCCCTTGCTTCCTCAATGATCCAACAAATGTTGGCAGTTTGATCTCTGGTTTCTCTGCCTTTTCTAAATCCAGCTTGAACATCTGGAATTTCTCAGTTCATGTACTGCTGAAGCCTAGCTTGAAGGATTTTGAGCATGACCTTGCTAGTATGTGAAATAAGCACAATGGCACAGTAGTTGGAACATTCTTTGGCACTGTCCTTCTTTGGGATTGGAATGAAAATTGACCTTTTCCAGTCTTGTGGCCACTGCTGAGTTTTCCAAATTTGCTGGCATACTGAGTGCAGCACTTTCACAGCATCATCTTTTAGGGTTTGAAATAGCTCAGCTTGAATTCCATTACCTCCACTAGATTTGTTCATAGCTTTCCAAGGCCCACTTGACATCACACTCCAGAATGTCTGCCTCTAGGTAAGTGACCACACCATCGTGGTTATCTGGGTCATTAAGACGTTTTTTGCACAGTTCTGTGTATTTTGGCCACCTCTTCTTAATCTCTTCTGTTTCTGTAAGGTTCTTGCAGTTTCTTCCTTTATCATGCCCATGAAATGTTCCCTTGATGTTCTCTTGCCTAGGAAAGTCACAGATATCAGCAAAGCCAGAACCATCATGGGAAGAGTGAGCTCCTAACATCCTGCTGCTTCTTGACATGGAGAGCCCAGAGGACTTGTATTAATGTTCTGTCACTGCCACAGCACGTTACCTCAGACTCACCATGCTACCATCTCACATTTCTGTATGTTGGGAGTCTGGCACTAGTCTCACCAGGCTAAAATTACACATCAACAGGACTGTTCCTTCTAGGAACTCTGGGAAGGATCAGTGGAGGGGATCATTATGCTGCCTACCACAGTGCTCACATTGGCATGGCCTAATCCAGTTGAGTCGGAGGGCTCTAGAGAAAAGTGGTGACCTCAAGAAACAAATTCAGATTTTAGGCAATGAATAAGGAGCTCAACTCACCATAGCCCAGTAGTTAGATAGCAATGGGTTCAAGACATGAGTACATGGGAAGGGGAAGAGTGGTTTTTTAAAAAAGGCGAAGAGCAGTGGTGGCCTTTCTGTGTGTAATTTTTGTTCGGTTGCTCAGTCATATCCAACTCTTTGCGACCCCACAGACTGTGTGGGATCAAGGCATTAAAGCAAGCAAAGACACACAGGGAAAGAGCAGTACAAGCAGACGGGTGACAATGGCAGAAGGCCCACGACCACAGGCTCAGTGACCCATAACAGAGAAGACATCTTGTGCAGCAGAATTCGGAACTTAATTAAGAAGTCTGAGAACCCAGCACAGCTCTCATACTTCAAGAGGTCTAATTATCATGTGTGTGTTGGTCACTAAGTCATGTCTGACTCTTTGCGACCCCATGGACTGTATCCTACCAGCCTCCTCTCTCCATGGAATTCTTCAGGCAAGAATACTGGAGTGGGTAGCCTTATCTTCTCCAGGGGATCTTTCCAACCCAGGGATCAAACACAGGTCTCCTGCATTGCAGGCAGATTCTTACCATCTGAACCATCAATAGAAGGAGCCACTTATCACTATGACACAATTATAGAATCCAAAGAACTTTGTAAAAGACACTAGAAATTTTGTGTACAGTCCATTTGGGTTTCTGGGGAGAAGAGCCATTGAAGAAAGTACCAAAATGTACCAGGTAGACATTATTACATATATGTGAACTTAATCAACTGCTCTGTTGATATGCATTTACTTAACTAATCTATTCCTGAGTTAAAGATTTCTTTATCTGTGAATTTCTGAGTGAATTCAGCAGAAAACCTGGTCACAATTTGTGGAGATTGTTTAAACAAGTTAGTTTCCTTGGCTTAGATATTTCCAGGTAACTCATTCTTAAGCTTTCACTTTGTAAAAGAAATAGCTTTGGACAAAGATAATATTTCTACATAGACTCATTTGGTATAACATCAGTTTGAAGGGAAATTTTTAATAGACTGTCACATGACTGCTAAAGATTTTGTTTATTTTCAGTGAATTCTCCATCTTTAGAATCTTACTTTCATTTGTACCTGAAAAATGTTTCCTTGAAATACTTGAAAAAGTATTTCAAAAATCTAACAAACTACTGGATAATCAGTCACCTATACCTGGGCCTCTTGAATCCACTGATGTTCAATTTTGCCTACAAGAACTTGACAGAACACCTTTGATTCTTTGAAAAGGAGATCCAATGTTGATCATTACATTAAAATAATATCATAAGCAACTCCATTTGGTTTGTATATTTATTGTTGGTGAAGGAGGCAGTAGAGGGATGATGAGAGTTTTTGTTGGGATCTTGAATCCTCTGTTTTGAAAATAACACAGGGGCAGATGCTTTGGCAGGACTTGATATACATCAAGAACAGGCAACAGCCACAAAAATGCTACTTAGGATAGATTCAATTTGCAGGAATAATTGATCCTTTTGAAGTGGTAAGTTTATTTCTGGTCATAACAGACTGACTTTGAATAACAACTAAATGCATTTTAGTAGAGTACACCTTTAAAAACAATGATCATTGTGATTGTTTTAAACTATACAGTAGCAGCACCTTAAAAGACAACTTAACAATTTTCTCCCAAACATCAGAGTTTTGCAGTAAACAGAAGGACATATCTAGTTGCTAACAGACCTGTCTTTAACATGGCCATCTTTGATAAACACTTCATGAATTATGGCTTCTATTTTTTGGATATAATTATGACAAGAGTTTCACTTCTATTTTAACAAAATGTCTTACTATATATACTACTAATGATTTTGTTGTTTAAGTAAGTAAGCAAAGAAATTTGAGTCAGGAAAGTCCTCTCTGAGTTTTAAGAGAGAAAACATAGATAAATTAAAATGCACATAATTACTGTACAGTAGAATTGTTTGTAACTGTCTCCAACACACTGTCTGTCCTTTGAAAACTAAAAAGGAAGTTCCAAGCAATATGTTTAAATAGAACATACTTTGTATTGACTGACTTGTATTGTCTGTGCCTTTGATCACCATTTAAGAGAACATGGCTTCAGGCCAGCTATAGAACACCTAAAAACAAATCTTAAAAGACTCAAGTGATGTTTTGTCCAGGAAATCAAACACCTAGCCAAAGGGCATCATAAATAAATTTGATCTCTCTTCAGGGGGTGCCCCTGAACAGGCCATTAGAAAGCCTCTATTTATTTCAACCCATTCTGAGAGGAAACTAATTAAACCCACTCTCAGATAAAGTTGATTAGGCCAGGAGAAGAGCTGGGAGCTCAGAGATGACTGACACAACCCTCCAGTGGGGGAGAAGCATGTGGGAAAGTTCTTAGCTTGGGCACAAAATGATTCAACAGTGAGACTGAACCAAGCCATTGAGAACTGGTATCCTTCTTAGATCAGAAGATAAAGTGGGGGCCATCAGAAGGGCCACTCCTTTCCTGTCCTGCGTTCATTTTATTTGGAGAACTAAAACTAAGGGACAATTTGGTGCAGTGTGATGCTCTTTAAATGATCTGTCAAACAGATTAGGGATTTTTCCTTGGCTTTTGTTTTCCAATCTGTCACAGACAGATACTTTTCACAAAAGACAATATGAGTACATTACTAAAATACAAAACAACCAAAACAATTTATAAAGCTCCATTTTTTTTTACTACTATGTTCAATGCATATAAAATTACCCTGTCTAGTTACTATGAAAATATCCAAACTCGGACTTAACTCCTGGGCTCATCTCTTTGCAGACGGGCAAGGGGCTACAGACCATGCTTGATTTGTAGCTAGTGTGCTGAACAGACTTCTGCTTCAGACAGAGTTGTGTTTAGATCCCACATGTCACCTATTATCTGTGTAACCTGAGAAATTGGTTTAACAATGTACGAGAGATGATGGGCTCAGCACACATTTCCTAACTTCTTAATATCAGGGACAAGATCCATGTTCCACTCTATAAATGTTAAGATACTGAGATATCCCCAAATTCCTATCTATGTTGCTGCCACCTGAAATTGCTATGAGAAGACAAACCATCTCTGCTCACATACATGCTTAGTCGCTTCAGTTGTGTCTGACTCTGTGACCCCATGGACTGTAACCCACCAGGCTCCTCTGTCCGTGGAATTTTCCAGGCCAGAATACTAGAGTGGGTTGCCATTTCCTCCTCCAGGGTATTTCTCCACCCAGGGATCCAACCAGCGTCTCCAGTATATCCTGGATTGGCAGGTGGATTCTTTACCACTGAGCCACTAGGGAAGCCCAAACCCTCTCTAATTTTCCCCATTTTGGGTACAATATACTTTTAGTTCATCACAGATGCAAATGATGTCAAGGCTTGCTAACAATGCATCCCAGGAAGGGTTAAAAGCTAGAAATAATGGTTTCTGATTAGGAGATCGGAAAAACAGCCTTCACTGCAACCACTGCAGTAGCTAAAATGGGCAACTCAAGTTTCCATACGATGTGGTAGGTGACCTCAGGCTGAGAGGAGAGTAATGGGGAGTGGAGAACTCAATAAATATTTATAGAATGAAGATTAGGAACAGTAACTCTCTTACTAACAGATTAGTTAGCAACAGATTTGTCCACTGGGTAAAGACATTGTTGGTATGTTACCTCTTAGGCAATGCCATTATTATTTTACTATCTCATGCATACTATCTTCAAGTATCCACTGGCCTACTTACTGGACCAGGAGTCTTCCAAATGTTTTTAACCATGAAATCTATCTTCAAACGCAACCTTAAAGAGAAGTCTACTGTACAAAACAGATGAAATCTCCGTTGTGCTAGTTGAAGCAGGAGGAGGTGGAAGAATTAATTTGTTTATCTTGCCTTCCCTACCTAAAACACCTAGGACACCACACAGAGCAGGGTTTGAAAATCTCTGCACTCAAATTCCGATGAATTTCATGCAAAGTCCAAATGATGAGTCAAGTGAATGGTTTAATTGCTGAAAATAGCCAAGTGTTGTTCTCATCTATAACTGGCACGTGTTCCCTTAGCTTTCAGCTCTCCATTGAGACATCTGCAAGATTTTGCCATTGGCTGCCCTGCCTCGTGGCAGCCCACCACCATTTTCCCCTGCATAAGACCATTTTCTCTCAGTGTTTCCATATCTCTTTCCTCGTATGTTGAGTAGGTAAATTCTACCCAGTGTCTGCTCTGCCACAAACTAGCACACAGGGCTATGCTGTATTACTGGAGCATGAAGGGAAGAGTGGACAAAGAAAGAAAAGACAGGCTCTCTATCCTCTATCTCTTTCCTGTCTTAGTCTTAAATCCTGTTTGGTTAGAGTATCTAGTGAGCCATCCCTCTTGCCAGTGACTCCACCTGTGACTGTCAAAGAAGAAACATAACAACATAATTGGCCTTGTATCTATTTCTCTGGGGAATAAATCCTTTATAAACGTCTATGTCTATTGGTTCTCTGAGTATATATTACGACTTCAGATTCAGTTATGTGTAAAGGCAAAGTTTAGAAAGCACGTATTTAGAGATTTGAATGGATTTTTCTTTCTGAACTTGTGACTTTTGGTATATAACTATAATAGCTCCTGTAACACAGTTACCTCACTAATTCAATGTAAGTGAAATCAAAACACAATAGTTACATGAATAGTCCAGAAATATACAGATGACAGCTTCACTGTAGAGTTCAGGACAGATTATAACTTCAAATAAATAATATTGATATAGTCTCTCTGTAACTCCTGCGAGCCACATTCTACAACTTTACAAGACAACAGGATTTGAGCCAATCTTATACTCATGATTTTAATCCAAAATGTTTAACCTGCCCATTTACAATGGCATGTTTCAGAAGCACATAGCAAGTAAGACTCATTTCCTTTCTTAGATATTATCTTTAATTTCTGAACTTGCTGATACATAAACAGCATTTCTGTCAGTCTTACAAACAATTCTCTTAAATGGAATTTATTTGCATTAGGCTGGATCTATAGAAATCATATAACAAAATATTAGGCAACTAAAACAAATTGATGCCTTAAAAATATGTTTTCTTCCCATCTATTCAGAATTTGGGAAGACAATGAAAGACAAATTCTACCTAACTTCTGAAGGGTTTTTTTTTTTTTTTTTTTTAACATCAGTACATATATCAAAACTGTTAATGACTTCTAGGGACTATTGATATGTTACATCAGTTCTACAAATCCTTTCTTAATAATTATTTCAAAAGCACGTTTGGTTCAGTTCACTTCAGTTCAGTCACTCAGTCATGTCCGACTCTTTGCAAGCCCATGGACTGCAGCACGCCAGGCTTCCCTGTCCATCACCAACTCTGGAGCTTACTCAAACTCATGTTCATCAAGTTGGTGATGCCATCCAACCATCTCATCCTCTGTTGGCCCCTTCTCCTCCTGCCTTCAATCCTTCCCAGCATCAGGGTCTTTTCCAATGAGTCAGTTCTTCACATCAGGTGGCCAAAGTATTGGAGTTTCAGCTTCAACATTAGTCCTTCCAATGAATATTCAGGACTGATTTCCTTTAGGATGGACTGGTTAGATCTCCTTGCAGTCCAAGGGACTCTCAAGAGTCTTCTCCAACAACACAGTTCAAAAGCATCAATTCTTCAGTGCTCAGCTTTCTTTATAGTCCAACTCTCACATCCTTCCATGACACTGGAAAAACCATAGCTTTGACTAGACAGACCTTTGTTGGCAAAGTAATGTCTCTGCTTTTTAATATGCTGTCTGGGTTGGCCATAGCTTTTCTTCTTAGGAGCAAACGTCTTTTAATTTCATGGCTGCAGTCAACATCTGCAGTGATTTTGGAGCCCCCCAAAATAAAGTCTCTCACTGTTTCCATTATTTCCCCATCTATTTGCCATGAAGTGATGGGACCGGATGCCATGATCTTAGTTTTCTGAATATGAGTTTTAAGTTTGGTTACAAACAGATTTAAAATAGGACTAAATTGTGAAAGATTGGTGTTTCTAGAACTGTTTTTCAAATAAGCCTACTAATAAATATTCATTACTTATAGGAGATGAGAGAAACAATGTGATATTCAACTACAAAAGACTTGAGCAAGGCTATAGACTGTTCTGCAGCCTGTAGGTGCTGAATGGAAGAAGCTAATGAGAAAAAGAGTGATTGTGACAAGCAATTATGTCACCTATGTGAACAGCTTAATTTTCTAAATTAGCCACTTTGATAATTATGACATCTCATTTGTCTTTTAATTCCACAAGCCCTGAAGTTTACCTTTGATTTTTTTCCAATCAGATAAGAGGCTTTGATAAGCCAAGGGTCTATTATGTGTCTGAAAAATTCAGATTTCAGGCTGATTGGCCTTCTTTTTGCTTTAGCCAGAGCAAATGGCTCTCTCCACAAGAGCTCTTCAAGCCTGACTTTCTTCGTTTCTGTCTGCAGTAGTAATGGGGGAAAGCGGAGAGTGTGAGGGAGATTGCCAAGCAAATTAATAGTGTCAACAGGACTGAAGAGAACACTGTCTAGCCTACTTCACAGGAAAGGCAAACTGTTTTTCAAATACATTAAAAATCACTTTAGCAGCATCCACTTTACATGCCTGCCCCTCAATTACTGAGCTAATTACAAATGATTTTGATGTACTCATCAAAGCACTTTCAATTTAAGACTGTGTATTCTTGCTTTTATTGTATTGACTTGGGAGGTTTACAAAAAGTTAGAGGTCTGAATAGAGAGGTATGTTAGAAAGACAGATGAACAGGAAATCCCAGTGACCAGTGTCAGTTGGATATCTCAAGCAGAGTTGTGTAGGAAATGAAGAAGTCTTGATTTAAGCAATTTGCAGGAACTTTAGTAATCAACTGGGCCCTGTGATCTCTCTTACTAGAATGTGTGTGTGCTTGGCAGAAAGATGCCAAGAAGAGCAAAACCAGAAGAAAGAGTAATTGGTTTACGTCATGACAGGATGTACGCATATGTCACTTCACAGACAAGGGCCTGAGATGGGCGATCAGATCAAACGTGGTGCCTGAAACCCTTAAAGCCGTAGACAGTTTGTTTTAACCAGTAGGGCAGAGGCTTAAGGAGGTGGCCCTCAGGAATCAAGAGATGACTGTTCACACACACATACCCATAGATATGCAAACACACACACATACACATCCCACCATGGCCTGTCCAGACAACACTAATGAATGGATGATATTTTTCCTGCTTTCCATATATTCTCAAAGCTGTGCATCATCTTTCCTTTTCCTATTCAGAGCTGCTCTTCTGCTTTAACTTGATCTCACCCAGATATGCTTTTGTGCATATCCCTGGGTCTCCCAAATCTTAGGAAAATAATTAAATTGGTTATGACCACTTGTTTCCAAGCCTGAGATCAGCTTTACTGCTTAACTCCCACTAATACTCCTGGCCCTGAAAAGATACCCAGGCATATTCAACCTCACATGGGATGACCTGGTCATCCCAGCGCTGGTCCAGAACCCTTCTGAGTCTTTGGGACTGTGCCTAGATATTTTTGTGCTTATGTGGAGGACTCTGTCCCACAATTACTCAGAATATAGGAAATGTCTTTTTTAAATCCCAGCAATACATGACAAGCAAAGAGTGATCACCATCATTGAGATCAGAAGGAGTTGCTCTGCTAGAAAGACAGGCAGGTACAAAGGGTCTGAATCAGGATGTATTCTAAGGAAACTGTTTTCTCCCTTTTTAATATATTCAAAGTATCTATAGCACCTCTTTATAAATATAACTATCAAACTTATAATTAGCTTATTTATATATTTTTTTTTTGCCATGTTAGTGTATCTCAGTTCCCTGACCAGGGATGGAACCTGGGCCTGGCAATGAAAGTGCAGTGTACTAATTGCTAGAGCAGCAGGGAATTCCCTATCATTTCATTTTTTTAATGGAGTAGGTTGTTAATATTTTTATATAAGATATAGTTTACATGCAATAAAATTAACTTTTTTTACTGTACAGTTTTGTAAGGTTTGACAAAAATACATAGTTATGTAACTACCACTACAATCAGAATAAAGAACAGTTCTGACACCCCAAAAGCTCTCCCATACCCATAATAGTTCAATCCCTTCCCTCAGACCCAGTCTCTGACAACCACTGATCTATTTCCTGTCCCTGAAGCTTTGCTTTTTCAGAATGCCATATAAACAGAATCATATAGTGTATAGCCTTTGGACTTGGCAGAATGCATTTGAGATTCAGCCATACTGTTGTGTATATCAACAGTTCATTCCTTTCTATTGATGAATATTATTCTCTTATATTGCAGAGCCACAGACTAAAAGACATTTTGGTTGTTTTCAGTTCTTAGAGATTACAAATAAAGCCACCATCAACATTCATGTATTTGAATCAGATTCATCGGACAGATTTAGATTCCAGATTCTAGGATTAGTGCCAATAATTCTATAGGTGCTCTTTCCACAGAATGAGTCACCCCAGCCCCTGATCTCAGTCTTCCTCGGACATAGGATCTTCTGGGTTTCCAGGAGAGACTTCTTTCACTTCTTGCACACAACTTCTTAAAATTCACATTAGAGCAAGTCTGTATTTCTTTTGTTTTCCCAGTAGTAAAAATATGAGGAAGTCATATTTATTTATGATGTTAGCTATATCTTCTAAAGAAATTTCTTCCTTACTTGAGGATACCTACAGCTTGAGTTTGCCTTTCCCTCTTTCTACACTTGCTATAGTGTGGAGTACACTCTTGACATTTAAATGGATGGTCCTGGAGAGAGACTTTAGTTCTTGCTTTGGTTCAGTATATTTTCAATTTCCAGGTAAGATGAAAATTTTACCATTTCTGGAAATCACATAAATGACAGCTAAGAGGGAGAAAATGTCTACAAAGAATGTTCATGGATAAACTGAGAGATTTTGAAGTCATAGAATAGGCCTAGCCTTTTTGGAGGTGACCCCAGCTTTAAGGACAGGCAGTATGAGACAATGCCAATTAATAAATAACATATTAATATATCAGGTTCTGGATAGTCACTTCCACAATCATCATTTCTTTCAGAAAACATTTACCACAGGTTTCCATTTGGGAAGCAAATTCTCTAGTTCTTTCAATGTATTTATTTAAAACGTGTCCCTTTCAGCAGCATATTTATTACATAGAGGGAGGTAAGACATAGCTTTAGTGTTGATGCTAGTTTTATTTTATTGGAGAGTAATGGCTACCCATCCTCTATGTATTTGGAAGTGGGGGCTACAAGGGGATAGTGGAAAATAGTGAGGCCTGTTAATTTTTCCATGAGATCATTTTTCCCTTGACATGCAATTTAATGCTTAACAATTTTTCTGAAAGTCAAAAGGAATACTACGTGGCCTAATTTTCACTGTGCTATAAATAGCCCCTCACAAAGCATATTTGTATAAAAGAGATGACATTTCTTTATGAAAGAATTTTCACTGGGAAGATAAAAGGAGGTCAGAACTCTTATGTGAGACATGTATTTTCAAGTATTCATAAAAATAGAAATCATCAGCAGTGGGAAAATTCTTTATGATAGACAGTCACACATAAGATATTGGAGCCAAAGTCATTTTCACAGGCGCCAACTGTAGTTTGAATGGAACTCAGCCAAGAAGTGGCTGCTGGGCATTTAGCTCAAGTGCCAGTAAAAGGGAAGAGTATACACACACACATACACTCACACACACGTGTGCACACATGCATACACACACACACACACACACCCCCCAGCTTGTAGAGATATTTGCCAGAAACATTTTCTGGCTTCTGCCATCTGTGTCCTGCAGCCATCAGTTAGGTCCTATGGCGACTCCAGCTGCTGAATCCTGCGTCAAGAGGTGGAATAATGTGGGAAAAAATGAAAGAGAGAAAAAAGAGGAGAGCACTGATGGACAGCTGGAAGGAGCAGCAAGGCAGCATTTAGATACCAACCAGACCCCAATTCCTTTGTAATGACTTAGATGCCATGAAAACTTTAGATGTCCCCTTGGCTGGGAAGTGATTACACATGCATTTTTATGGTTTTTGTTATTTATAAATCACCAGAGATGTATAGGACAATTTACAAAACACTTGAAAAAGGTCACGACCCTGTTCTACTGGGTTGATGGGCTTATAAAGAATACGTGGACAATATATCACTAATTATTTAAAAAATCATTGTGGTCATGATATTGAGCAGCTATATATCGAGTTCTTTGCACGTGCCAGGCGTCAAGTGGGTGCTTTATGTAAATTATTTTAAACCTTTCAGCACTCCATGAAAAATGTATTCTCAGCAGCCTCATTTTACAGATGAGTGAAATGATCTTAGAAGGGTTAAGAGACTTGCTCAATACTCCACAATTTGTCTGAGATCGAGGGGGTATTTGAACTCAGAGTGTGTCATATTCTAGAATCTACACTCTGCTATACTGCCTCTTCCTGCCACTCTGTTGACTTGGTCCTCCACAGCCTAAAAATGACCCTGCAACGTTCCACTATTCTGCATTTACAACAAGGTGCTGATAGAACAGTGAGGCCAAGACAGTCATGCTGGGGTTTCCCAAGCAAGTTAGCTCGTTCTTTCAGTTCCAGGTGCGACTGCTCTATTTTATCTATTATATAATGCCTTCTAGACCGGACGCGGGAGTCGGATGCCTCTTCTGGGTAGTAATTACTTTGCCCCAGCATCCCACATCTTCGAGGCCACCTTTCGGACCCTGGAACACCACAGCTCTCCTGGAGAGGGTAGAGCACCACTGGGCACTTCTTTTCTCGTCCTTAGGAGGATGAGTGTTAGGCTGGAATGAGAGCTGAAAGTTCAGATTACTTCCTGACTGCACATGTTGTCTCTTAGCTTCAAGTGTCTGTGCCTTCTTAGTGGATTACTTCCTGCCACACTGTCAGTTACTACACATAACAAAGTGGGGAGGGGGAAGAAGAAAAAAAAACTATGGAGGGTCAGATTTTTCTTCACCTCATCACTTAGCTCATTTCTTCCCTGCTCAGAACTCCCTTTGTCATCCGGCAGAAAGGGAGCTGGGGGCTGGTGGGAGAAGAGGTGAAAGAGAACTGGGCCCAAGGTAATTTATAACCACAGGCAACTAGATCATTTTATAGCAAATGGTACTTTCTCAAAATCTCATCATTCATACCAGAAGTCTTGCTTATAAAGTAATATTCCTCTGCTTATGAAAACATTGTGAGCAGTTGAACTTGCTTAATCAGTGATCATTTTGCCTTCTGAAGATTTGAGGCAAGTGTATTATGCCATTTTGCTGTTAAAATGCATCAGTGACTTGATCATTTAAAATGCTTTAATAAAAATGAATTCTGTTAGTTGATTCTGATTATCCAGTGCCAGACTTTATAGGCTTTTAAGATATTTTCCAGTTGTCAGATACTTTTTTCTTTGAGACATTTAAATATTTAGATTTTATTCTCTCTGGGTATTCCAAATATGGGAAACAGATATCTTAATAACAGAAATATCAACAGAATTATTCTGTGGACTATCTTCCCTAACAGCCTTTTAAAATCAAATTGTGTTCCTTGATTATGTATCAAACCTTTTGTTTGAAGTAAAATAGCAGCTACAGACCAGGATACATTTTGTGCAGATTAGGTGTTTCTTAAAGAAATACACTATTATGGCCTCAGTTAGAGCAGAATGTTTCTTACTGGACTCACTGGAGGCCTTTTCCAAGAGTAGTAACTATTAATAAAGGATACCGTGTGTGACATTAAAGTGTGCATTTAAATATGTGTACTTACCATGCATTCCTTGACTAGTCATTTGCATATATGTACAAGCATGCTGCTATGCAAGCATGCCCACACACACGCACACACATATACATATACACACAAATAGGATTTTCATGGTAAAGTATAAATATTAGGAATCCTGCAGTTGCAAAAACTAATTTTAATTAAATTGATTGAGCTATTTCAAATCCTGAAAGATGATGCTGTGAAAGTGCTGCACTCAATATGCCAGCAAATGTGGAAAACTCAGCAGTGGCCACAGGACTGGAAAAGGGCAGTTTTCATTCCAATCCCAAAGAAAGGAAATGCCAAAGAATGCTCAAACTACTGCACAATTGCACTCATCTCACATGCTAGTAAGGTGATGCTTAAAATTCTCCAAGCCAGGCTTCAGCAATATGTGAACTATTCAAGCAACTTCCAGATGTTCAAGCTGGTTTTAGAAAAGGCAGAGGGATCAGAGATCAAATTGCCAACATCCACTGGATCATCGAAAAGGCAAGAGAGTTCCAGAAAAACATCTATTTCTGCTTTATTGACTATGCCAAAGCCTTTGATTGTGTGGATCACAATAAACTGTGGAAAATTTTGAAAGACATGGGAATACCAGACCACCTGACCTGCCTCTTGTGAAATCTGTATGCAGGTCAGGAAGCAACAGTTAGAACTGGACATGGAACAACAGACTGGTTCCAAATAGGAAAAGGGAGTACGCCAAGGATGCATATTGTCACCCTGCTTATTTAACTTGTATGCAGAGTACATCATGAGAAACGCTGGACTGGAAGAAACACAAGCTGGAATCAACATTGCTGGGAGAAATATCAATAACCTCAGATGTGCAGATGACACCACCCTTATGGCAGAAAGTGAAGAAGAACTAAAGAGCCTCTTGATGAAAGTGAAAGAGGAGAGTGAAAAAGTTGGCTTAAAGCTCAACATTCAGAAAACAAAGATCATGGCAGCCGGTCCCATCATTTCATGGGAAATAGATGGGGAAACAGTGGAAACAGTGGCTGACTTTATTTTTCTGGGCTCCAAAATCACTGCAGATGGTGACTGCAGCCAAGAAATTAAAAGACACTTACTCCTTGGAAGAAAAGTTATGACCAACCTAGACAGCATATTAGAAAGCAGAGACATTACTTTGCCAACAAAGGTCCATCTAGTCAAGGCTATGGTTTTTCCAGTAGTCACGTATGGATGTGAGAGTTGGACTACAAAGAAAGCTGAGCACCAAAGATTTGATGCTTTTGAGCTGTGGTGTTGGAGAAGACTCTTGAGTGTCCCTTGGACTGCAAGGAGATCCAACCAATCCATCCTAAAGGAGATCAGTCCTGGATGTTCATTGGAAGGACTGATGTTGAAGCTGAAACTCCAATACTTTGGCCACCTGATGCGAAGAGCTGACTCATTTGGAAAGACCTTGATGCTGGTAAAGATTGAGGGCAGGAGGAGAAGGGGACAACAGAAGATAAGATGGTTGGAGGGCATCACCAACTCGATGGACATGGGTTTGGGTGGACTCCAGGAGTTGGTGATGGACAGGGAGGCCTGGCATGCTGTGGTTCAAGGGGTCTCAAAGAGTCGGACATGATTGAGCTACTGAACTGAACTGAACTGAACTGAAGTAATTTATGTGTTTCATTACAAGTATTTCCTTTTTCTCTCAGAAAAAAGGGGCTTTCCTCCTGTTTTATCTAGATTATGAAGACTTGACTTCCTCAGCGGTGGGTGTCTTGCCACACTAACATAGATAAAAGGCATTTAATGGTCCAAAATGAAGACTCAAGAGTCTGGAGGAAGCATGTCCCCCAACTTCATGCCTGCTCCCAAGGACTTATAAAAACTCATGGGACGGAGGGAGTGCAGAGAAGGGACATGAGAGGCCACAGAGAGAAGAGCAGAGTCAGGGTAGAGAACATCCCCCCTCATCACCCTAGCCTGTATTCCCCTATCTTGTATCCCCCTCAGGCCATGGAGGTTTCACAGGATTGTGACCAGAGCAGTCACATAGGAACCTGAGCTTAGAAAGGTGCTACGCTTCATGGCTCATGCTGGGCTGTTCTTTTGTTGTTGCTCTTGTTGTTTAAAGTGTTCTGCCAGCAAAGGTGGTGAAGATATCAAGGCACATGTTGGAGACTTGCAGCCTTGACTCCACACTTGGTCCCACCTTTGGCTGTCTGCCTCCCACTCTCTCTGGAATGGGTCACCAGGCAACCACTAGTACCCTGGGCTTCCCGAACCTCTGCCTTCTCCTCTCCTAGAAACTTCCACTGCCTCCACAGGTAGTGGGGGCCTGTGAGTGGGTGTGGGAAGAGCAGAGGCGGGTTGTCTGTGCCCCATGGAACCTCCCTGTGGACACGGTGGTGGCCATCCTGGCCCTGAAGCAGCGACACCACATGTGTTTGGTGGGAGCTGTGACCACCTGGTGAGCCTTTCACCTACACCCTACTCAGGGACCAAGTTCACCCTGGCATGAGTTGCATTCTCTGTTGTGTGGCCATCTACCAGGGGTTGGAGTGGCAGGTCCGTTAGAAGGAAAGATTGGATTCCCCATCTCTGGCCTGTCAGTCTGTCTGCTGGTGGGAGGGGGAACCTGCGAGCAGGAGGGTTGCATATACTCATTTGTGCACCAAATCTAGGCAAGGGCTTGGCGCTTGGCAGCCAACACTGTCCCCAGGAGTAGCCACAAGCCCCAGGGAGCATGCTATATCAAGTAGAAAATAGAAGTTAACATGACAGGTCTAGAAAGAGATCATGGAAGAACAGAAAAAGTTATGCATTAGTATCTTTTTCTAGGTTTTAAACATGGGACATACTTTTATTTTCCACTGGGCCCTACACATTGCACAGTCCTGCCTCTCAATGACTCCAGGATATCCTGGTACACTGAAGAAAACTCCCAGCACAAGTGACCTTTGTCATTCCCTGAGATTTTTCTCAGTCCTTATGGACCTTAACACATCTGGACAGCCCCAGCAGGGGCCCATGTCCTAGGTGTGTGTAGGTGGTGTACAAAGAAGCACTCCCTATACCCCAGTCCATTCTCTGGTGTCAGGAAAACTAACCAGATTACCAGACAACATGATGAGAACACACCTAGACTTCCCTCCAAACTAAAACACTGATTAGCTCTCCCATTACACCTGCATCTCAATATATCTCTTGATGTTTATTTCCAGAGTAGTAAGCATTTTTCAACAGCATTTTATTTCTTGGTAACTTTTCTTTTTTTCCCCTCTAAGGATAAAATGAGATATGACTTGTCCCCTAATTACCTAAAAAAAAAAGTTAATTAAATTAAATTAATAAGATCTCACTAATTTAATTAATTAGTGAGATCTCAAAGGCCTCAAATCTAAAACCTTGAAGGACAAAGTTTCGAGGTGACTGATGGATAAATCAAGATATACTTAGCTATTGAGCACATAGGATGTGCTCGCCATCTTGGGAAAGACCAGAAGAGGAGAGACAGGGCATGGATTGTGTATTGGTTTTCTATTCCTGCATAATGAATTACCACAAATCTGTGCCTTAACACAATGCATATTTATCAGCTCACAGTTTCTGTGGGTCAGAAATCTAGGCATAGCTTAACTGGGTTCTCTGCTCAGGGTCTCATAAGGCTGCAATCAAGGTGATGGCTAAGCTATGTTTTCTCCCTGGAGGTCTGACTAGGGAAAGATCCGTTTCCCAAATCCCTCCAGTGGTAGCAGAATTCATCTTCTTGTGATTCTAAGGCTGAGGTCTCGGTACTTTTGTTGGCTGACTGTTGGCTGAGGACCCCTCTCAAGAGCTAAAGCAGCTGCAGTTCTCTCCCAATGGTCCCTTCCATAGGCAGATCACACATGGCTGTTTGCTTTCTTAAGGCCAAAAGAAGAACGTTCCTCCTCCATCTCATCACCTTTGCCATATTGGCTGGAAGCAAGTCACAGGTCTTGCCCACACTCAAGGGGAGGGCATTAAGATTACATTGGTATGACTCCAGGGACTGGAGACCACCAACTGTCTTAGAAGAATTCTGCCTACCACAGTCAGGACATGGTTTCATTCCTAAGGGAGCTTGCACTGTATTAATAGCTGGGGAGACAAGACTAACACTTCTGAATCTTTGGGACAGGACACTAAATGTCACTATGGCTTCCAGAAAGAAATTCCCTTCCCATCCCCACCCCATACTACTTTCAGTTCAGCTCAGTTCAGTTCAGTCAGTCAGTCTTGTCTGACTCTTTGCGACCCTATGGAATGCAGCACGCCAGGCCTCCCTGTCCATCACCAACTCCTGGAGTTTACTCAAACTCATGTCCATCGTGTTGGTGATGCCATCCAACCATCTCATCTTCTGTCATCCCCTTCTCCTCTTGCCTTCAAACTTTCCCAGCATCAGGGTTTTTTCCAATGAGTCAGTTCTTCACATCAGGTGGCCAAAGTATTGGAGCTTCAGCATCAGTTGTTCCAATGAATATTCAGGAATGATTTCCTTTAGGATGGACTGGTTGGATCTCCTTGCAGTCCAAGGGACTCTCAAGCATCTTCTCCAACTCCACAGCTCAAAAGCATCAATTCTTCGGCCTTCAGCCTTCTTTATGGTCCAACTCTCACATCCATACATGAGTACTGGAAAAACCATACCTTTGACTAGATGGACCTTTGTCAGAAAAGTAATGTCTGTGCTTTTTAATACACTGTCTAGATTGGTCATAGCTTTTCTTCCAAGAAGCAAGTGTCTTTTAATTTCATGGCTGCAGTCACCATCTGCAGTGATTTTGGAGCCCAAGAAAATAAAGTCTCTCACGGTTTCCATTGTTTTCCAATCTATTCCCCATGAAGTGATGGGACCAGATGCCATGATCTTAGTTTTTTTGAATGTTGAGCTTTAAGCTAACTTTTTGATTCTCCTCTTTCACTTTCATCAAGAGGCTCTTTAGTTCTTTTTTGCTTTCTGCCATAATGGTGGTATCATCTGCATATTCTGAGGTTATTGATATTTCTCCCAGCAATCTTGATTCCAGCTTGTGCTTCATCCAGCCTGGCACTTCTCGTGATGTACTTTGCATATAAGTTAAATAAGTAGGGTGACAATATACAGCCTTGACGTACTCCTTACCCAAGTTGGAACCAGTCTGTTCCATGTCCAGTTCTAACTGTTGCTTCCTGATCTGCATACAGATTTCTCAGGAGACAGGTAAGGTGGTCTGGTATTCCTATCTATTTCAGAATTTTCCACAGTTTGCTGTGCTCCACACAGTCAAAGGCTTTGGCATAGCCAGTAAAGCAGAAGTAGATGTTTTTCTGGAATTTTCTTGCTTTTTCTATGATTCAATAGATGTTGGCAATTTGATTCTACTTTTGCTTTAACAATTCTAAGGATTATCCAAAGAATTACTGTAAAGCAATGAGCCAATGTGGAGCTCACATGTAAATAAAAACAGTTGTTTCCCCCCACTCCCAGCTACCTCCTGCCCATATGGTTTTCGATAAATTACCTCCTCTGGTGAAACAGATTATTCTATTTTTAAACTTCAAAGGGGGAAAAGCTTCCTTCTTCCTCCTCCCCATGCCCAGGACCTCAGAACGCTCCAAAGGAAGCTGAGTAATGCCAGTCTTCTCTGCTTCTGGTCCACAGCTGCTCCTTCCTATAACTGCTAGTAGGATGCAGGTAGAAAGAGTCCACCTGTTTGCTGATGCCCAGGAGGGACTGGAAGCCAGCTGTCATCAGAGAGCTTTCATTCAGCATTTGGTTGAAGCAGATTTGGGATGGGATCAGAATTCCACTGCCAAGCCAAGGATGACAGCAGCATCACAGAGATGTCACACTACAGGACCAGAAGATGGAGGAAACTCCTGAGTAATAAAAATGGGGATGACCTCCATCGTGGAAGAGGGGGAGTGGGGACATACAAGGAAAGAGAAGTTCACAAACTTCTAATCTGGAGCCCTGTGCAGACGACACTGATTCCCAACAGATCATTGTGCTTCTGGGGTGGGGTAGAGGACTTTTATAAAGGCAAATTCTGTGTATATAAGCTATTCAACCTGATTGTGCTGGGCTGTGCTTAGTCACTCAGTTGCATCTGACTCTGTGACCCCATGGACTGTAGTCCGCCAGGCTCCTCTGTCTAGGGGGACTCTCCAGGCAGTAATACTGGAGTAGATTGCCATGCCCTCCTCCAGGGGATCTTCCCAACCCAAGGACTGAACCCAAGTCTCCCGCATGGCAGGCAGATTTTTTTACCATCGGAACCACCAAGGAAGCCTAAGAATAGTGGAGTGGGTAGCCTATCCCTTCTCCAGGGGATCTTCCTGACCCAGGAATCAGACCAGGGTCTCCTGCATTGCAGGCAGATACTTTACCTGCTGAACTATCAGGAAAGCCCATTCAACCTGATTATTGCCCTATAAAAAGAAAAATAGTGTATTTTCAGTTAGAAAATGTATGCTGATTAATTCAGTAGGAGGTTTTGGAAGTATCTGAACTCAGAAAATAATTGTTTAAGCCAAAATGGGAACATCACTTAGTTTTCCAAAGAACCTTCTATTTCTATTGATAAGTCAAGTGACTTGTCCAAGATTCACTCCCTGGTTGGTAACTTGTAAACAGGATCATGGAGTATTTTATAGGAAATTTATTGAAAACTACATGATGCAGCTATAATTTATCTCCTGCCACATGGAAGAACATTAGGAAGACCCTGGAATAGAAGAGAAAAAGATGCTATGCCTGGGTAGGTCATGTCATAGCATATAATGTATTTAGGCAGACTTCTTTACCCTGTTTTACCCTCAGAAAAATCAGCACAATGACACTAACTTACACTAGCACTCTCTGGAATTCTTAGCCTTGCTCCACGCAAATTTTGGGTCAAATCTTTATCTAGTAGCCCTCTGATAAACTTTTCTCCTACCACAGATTAGACTTTATTCTTTATTTTCACTCATTTAATAATTATTTTGTACTCTTTATGGGAAAAGCACTGTTCAATGTAATAGAAAAAGTTATAAATGATAAATATTACAGACCCCATCCCCTGGAAACTTATGCTTTTCTAGACAGGGGTACTTTTTGTTTAGTAGTCATCTTTCTCTCAAGTCTTGTGTGATGGAATATTTAAAGGAAGCAGTCTGTTCAGATTTCAGCCATAAACACACACCTTTTTCATTCAGGCGTTTGTGCAATGATTTTTCCTAAGGTCAGTTACTTATTCTAAAAACTTACTGATCTTGTTTTATATCATTGTGATTTTCCTTATCTGTCCTCCACTCTCCTTTGTGGGGCAGAATCAAGCATGATATTCTTTTTATTTGTGTTTTATCTTCATTGTTATCCTCTTAATATAAACCTCTTTGATTGCGATCAACTGTAAAAAGTGTTCCTGGCTAAATACAATAGATGTATCTCTCAAGCACTACATGCAAACTGAACTTTTATAAATTGAATCATGTTTGTACTTGGACTATAATTTCAGAAATGTAGTACAAAAGAATACAC
Source organism: Budorcas taxicolor (assembly GCF_023091745.1). Classification (NCBI taxonomy): domain Eukaryota; kingdom Metazoa; phylum Chordata; class Mammalia; order Artiodactyla; family Bovidae; genus Budorcas; species Budorcas taxicolor. Next base: position 31,854,651 of record NC_068913.1, on the reverse strand, counting down.
ATTGTTTCAAGAAGTGGTCAAATAATTTCTGATGCCTACTTGAAATACTTAAATGAATATGCCTGGATCTTTTCATTTTGTATAGAACATACAAGAAGAATCAATAAATAGGAGATAGAAAGAAAATTCACTGTCCAACATTTTACCTGAATGCTGAACACATTTTTTCTGGAAACACTATCTGCATTCTAAACTTAGGATGCTGAATTCAAGTTAGTGCTTTCTCTAGCTGTGGCTGATTCAGTTATTTCACTCACAGGGAACAGGCTTGGAGCCTAACACTTTGCAATTTCTATTTTGCCATTAGGTTATTTTTGGTAGTGTGGGATTATCATATGGAATGTTTAATCCACTTCTGACCTTGTCTAACACCTTATAAGTATTTGCATTTTCTCTTTTCAATGAGTCAATGTAGTTCAGGATATAAATCCAACTGAAAAAATCAGAGGAGAGAGGAATATAGGTATAGAATGGACCTCTATTTAGTGTCTTCTATGTCAAGTCCAAAGCCAGGTACTCTAGATACATTCTTTCTCATCTCAGCCTATACCAATGCTAGCAAGAATTTTAATGTATCTCTATACATTAAGTCGGAGAAGGCAATGGCACCCCACTCCAGAACTCTTGCCTGGAAAATCCCATGGACGGAGGAGACTGGTGGGCTGCAGTCCATGGGGTCGCTAAGAGTTAGACACAACTGAGTGACTTCACTTTCACTTTTCACTTTCATGCATTGGACAAGGAAATGGCAACCCACTCCAGTGTTCTTGCCTGGAGAATCCCAGGGACAGGGGAGCCTGGTGGGCTGCCGTCTATGGAGTAGCGCAGAGTCAGACACAACTGAAGCGACTTAGCAGCAGCAGCAGCAGCATACATTAAGTTAACTTCCTTGAAGACAAAATAATAAGTGTAGTGTGGTACAGAGGAAAACTGTGGATTTGGGAATCAATCAGACAGTGGAGCTGAACACCTGCATGACTGTTAAAGTAGGAAAAACTTTAACCTCCCTAAACCTCAGCTTCTCCAGCTATAAAATAATATCTCCTTCTAGAATCATTGTGAAGATACAAATAATATATGCATAATATTTAGCATAAGATAGGTGCTCAATAAATTACAGAGCTGCCTATCTACTAAACTCAAGCCAAAGTCCAAATTCACAGTGTTCTGTGAAGGACCCCATCCATTTAAAGTGGTGGCCTAACCAAAGAAACCTAGAAACCTCATAATAGGTCCCCCACAGAATGATACTCTTGCGGGGAAAAGTCATGGAAAAACTAGGTTTTTTCTTTTTCCCCTAGATTTCCCTAACATCAAACAGCAAAAATGTCAACAAGGTAAGAACCCCGAACAGGCTTGAGTTCTAGCCTTGATTCTAACATGAGTCGCAGGATGTTGGGCGAGTCATTTAATCCTCTGAGCATCAATCTTCTTACATTAAAATAGCAAAGTTGGATAAGATAACCTCTAAAAATGCCTTCCAGCTGGGAAAGGCTGTGACTCTCATTTGACCAAGACCTGGAAGACAAACTCCAAGTTGTCTTTGTGCAACTCTCTCCTTCAATAAGGCTGTCAAGCAGAAACTAAACCCAGAGAAGTGAAGATCAGCTGATCATTTAAAAGGCCATTTCCTCATTCTCCGTTCCCGTTTATCAGGAATCTTGTTATTGAACCACACGTGTAAGTTAGAGCCAGAAAAAAGACCTACAATAGAGCTGCTTTCAGCCAAGATGGCTTGAAACCAACCAAAGAACTTGATGAGAAGAGATAACTGCTGGTCTGCATGTATCATAGACCATGTAATTCTCCAGGTCAAATTAAAAATTGAAAAGGCTCTTTGAACAGCAAGAGTAGCTTTTCTGTAGCTTTGGTATCTGCCATCAGCAAACAAAATTAACCATCTGAGGACCATTCAATAAAGGACTCATCCCCTGTTGCATTTTGTCAGGTCCACAAATCCACGTGTAATGGCTGTAAGGATATATCAGCGTCAGTCACTATCTAAACATATGGCCCAGGGGTTTCTTTCAACAGACCTTTACAGTGACTATTTACTAAAAGTGAAAGCTAAGAGGTATATTTATTAAAATTCTCTTAACTCCTGATGAATTTTCCTGGTTTATATATTTTTAAACTCTATCTTTAAAAAGGTACCATTCATAAACTCAAATCAATAAGTATTAATTGAGTATCTGCTGTTTGCCAGGGTCTGAGGTGGGTACTGTAGGGACAGAGCAAAGAAAAAGAATGTTTAAATGAACAGAACATAATATCTGCCTCAAGAAATGACCAGTTTAGTAAGTTCCCTAACTATGAAGTATTTTTTGCATTCTAAGAGTTAAATATGGGAACTTAGCTGAAAAGATTTTATTTAAGGTTTGAAATGAATTTTCCCTACAGACAGAGGAAGCCCAGCCCACTGGGAGTGATGTTGAGGCTGTGAGAATGGAAGCAAGAACACGCTCTCCTTGTTCTCTGCTCCCATCTGTCGAGCTTGATGATTCTTTCCATATTTCTTTGGGTTTTGTGATCCCAACAGGGCATAGAGCAGGGCATGGAGCAAATGGATTGAACAAGTTGGCAGTTAGTAATGTCTTTTGAAATGCCTTTCACCTCATTCTAATTTATATGTGTGAGAATAGATAAAAGATTAAGAAAATCTCATTCAGCCACCACGTAACTCACAGTATGGCTTTTGCTGTAATCAAGCCATCTGTGAAGGGAGAAGCAAGTATGGGAGGTAGAACTCGTTTCTCTCTCCTTAGTTACTCTCTTACTCATAAGAAGAGAATTAGGCTATGACATTTTATGACCTGATTTGATGATGAAAATTTAATTTAAAGGTTGATATCTGTAATTTTGAGATTTGTGATGTTGAAAATTCTACTCTAAGTATGTTATCTTACTGATTCATACAGTTTATAATCAGAAACCCTGATTAAATTTTAGATATGTTTTCTTTATACATTATTATTGATACACTTATACACAAATCATACACTGGATGCACATTTTACTTACCCATATTACAGGAAATGAAGGAAGAGCATGCTGGTTTATACTGAATATATAACTCATAAGCTTTTAATAGTGTACCTCAAAAGGTTTGAAAAAACCGGAGCATATCATGTTCTGCATTTTGAACTTGCTAGGAACAATATTGTGATTTTTTTTTCTCCTATGAAATGTAGTGAAGAAATATGAAAACTTCAATGAGTCTCCACAGGGAAAATGCTTGATTGTCAGCATCTTGCAACTCCCCTTGTGCTCTCCCCACCGTGACCACCCTGATTTAGGACCCTATGGCCTCTGCAATCACTTCCTGTCTTCCCCCTTCTAATCCCTCCCTCCCACATCTGCCAGATTTACAGTCATAAAGCTCCACATTCTTCATAATATCCCCTTGCACAATGTTCAATGTCTCCTCACTGCTTTCAAGACACAACTTAAATATCTGAAGCCAGCATACCAGCTCGACCTGCCCTTGGTTCAGTGATTCTGGGAATTCACCATGGTGCCTTCATTGACCCTTTACTTTCATGACTAGAATGCCCTTCCTCTCATTGGTCATTCTTTATACCCTACTCCTTCTTCAAGGTCTTTTCTCAGCTCCCTCCTTGATCACTTCAGCCAACAGGAGTCTCAAGGCATGCATTCCCCCACAATCATGTACAAAGCTGTCCTCTTCTGCCTCCTCACATTCGAAATTTCTATTTAACTTTCTCAATCTGCCTTATGTCTTGCTTCTGATGGAGTCAGGAACCATGAAAATATAGTCCTTTTTAATCTCCATAATTAAAAACTCCATGATTTTCCTAGATAGGAAAATATGGGCTTTGTTAACTTTGCATTAAAATTTTTTTTTACTTTGATAATATTTTAAAGGAACTGGTTGTTTGTCAAGAAAGACTATAAAACTGTTCAGTCAAGTAAAAGAATAACAGTTAACTTTTCTCAGAAAGTTAAAGGGCATTGTTTTTTCAATGGTGGTAATCACTTTGGATGTACTTGGTCAGTTGTTTAACTCACAGAGCAGGCATTGGCAAGATTTACATATTATTTGCCCTTAATGGTGACAGAGCAGAAGTGCCAGTGGGTCCTTTTGTTATCATTTTTCCTGAGGAAACTTATTTCCATCAGTCTCCAAAGGAGAGGTTTCCTGTTAGAGGGAAATGAGAAAAGTTCTCTGAGGTCATCCATGTGGGTTAAGGGTAAATGGGACATGGAGAATCCCTTAACAAAGGAAACACTAAGAATTTCAGGGTTGGCAATGGAGGAAAAACATGGCCAAGGGCCAATAAGCTCCATGCTCTTAAAACTCAGAGATTTCCTGTTCCCTTGGGAAATGTCTTTAATGATTATCGCTTCCATCAACAGAATGGCCTCGGGAGTACTGCCTCCCCTTTAAACCTCCAGCTCAAGCAAAGATAAACCACTCTTCCCTCCATCAGTCATGCCCTTTTCCATAGGTGAAGGATGTATCTCCATGTGGGCAGGAACCACTAAACCATGCCTGTGAATTCTTGCCTCAGAGGTTGTTCTTCTCTTTGAAGAAGAACAGGCTGTTCTTCCCTTTTGAAGGTCATTTCTAGTCCTGCCATATATAAAGGAATGCATCAACTTCCTTACACTACCTGTCCAGGAATGCTGAGAAATGTCCAGAGACAGTACATCCCGAAGGGCAGAAGGTGAGGTTCCTTTTGACAGGCAAGGATATTGGCTCCTCATACCAGGGATAAGAGTTAATTTCAATAAGATGACTCAAGATGATCATCTCAACTCATATTTTTACAAGAGAGAAGGGAGTAGACTTTTCCTTACTCTTCCCAGATGGAGCTCTTGATATTCATTTTAAACTTTAGAATATCTTTCCCATAACAAAGTAGACCATGAAGTCTGGACAGGAAGGAGACAATAATGTGATTTTTCTAAAAGGAAGTACTGGATTTTGTATTGTTTAGAGATAAACCACATTTTGAGTAAGTTATAATAAGACTGGAGAAAGAGAAGTATTAATCTTGAAAGAAAGATTTTGGAAATAAAAGTATGTATTCACTTCTTGGCAACACATACATGAATAGCTACTAATGTGCAACGAAAGTGTTTTCAAGCCTTGGTGCCTACGACCATGTGTCCTGCTTTAGTTGTTCAGTTGTGTCTAACTCTTTGCAACCCCACAGACTCCTCTGTCCACCACACTCCTCTGTCCATGGAATTCTCCAGGCAAGAATACTGCATTTCCCTTCTTTGTCTATGACCATACTTGACAATATAGTAGATGCTCAATAATGATCTGTTGACTACATAAGAGACAACAGGGGTGTACAGCCAACATCATAATAATGGTTGCTACTTATGGACTCAGCACATGAATTCATTCTCTCTATATTATCTGTAGCCCTTACATGATTAGAAATAATAGGATTGCTAGTCCTATTTTTTTCAGGTGAGGAAATGGAGGTTTAGGGAGGCTAAGTAACTTGCTTGATAAAACACACAGCTAATGGATGGTGGTTGTCTGCGGAAACCCAGGACCAAACCAGGGACCTTTAGATCTTCAATATAATGCTCTCCCAACTGAACAAAAATGACAGAATGATCTCTGTTCATTTCCAAGGCAAACCATTCAATATCACAGAAATCCAAGTCTATGCCCCAACCAATAATGCTGAAGAAGCTGAAGTTTAAAGTTTCTATGAAGACCTATAAGAACTTTTAGAACTAACATCCAAAAATGATTTCCTTTTCATTATAGGGGACTGGAATGCAAAAATAGGAAGTCAAGAAACACCTGGAGTAACAGGTAAATTTGACTTTGGAGTATAGAATGAAGCAGGGCAAAGGCTAATAAAGTTTTGCCAAGAGAACACACTGGTCATAGCAAACACCCTCTTCTGACAACAGAAGAGGAGACTCTATACATGGACATCACCAGATGGCCAACACCAAAATCAGATTGATTATATTCTTTGCTGCCAAAGATGGAGAAGCTCTATATGGTCAGCAAAAATAAGACCAGGAGCTGACTGTGGCTCAGACCATGAAATCCTTATTGCAAAATTCAGACTTAAACTGAAGAAAGTAGGGAAAACCACTAGACCATTGAGGTATGACCTAAATCAAATCCCTTATGATTGACTATACAGTGGAAAGGAGAAATAGATTTAAGGGACTAGATCTGATAGACAGAGTGCCTGTTGAACTATGGACGGAGGTTCGTGACATTGTAGAGGAGGCAAGGATCAAGACCATGCCCAAGAAAAAGAAATGCAAAAAAGCAAAATGGTTGTCTGAGGAGGCCTTAAAAATAGCTGCAGAAAGAAGAGAAGTGAAAAGCAAAGGACAAAAGGAAAGATGTATCCCTTCGAATGCAGAGTTCCAAAGAATAGCAAGGAGGGATAAGAAAGCCTTCCTCAGTGATCAGGCAAAGAAATAGAGGAAAACAATAGAATGGGAAAGGCTAGAGATCTCTTCAAGAAAATTACAGATACCAAGGGACTATTTCATGCAAGGATGAGCTCAATAAAGGACAGAAATGGTATGAACCTAACAGAAGCAGAAGACATTAAGAAGAGGTGGCAAGAATACACAGAAGAACTATACAAAAGAGATCTTCATGACCCAGATAATCATGATGGTGTGATCACTCACCAGAGTCAGACATCCTGGAATGTGAAGTCAAGCGGGACTTAAGAAGCATCACTACAAACAAAGCTAGTGGAGGTGATGGAATTGCAGTTGAGCTATTTCAAATCCTGAAAGATGATGCTGTGAAAGTGCTACACTCAACATGCCAGCAAATTTGGAAAACTCAGCAGTGGCCACAGGACTGGAAAAGGGCAGTTTTCATTCCAATCCCAAAGGAAGGCAATGTCAAAGAATGTTCAAACTACTGCACAATTGCACTCATCTCACATGCTAGTAAAGTAATGCTCAAAATTCTCCAAGCCAGGCTTCAGCAATACGTGAACCACGAACTTCCTGATGTTCAAGCTGGTTTTAGAAAAGGCAGAGGAACCAGAGATCAAATTGCCAACATCTGCTGGATCATAGAAAAAGCAAGAGAGTTCCAGGAAAACATCTATTTCTGCCTTATTGACTATGCCAAAGCCTTTGACTGTATGGATCACAATAAACTGTGGAAAATTCTGAGAGAGATGGGAATACCAGACCACCTGACCTGCCTCTTGAGAAATCTGTATGCAGGTAAGGAAGCAACAGTTAGAACTGGACATGGAACAACAGACTGTTTCCACATAGGAAAAAAAGTACGTCAAGGCTGTATATCATCACCCTGCTTATTTAACTTCTATGCAGAGTACATCATGAGAAACGCTGGGCTGGAAGAAGCACAAGCTGGAATCAAGATTGCCGGGAGAAATATCAATAACCTCAAATATGCAGATGACACCACCCTTATGGCAGAAAGTGAAGAAGAACTAAAGAGCCTCTTGATGAAAGCGAAAGAGGAGAGCGAAAAAGTTGGCTTAAAGCTCAACATTCAGAAAACGATCATGGCATCCAGTCCCATCACTTCATGGCAAACAGATGGGGAAACAGTGGAAACAGTGGCTGACTTTATTTTTGGGGGCTCCCAAATCACTGCAGATGGTGATTGCAGCCATGAAATTAAAAGACGTTTACTCCTTGGAAGGATAGTTATGACCAACCTAGGTAGCATATTAAAAAGCAGAGACATTACTTTGTCAACAAAGGTCCATCTAGTCAAGGCTATGGTTTTTCCAGTAGTCATGTATGGATGTGAGAGTTGGATGATAAAGAAAGCTGAGCACCGAATAATTGATCCTTTTGAATTGTGGTGTTGGAGGAGACTCTTGACAGTCCCTTGGACTGCAAGGAGAGCCAACCAATCCATCCTAAAGGAGATCAGTTCTGAGTGTTCATTGGAAGCGCTGATGTTGAAGCTGAAACTCCAATACTTTGGCCACCTGATGCGAAGAGCTGACTCATTTGAAAAGACCCTGATGCTGGGATAGATTGAACGCAGGAGGAGAAATGGACGACAGAGGATGAGATGGTTTGATGGCATCACCAACTCAGTGAACATGAGTTTGGGTAAACCCCGGGAGTTAGTGATGGACACGGAGGCCTGATGTGCTGTGGTCCATGGGCTTGCAAAGAGTTGGACACTACTGATTGACTGAATTGAACGGATGGTGGAGTGGGTGCTTGATAATAGTGTTCCTTCTGAAAAACCTTGTCTTTGTTTCTTACCACACCAATCCCACAGGGGAAAGAAAACATCTCCAGTGTAAAGATGCAGATTCGTTTCTCTAACAAATTTCTGCTACCAGTTAGATCCCTGTCATGTCAACTTCCTGCCTCATTCATGTCCATGATTTTGCTGCTACCAACGTACCTTAGTTCAGTTCAGTTCAGTCGCTCAGTCGTGTCCGACTCTTTGCGACCCCATGAATCACAGCACGCCAGGCCTCCCTGTCCATCACCAACTCCCAGAGTTCACTCAGACTCACCTCCATCGAGTCCGTGATGCCATCCAGCCATCTCATCCTCGGTCATCCCCTTCTCCTCCTGCCCCCAATCCCTCCCAGCATCAGAGTCTTTTCCAAAGAGTCAACTCTTCGCATGAGGTGTCCAAAGTACTGGAGTTTCAGCTTTAGCATCATTCCTTCCAAAGAAATCCCAGGGCTGATCTCCTTCAGAATGGACTGTTTGGATCTCCTTGCAGTCCAAGGGACTCTCAAGAGTCTTCAACACCACGGTTTCTTAAGGGAGTCTCATAACTTGCTTAATTCAAGACTCCAGACAGCCTCTAAGAGGTTTCCTGAGTCAAAGAAGCCCATGGCTGAAAATCTAGATGCCGAAGTATTTGTAGATCAGTGTCAAAGCTGCTAAGGGCCTAAATGGAGCTTGTAGGGAATACTTGACTTAGAAATGCAGGCCTCAGGGCTTTTATTTGAGTGCTTTTGAGGGTAAGTTACAGCACAACAATATGGAAACTTGTCTCACAAGACAGGAAATTAAAAGAGAGAGTAAGTTTCAGGTACATTACAATCAGCTACTAAATGCTGTCATCAGGACCTAGTTCTCTCCAATTTGTAGTTTTCAGGCTTTTGTATTTGGCTGATTCAGAAGATGCAAGATAGCTGCCAGGGGTAACTGGAACTGATATTTCCTCAGCTTCCAGAGAGAGAAGAGAAAGAGAGAGAGGGGAGGGAGGAAGTTGAGAGAGGAAAAAGAAGAAATGAGGAAGAACCATGGAATAGAATGTCTTTACTTCATTCTAATGAGGGTCACTTAAGTCACACGCCTATTTCTGGGTTAATGATGGTCAGAGGAAAGCGATGTACTAATTTGGGGGTAAATATATGAGAAAATATATGAGGAGTTCTTAGGAAGAGACAGGAGGATGAATTCTGGTTGGGAAACAATAAAGTGTTACTGTTAGGAGAAATGGCTCAAAAGATACAAAAAATTTAGAGATGCCAATTGTCCCATGAGTGGCAATTGGAGTACACATGGCCTTGAGGCAGATCCTCCCCACCCAGCACACACTGTAATTCAGGGAAAGTATGTAAGATACACACTTTCAAATTGTCAGCTTTTTAAAGGAGTCATGACGTTTCAGGCATTTTATTGACAAAACTGATAAATGAGACGCTGTCAGAGATTTACAGAGAAAAAAGTAACTTTTATGCAAAGAACTACACATTCAAGAAAATAATGCTGTTCACATTGAATAGTTTAGATAACTTACATAAAATGGTCATTTTGTGTTGTTGTTCTATGTAAATTTCTGCCAACATCCCATTTAACATCCTTATATATTCTCACTGGGAGGCAGCTTGAAGTGATGGTTTACGGTGTGGACTAGGGAGCTAGGTGACCAGAGCCAAATCCTCCACCCTGCCGCAGAACAGCTAATTAGTCTTGGGCAAGTCATTTAATTTTCTGTGACTCAGTTTCCTCCTCTGCATGTAAAATGGCAATGATAAGGCAATAACAAGGTCACTCTGAGAATTCAAAGAATTAATACATGTAAAGCGCTAAGAATAGTGACTGATCTGTAAGTACTAATATGTTTGATAGATAAAATAAGTGTCCCAGTATTCACCCTGCATTTTACCTCATGCACTGTATGGTTATCACACATTTCCCTCTGCATCCCTGGTCTTTGAGAGCTTATTCCATTCTGTGTTCAGGAAGCCTCTCTCAAGACCCCAATTTTACTCTTTATGTCCCCTGTTTAAATCAATGGTCCAAAATCTAGAGAATCTGACTTCATAGGTCAGCCTTTCTTATTTCATAGGAAACGAAATGGAAGATGGGAATTGCCAGCTGTCTGGTGTTTAATGGGGAATTTCCCCCCACCCTTCCGACTATTTTTTTTTTTTATAGTTCACCTATCGTACTCATGTGCAATTGAATGCCTCTCCCGTACACTACACTTGCCAACTCTATCTCCAGTAATTATTCTGTTGTAGTCCACTGCAATGTACCTGCCAACAATCTGAAATGTGCAGGTGGTGGCTGCTCAGCACTGCCTGCTTCGCGCTCCCCCATTTGCATGCACCCTGTGGTGGCAACCTAATGTGATGGCTCTGACACCGCTTACAATGGAGACAATGACAGGAGGCCAGGGCTGCACAAGTGCCTCTTCTATTTACCATCCAGATGATTTTTTTTTTTTTTTTTGCAATCCCTTTCCTTTCTTTTCCTCAAAGAGAGACAAGGTAAGAACCCGCACACACTATGCTTTAGGCTGATGTGAACCACTTGTAAAATACAGGAAAATAAAAGTCCTCAGTGCCTGAGGAGAAACATAGTCCCTTCTCTCCCCCATCTCCGTTGCTCATCCACTTCGCACCTACTCTGAACAATTAAACAAAACACAATTCATCAGTAACTCCTTTTGACACACGAGAGTATGTTTTTTCTTGACTTTTGTCAACAGAGATACCCTTTAAAAATGCATTCTATATTCCTTTAGGGAATGTGACAGATAACAGCTAAAAACGATGGGTTTTGCTGTAACACGCCATTTTTGCTCATCGATTCCTTTCTCTTTATTTTCTCAAAAACGAATTCTTTGGGGCTAGAATTTTCTAAGATTGGACTGAACTTAACTATTATCTAAAAAAAGGCATTATTTTAAAATTGTTGAGTTACATTCTTTCAATTACTTTTGAATTATGGAAGAAGTATAGTTTTCCCATTCTGACAATGGACTCCAAACATGTATTGGTGTGACTCAAAAATAGCCATCAGCTCCAATCTTACGAGATTAGTCTTTCGTGAAGAAGTGAAAAGGAATCCAAATCTGAAGTAGCATGTTTAGAGCCCTTTTAACATCATGATGTTCCGAAATTACAAGCCTGAGTGTGCAATTATTACATTTTTGTCTTCATCTTTTTTAAAGTGCTCCTGTTAAAAGTCTCATTTTGAAGCAGCTCCAATAAAGTATTCGTGACGAAAAGGAAAGAAGCCTCAGATATCTTCTGGATTCATTTTCTAAGTGAAAGCGCAGATCAAATGACTCTCAGAGCCCCCCTCCCAGGCCGAGAGCTGAGTCCTTGACCACAGCTCTCTTCTCGTAGACATGCCTCTGACTCTCTTCTTTCTGGGGGCTTTTCTGATCCTTTTTTCTCTACCCCGTTGCATTTTCCTTTTCAAATGCTAGCCTCCTCGTGGTTTTTTTCTGTCTCACACATCATCTTTTCAAGAGTATAATGAGACAAAAAGACATGTCCTGGGAATATAAAGGGCTGTGTCCACTTTTCTTTCCTTCTTCAGGTGATCGCTTTCAGATTAAAGTTACATTATACCTGTTAGAGGCCTCAACACTCAAAATGGAGATCGAAAAGTCAATGGCTTCTAACTGTAAGAAAATGTAAGGACTGATTATTTTATGGTCTAAAAAGGCTTTAGGTGTCTGTGTGCCAGAATCAAAGAAGGAAATTTGGCATCTGCTCAGTATTGGGTCGCACAGAGTCGGACATGACTGAAGCGACTCAGCAGCAGCAGCAGTTACTCCCTTAATTTTGTGAATAAAATTGAATCCAAGAAAGATATAGTGACCGGTGATTCAATTCAAACTTTTTTTTGCCTTGTTTTTATTGAACACCAATTATGTGTTAGAAACTACACATACGGAGTTGAGTGAAAAACAAGCACACTTAGGAGAAGCTGACTTCTAGGGAGGAGGCACATAAACAAACTGCGTCTACTCACGTGGCAAATGCAATGAGAAAGATGATGGGAGGAACAGAGCTTGAAGAGAGTGCAGAAGACAGCCTTCACCTCCGAAGCGTGGGACTATGGAAACGGGAGGAACTGGTGCCCGGGCTGAGTTACTTGCTCAGGGGCACTCAGTCATCTGACAGCTGAAACATGACTGGAATCCAGGTCTTTAAATCCCTTTTCTAGTGACTAGCACTTGACTAGTCTTCCTTTGAAGCCAGTTCTTAAAGTCAATAGAATGATTTCCCCCCTCTTTCCTTTGTTTCTGGGCATATTTCCCCTCTGTGTGTCTGTGTGTGCTCAGTCGTGTCTGATCCTTTGTGACCCCATGGACTGTATGTAGCTTGCCAGGCTCCTCCATCCATTGGATTCTCCAGGCAAGGGTACTGGAATAGGTTGCCATTTCCTCCTCCAGGAGATCTTCCTGACCCAGGGATTGAACCTGCAATTCTTGCATCTCCTGCACTGGCACTGTGACACCTGGGAAGCCACATTTCCTCTCTAGCCACCACCTAAAATTGGGAATCAATCCCAACTTGTCTGAGACCAAACTGGATTGGCACAGTGCGTGTTTATCAATTAAAAGTCTCCTGCATTTTCTACAGTAACACTAATGGGACCATGCTCCATATTTTGGTTTTCAGATGATTGTTTTTAAGGGCAGTAATTCTAAAAGAAAGAAAATAAATAAGAATACAATTCTCTGTGTTAATTTTTTTTGTTTCTAAACACCATAATAAATATATGCCTGAAATTATTTCTCTTTTATTGGTTTATTTATTTGTATACTCACTAATTTCTAAAAGGACTTGAGGTGACATGTAGAGTTCACACAACGTAAGATAAATAGATAAAGCAATCATGACAAGTGGGAAAACAGGGTTGTATCAATTTACATTTTAACTGATAATGCACAAGAGTTCTTTTTTTCCCCCCACATCTTCACCAACACTTGTTATCTCTTGTCTTTTTGATAGCAGTCATTCTAACAGATATGAATTGATATCTCACTGTGGTTTCAATCTGTATTTCCCTGCTGAATAATGATATTGGCCTTCTTTTCATGTACCTGTTTGTCCTTTTTGTGTCTTCTTTGGAAAAATGTCTATTTTGGGTCCTGCTCATTTTTTGTTTGGAATTTCTTTTTGTTTGCTATTGAGTAATATGTGTCCCCTATATATTTTGGATATTAAGCCCTTAGACAGACAGTTTAAAATATTTTCTCCCAACTTGTAGACTGCCTTTTCATTTTGTTGATGATTTCCTTTGCTGTGAAGGTTTTCAGTTTGATGATGTACCTTTTGTTTATTTTTGCTTTTGTTGTGTTTTTGGTATCATATCAAAAAAAAAGTTGCCAATATTAAGAAGGATTTTTTTCTATGTATTCTTCTAAGGGTTTTATGGCTTCAGGTATTATTTTTTAAATCTTTAATCCATTTTAAGTAAACTCTTGGAGTGGAGTAAGATAGGGGTTCAATTTCATTCTTCTGCATGTGACTATCCAGTTCCCCCAAAACCGTTTATTGAAAAACATGATTCATTTAATATTCATTTAATATTCTTGGCTCCTCTATCAAATATTAATTGATCATATATGTGAGGGTTTTTCTGGGCTCTCAATTCTCTTCCATGGTCTATGTGTCTAATTTTTATGCCAGTCCTATACTATTTTGATTCCCTGGTGGCTCAGAGGGTAAAGCGCCTGCCTGAAATGCAGTAGATTCGGGTTCTATCCCTGGATCAGGAAGATCCCCTGGAGAAGGAAGTGGCGGCCCACTCCAGTACTCTTGCCTGGAAAATCTCATGGATGGAGGAGCCTGGTAGGCTACAGTCCATGGAGTCGCAAAGAGTCGGACACGACTGAGCAACTTCACTTTATACTATTTTGATTACTGTAGCTTTTCAATATAGCTTGGAATCAAGACATGTGATGCCTTAAGCTGTATTCTTTCTCAGGATTGTTTTGGCTATTCAAGGTCTTTTGTAGCTCAACATGAGTCTTAGGACTGTTTTCTCTATTTCTGTGAAAAATGCCACTGAAATTTTGATGGAGATTGCCTGAATCTATAGGCAGTTTGGGGCCATATGGACTTTTTAACAATATCATTTTTTCTGACTCATGAACATGAATATCTTTCCATTTATTTTTGTCTTTTCAGTTTCTTTCATCAGTGTTTTACAGTTTTCAGTGTACAGGTGTTTCACTTCATTGGTTAAACTAATTCCTGAGCACTTTATTGTTTTTGATGCTACTGTAAATCTAATTGTTGTCTTTATTTCTCTGTTAGTTTGTTGTTAGCATTTAGAAATGCAACTGATTTCTGCATGTTGGTTTTGTATCCTGCAATTTACTGAATTTGTAATTAGTTCCTTTTTTTTTTTTTTGGTGGAGTCTTTAGGATTTTATCCATACGTGATCATATAATCTGCCAACAGAGACAATTTTACTTATTTCATTCTGATTTAGATGTCTTTCATTTCTTTTTCTTGCCTTTCTTGGACTTCCAGTATTATGTTGAATAGCAGTGGTAAGAGTGGGCATCCTTTTATGTTCCTGATCTTAGAGGGAAAGAGTATGATGTTACTATTGAGTATGTTAGTTGTGGGCTTGCCAGGTATGGCACTGTTATGTTGAGGTACTTTCCTTCTATACCCAATTTGTCAAGAATTTCTTTCATCAATTCATGAAAACATGTATTTTGTCAAATGCTTTCTCTCCATTACTGACATCTCAATAGACCATATGGTTTCTGTCTTTCAGACTATCAGTGCAGTGTATCATACTTATCGATTTGTGTATGTTGAACTACCCCTGCATCCCAGGGATAAATCCCACTTGATCATGATGTATGTTCCTTTTAATATCTTGTTTAATTTTGCTGGAATTATGCAGTAAAAGAGAGTGGTCCAGCCAAACGACCTTCCGGTGGTCCTGGACAAGACATTCAAGTCTTAACATGTGATTAAGACTTTTTGAGGCCTCCTGTCCAGACTTGTCACCAACTGAATATCATCAAGTGACCCCAGATGATGCCACAAAATTCAGTGGACTCCTCCAGCTAAACCCTGCTTAAATTCCTGACCAACAGATTGTGACCTTGTAAGCATATGAAATGAATAGTAACTTTAAAGCAATAATTATGGGGTGTCTTCTTAGTTTCAATAGATAATTGGCAAGAATTTGTCACTGCCAGGATGATCTTACCAACAAGACTAACAATTCAGCCATTTTGATCCTCTGGGCTTTAAATGTTTCAGTGCTTTTCTCCTGATAGATATCACATGACTCCTGGGTAGGTTATGTATGGTCAGAGAGAATCTGGACTCTGTCCAAATTTTCATAATTTTTTTCACATTAATCTGTGAAATAATTCCAGCTTTAAATACAGTATCTTGTATTTTCCCCTAACTGCTTATTCAAATCTCCTACAACAATTCTTCCCCTGAGCAGTTATGAAATTGATCTTAATAAATGCAGATCTGATCTTGCCAATCCCAAGCTTAAAATCCTTTAGTGGTTGACCTTGAGATAAAGTCCACATTATAAACCATTCATCCCTTCAGTCCTTTCCCTGCCATTTTCCCAGCACTCTGTAGCTTCAAATCTCCTAGTAAACGGCTAAGTCTCCCGGCTGGGCTCTGGCGTGTGCTATTCCCCTTGCCTGGAACATTTGTCTCCCAGGCCTCTTGGCTAACTCACCATCATTCAAATCCTAGGTCACCCTTCATCTCTTTAATGAAGCTTTTCTTGAGTCTTTCCGCTGTGTTCCTACATCTTGTGCTTACAGAATCTTAGTGCTTATCACCCTCACTTGGACTAAATGTTACTCCAAAAAGTGTGTATAACTTTGGATAAGCCAATTTAAATGACCTTGTGTTTTTAAATACCTAAAAGATTGATGAAATTATTTTTTACAGTTAATACACTTTCATTACAAAATTAAAGAGCAAAAAGGAAAGAGATAAACAGCCCACACACTGCTGAAATAGTGGGTCACAGCCACCATGATATTAATATTGATGTTCTCATGAAATTCCATGAAAATGGAAATAGAGACTCGAGAAGTATTTCATAAAAGATTAAAAGTCTCATTTATCTTTCCTATAATATAGTAAATCAAAAAGTCTTATGTGCATTCTATATGCTATAATATTTTCCAACTTAGTTTCTGCTGAAAGGCTACTTTCACTTTTTTAAATAACAGCTTTTAAGGTGAAGGAATTTTGTAAAAATGTGTTAAAAATAAACCCTATATTTTCTTCAATTATAATTATGTGGTAAACTTAATGAAATAACTTTGAAAGTACCAGGTTATAATCCCTACCAAGGAAGTCACCTTTTTACTTAAATTTCTCTATCCCAGAGTTAACAGAACAACTGGAACAACTAGACCTTCAGGGTTTGGGGCTAAGTTAGCTCCTTACACGATGCTGCAAGAGAATGTGAATGATCATTTTGTTTCTTGTCCCAAGGTTGGTACATATGTGGTAAGCTCTGGATGCTTAAAAGAAAAGTCAATTTATTGTATACATTGGATGTCTGAGGGGATTTCACTAAGCCTCTTGGGTCACTTTATGCAAAGACATATGGTATTATGGTTTATTTCTTGCCTTTCAGTTGCTTTTACATGATAATGACTTGAAATATTTCCAATTAAAAGATCTGTCTCAATAAACAGTAAGTTCCTATCATATAGCACAGGGAACTATATTTAGTATCCTGTAATAAACCATAAAGGAAAAGAATATGAAACTGAACCACACTGCTATACACCAGAAACTGATACAACGTTGTAAATCAACTATACCTCAACTAAAAAAAAATCATCTCAGAACAAGCATTGGCCCTCAAGGAAGTTCTCCAGTGCAAATTCTACTTAAATGTTTTAAAACAAAGATTTGCTTTGCCACAGAGTAGCTTCCCTTTAATTTAAACTCCATAAAGCAAAATCACAAGAAAACAATGGAGCTTTGTTAAAGAGTTAAGAATGCTCTCCATCTCTTTTTGTTGCAGGGTAATGTCCAAATTACTTTCTTCTCTGAATTTATGATGTTATAATTCTTTAGAAAAGGATCATGGTCCATTTTAAAAGTGTGATTTCTCATGAACTCTTGACATTTAGTCTTCCCTCTGTTTTGCAGAACTCTGTACCTGTCACCAGCAGTCCTTAGACTTGTTTTCTACAAGACCATGTCCCTCGGGACAAACTCACCTTCCTCCAGGGAAGGTTGAGGCACTTGCCATGCTTCAGAGGAGTCAGTGCTCTCCAAATGGAGCTGAAGCAGGTAGACTACATGTCTCACTAGTATAGAAGGGATTCTGGAGTACATGATTTGGCTTGTGCCAAAGCTATACCTTCCAGGGCTGCTCTTAGAAGATCCCTGAAGCCAGTATTCATCTTTGTCTATGCTTATAGCAAATGGCGGGCTTCCCTTGTGGCTCAGCTGTTAAAAAATCTGCCTGCAATGTGGGAGACCTGGATTCGATCCCTGGTTGGGAAGATCCCATGGAGAAGGGAATGGCTATGCACTCCAGTATTCTGGCCTGGAGAATTCCATGGCCTATAGTCCATGTGGTCGCAAAGAGTCAGACACAATTGAGTGACTTTCACTTGTCACTTGTCATAGCCAATGGCAGGGATGCCACAAAAGTCTACTTCACTGCCAAAGACATTATGTTTTCAATCTATCTTCACTTGATATAATTTTATTAAAGAGACACAACCTAATTAAAAGGAAATCCTTGTTACTATGATGTCTACTAGGAATATTATGATTAGAAGTAAATCATCACAACATCTATAATAAACATATTCTCCAACATTGTGTGTTTTGATTATAAAATTTTTTCTCTTAGCTGACCATAACACCTCCCAGCTTGGGAAGACTTTATTTTTTGAATAAAAATTGAATCCACTTGGCAGTTTCTAATGAACGTAAATAGAAAATTATTTACCCTTGTGCTGTTCTCTCCCATTTAGTTGCCTTCTTTGGTGACAAAAGTACCAATTGTCAATGCCTTGGAATCTAATAATTAAAAGTAACTTACTTTCTATAGCCCACCAGACTCCTCTGTCCATGGAATTCTCCAGACAAGAATACTGGAGTGGGTAGCCGTTCCCTTCTCCAGGGGATCTTTCCAGCTCAGGGATTGAACCCTGGTCTCCTGCATTGGCAGGCAGATTCTTTACCATGTGAGCCACCAGGAAAGCCCTCATATTACAAAGTGAACAACATACCACCCGGGTCCGTACTGGGAAAAAGTTCTAGTAAGTTCCATACTCTGCAGCATCCAGAGGTAAGTTCATGCCATGTCTCTGGTAATTCTTCAGACCTTTATGACACCATGTATTTTATACACAAGGGATGTACTAGGTGTTTAATGACCATTCATTGCATTGCTTATGAAAAAAGATCTTTCTTCTTCCAGAGAATATTAGAATGATTCACTCATGAGGAGCAGCAATTTTTTACCTTTTTGTAGGAAAGAGTTTGAGCAAAATACCAACCAAGGGCCTACAGTTCTGGAGACAGAGAGTAAACCCTAACAAAAATGTATTTGCTGATCTGGAAAGCAAATTTCTGTACGAGAAATTCTATTATTAATACAAAACTATTGATGTATGTATGTAGTCATGTAAGGATGTGAGAGTTGAACCATAAAGAAAGCTGAGTGTCAAGGAATTGATGCTTTTGAACTGTGGTGTTGGAAAAGGCACTTGAGAGTCCCTTGGACTGCAAGGAGATCCAACAAGTCAATTCTAAAGGAAATCAGTCCTGAATAGTCATTGGAAGGACTGATGCTGAAGCTGAAGCTCCAATACTTTGGCCACCTGATACGACGAACTGATTCATTAGAAAAGACCCTGATGCTAGGAAAGATTGAAGGCAGGAGGAGAAGGGGACGACAGAGGACAAGATGGTTGGATGGTATCACCGATTCGATGGATATGAGTTTGAGCAAGCTCTGGGTATTGGTGATGGACAGGGAAGCCTGGTGTGCTGCACTCCATGGGGTCGCAAAGAGTTGGCCATGACTGAGTGACTGAACTGAACTGAATTGATGGAAAGGACATTCTATTTCAGTTTATCAGTGTAGAAGAATCAACCTACACGCATTGGCAAAGTTCACTTTGAACAAAGGAATACATAAGGGCTCTAGAAGTTTCCATGTTTAGACCTTCCAACCATAGGCTTAGTCCTTCCCAGGAGGTGATCTAATTCTCACCATGGCAACCAATAAAATTCCTTGTATACCTTGAATGCATTTCAGATCTGCTCCCGGGACTGTACCTGGATGTGAAATGCGTCCAGAACCCTGAATCAGCTTAGACGAGGACACACCAGGCTCTTTGAGATCTTGTTTCAAACTCACCAAGAATTCTAACTTCAAGCAAGGTCTCTGTCTCAAACCTCCAGTCGTATTCTATCCATCACTTGGGGTTTCTGGGCACAGTTCTAAACTCCCTGTCTATCCCAGGCTCTGTTCTTTTTCCTCCCTAAGCTGTCAAGGCAACCCCACTACAAAGGTCCCAGAAGAATTTCTGGCCAAATTTCCCAAGATACACTAGAGAAATCATGCACAGATTTAGGACAAGTCAGATTGTGTTTTGAGTGACTCTGGTGCATGCTGGTCCATGAAAGGCCCTGTGCCATCTGGGAATGCAGACATCATCTAGGTTCACTTCAAGCGGCCTGTCCTCTGTAGGCTTTCTCCAGTCACTCTGACTAAATATGCTCATGGCCCTTAACGTCTCCTCTGTGGCTGTTACAGGTAGTAACCATTCAGTCACTGGAGTAATTTACGGTATGCCCTGTGCCTGGAATGTAGTAGGATCATAATAGGTGTTGAGTCAATAAATGAACTAATGAAGTGGCTAATTAGTAATTGGATTAAATTAAACATGATGCCAACATATATAAATTATCTCATTCTAGATTAGGCTTAAAAGTATAAGAGAGGTGATTGTGTCACCTCATTTAAACATTGATTTATTCTGCAATACTGCTAAATGGTTAAGAATAAAGAATTAAAAGTCAGGCAAACCTGACCAACTATTTGATATTTGACAAATTACCATCTCTAAGTCCCATTTCCTCATTTGTGAAATTTTTCAAAATTAAGAAAATATTCTTTAATGTACTAACATGGATATTTTCATTCATAATCTTCAAAAACGAGCCCAGACATACACTTGTCTTCCCAACATTAGAAAGAGATGAGAGAGAAGAAAGAAAAATGCAATGGGTACCAGCATTGTTTCTAAGCGTTTCCCCAGTGAGGAGTTGGTCCTGTGCTCCCGCCACTCCATCGAGCCCATGAAGGATAGCTCAATGAATAACTAACAGATGATTACATTTATGAGGAGAGAGTACTCAGAGCAGACAGCCACTTCCTACAGGTGACAAGCAATCTTCCGCTGGGGCCTCACCTGACGAGTCATTTTGGGATGCGATCACAAGGGTTGGAGACTGATGAAATTATCCTGTCCAGCATCAAACACAAAGTGGTTGTAAATCAGCAGAGGCTGTGGCAGAGGGAGAACAGCTCATTCTTTATGCTTTGCAGACAGTTTGCACCTGGGGGCTGCATCAGGCATCCTAACAATCATTAAGTGACCCTATCAAGAGATTTAATTAAAAAAAAAAACACATTAGCCATCTATTGACTTGAACCCTTCAGCTGTTGATTTGAAAGCAAGTTATATGATTTAAAAACTTGAATGTGTTGAGGCTAACTCAGCATAGCATGGGCAACTCGTATAAATAAATAGACGCCTGCCTGTTATAACTCTCCACTTGACCTTGCCAGACGATTGTGTACTGAACTTAGACTATCACTGTGTTTCCTGAGGCTTACTTAGGGAAACGCAACCTAAATAAAAAAGCAAGCCAGATAGAGTTTAACCTGGTCAAGGGACTTCTACAAAATCAGAAATTGATCTTGCAAATGCATTCTATAAAAAAAGAAGGAATAAAATATGGATGATTTATCCGTGGTATCTGCTGAACAGCACTTGATTTACACATGAGCTAAAGAAATGTGGAGAAACCATTTTGAAGTTGCCCTGCGGACGGAATCATATTTTAAGAGTAAAAAATTGGCAGGTTTCATTGAATAGGGAAGGAGCTTTCTAAGGATCCCATTTCCCCATCACCGCAAAAGGGATTTATTTGCATTGTTCCCTTTAGTAGTATTGGGAAGTTCCAGTGTAAATCCTTTAGGTTTCACTGTAGGAACCAGCTACTCAGAGGTTTCCAATGCTTGATGCTTTGTACAAAATTGTAGCTTTAAAAAGTGAATGGGAAAAACTATTTTTAAATGTTTATGCTAGAATGGTGGCCAGGCTTACCCAGGGTCATGTTGCAGGCTTATACAAACCCAATGGCTTCCTGATTTCCTCGCAGAACCTGCTATGCAAGGGCATGTGAGTGGCTCTGCATGAAAGGCCTGTGCACATTTAAATAGGCTGTTTGAATAGGAATTGTGACTGATGTAAAAATACCCCCTGCATTTTATTTAGTTCTTAGTTCTCCATTTGTAATTGAAATGAAGCTTTTAAAATGCCTCATTTCCCTTAAATTTTATGAAATCATATATGTTTGATCTCCTAACAGCATTCTTCACGTAATTTTGGAGAGATTATTGAGGGGGGATATTAGTTTACTTTTTTGTATTTAGAACTTCTCACAAAATAGTTAATAAGTGAAGGAAAAAAGAAAATATCCCTGATTAACTGCATTTGAAAAGAAAAGGAAAGCAAATGTAGCAATGAACTCCCTAGGTTCCCGAGGAGCATGATCTCCAGCACTTTACTGATAGCTATTTTTGTGCGCGCTCTGTGGTGCTCTCTCGGTAGTTGCACTTTAATTATCCTGCACTTTGTTCTGGGAAGGTATGTATTGGCTCTCGGCCAATGTGGGCTAGGATTCTTCCTGTCACTGCAGTGTCTAACAGCATGTACAGAACAACATCCCAATTAGATCTTTAAGTGTTAGAAACATGATACACCAGTGCATTTTTCTCAGAGGCTGATCAGTGGGAAGTTTCAAAAACACACAGAAGGTAAGCTTCATTTTAATCCTTTAAACATCAGCCCAAGAAGGCAGACATAGAATCTGAGAATATAATAAAATATGCTGTATCACTTTGACTTGTATAACAATTTTATCTTAAAAACAATTTTATCAGTCAGAATGACCAAATCATCATTTTCAAAGAACATTCCCTTTGTTATTGCCACTTCCCAAGACACAATTTTATTTCTTGGATAACAAAGGGAACTGTTTTGCCTCTAGATTCATAATGTCTTATTGTCAGTTTGAGATATCTGGATAAATTAACGTCAGGGATACTTGAAACAGTCATGTAACATATCCCTTTTAGGCTAATTCTCCAAACTAACAACCTGAAATGCCCCTGTCTTTCCCTCTGCGTCACTCTCTCTCTTTCTTCTCTTTCAACTTCTATTTGTAAGAAAAACATACATGGCAAAGAAAGCAAGCACCTTTTATTCTTCTACTCTGCTGAGACAATAATTGTGTAAAATGTCTGGACTAAGTTAAAAAAAGCCAAAAACAGCCTTTGATTTACACCCTGCAATGGGTTTAGAGTCCAGTCTGTCTTCTCTGTTTCTATCAGTCACTCTCTTTACAATAATTGAACTAAGCTCATTTAAATGGTAAAGTGTGTAAATTCTCCCCATTGGCCCTACAATCGAACACCACATGGATTATCACATCCATGAATTATTATCTCAGTATTCATGCTGAGCATATAAAGGTTTCAGATACACAAATGCTGATGATAAACCTTATAGGTGAGTACATGGGGACTACGGGTCATAACCAAAGCACAGCAACAGACACAGTTCTGGAACAACTGGGGAAGAGGAAAGTGAGTTCAGATCTTCACATACTCCTGTGTGATCTTACTCCCTCTCTCCACATACACAGACACACACTATTAGACTCTGTTTGATGAATTTAACACAACAGATGCCTTAAGTGTGATTATTTGGTACAATATTTCAAGTTTTCTTAGTTCCCTGTAACCTTCCCCCAAAAGAATGAAATATTTCTGCTTTCTATTGTTTATGATTCATAATTATGTCCTCCTTTCAAAAAAATACTCCACTGATGCCAATAAGCTGGACCTACTCCTTTCAAGACACTGGCCAACATTTAAATTCTGTAAGTGAAGTACCACAGTATGTTGAAAGAAGAGATGGGATGATTATTAGACATGGGATTTTAAAAGAATTTTAAGCTACTAATACCAGGCTAAATTTTGATTAACACTGTCCATTAGAGAAGTCTGAGACAATTATGTGATGTAAAACTGCTGTCTTCATGAATCTTCTTTATCATGGGCTTCACTCCAAAAGTGACAAGAAATGACCAGTGTCTCTAATCACTTTCCCCAGATTTAGTTCTACCTTGATTCACAAGAAAGTGTCATTTATCTGGAAAAGAATGAGACATTTAAAACCACAACATATTTTAAGAGTAAAAAATGCACAACACTTATTAAAGGCATAGAACCCATAAATTTGGAAGTCTTTTATGGATCCTCATAACAGGCATTATCTAGGCAGGAGTGGAATGGAACTGACCACTGGCCCTCACAGTTGATTTCAGGGCCTTTCTGGTATCCAGATTAAAGGATTTAAAAGCTGACTTAATGAACTGTTTTTATTAGACGTATAAACAAAATAATAATTTGGATAAAACTTGAATAAATGCAATTCAATGATCAAGTCATCTACTTTATTATAGATTTCTTTCATTGATATGGTAGGTTCCAGAAATATTGCAAAACCCTAATCTTTTTCCAACAATCTTTTATGGATAAGGAAATGGCAACAGGGAAAGTCAAGTGACTTGCCCAAGGTTGCATGGCTGGTAAGTGACAGACCAGGACTACAGTCTGTGACTGAACTTACTCTGTAAACTTCTCTGTGCTGCTCCCAACCATGACCTTTACAGCATCAACATGTGATAAATGCCTGCTTCCAGAAGATGTCCAGCTTGTTAAAGCAAACCACTGCAGTTACAAAGATGATACTTGGCTTTCTTTAACTTCCTCTTCCACTTACTCCACTTTAGGGGCTTCCCTGATGGCTCAGTTGGTAAAGAATCCGCCTGCAATGCAGGAGACCCACGTTCAATTCCTGGGTCGGGAAGATCCACTGGAGAAGGAATAGGCTACCCACTCCAGTACTTTTGGGCTTTCCTTGTGGCTCAGCTGGTAAAGAATCCACCTGCAATGTAGGAGACCTGGGTTCGATCCCTGAATTGGGAAGATCCCCTGGAGAAGGGAAAGGCTACTCCAGTATTTTGGCCTGGAGAATTCTATGAACTGTATAGTCCATGGGTTCGCAAAGAGTCAGACACAACTGAGCGACTTTCACTTCACTTCACTTCCACTTACTTCAGTGGATACTGTGCAGGGCCACACTGAGCCACATCAGAGCAAAACGAAAATAAATAATACTGATCTTGTCGTGTTTAAAATATTAGCATTTTACTCATCATGGATTTTTGGGGGGCAGTAATTTTAACACTTAAAAGTATCACTAGGGTCCTCCTTAGTGGTCCAGCGGTTGAGAATCCATCTAACAAAGCAGGGACCATGGGTTTAATCCCTGCTCTGGCAAGATCCCACATGTTACAGAGTAACTAATCCCGTGCACCACAACTACTGAGCCTGTAGTTGGAACCGCAGGAACAGCAGGAACCGCAACTACTGAAACCCATGCACCTAGACCCTGTGATACCCACAAGAGAACACACTGCAATAAGAAGTCCTAGCACTGCAACAAAGAGTAGCCTCCACTCACAGTAACTAGGGAAAGCCCGCACAGCAACAAAGACCCACCACAGCCAAAAAATAAAACAAAGGAGTAAATCTTTTTAAAAGTGTCACTAAGCGCTATACACAAAAATAATCTCAAAGTGGATTAAAGGCCTAAATAAAGGCCAGAAACTATAAAACTGAGAGGAAAACATAGGTAGAATACTCTTTGACATAAATTGCAGCAAGATCCTCTTTGACCCACTTCCTGGAGTAATGGAAATAAAACAAAAATACACAAATAGCACCTAATTAAACTTAAAAGCTTTTGCACAGCAAAGGAAACTATAAAGATGAAAAGAATGCTCAGAATGGGAGAAAATAATTGCAGATGAGGATTAATCTCCAAAATACACAGCAACTCACCAGATCAAGATCAGAAAAAGAAACAATCCAATCAAAAAATGAGTAGAAGACCTAAACAGACATTTCTCCAAAGGAGATATACAGACGGCAAATAAACACATAAAAAGATGTTAAACACCTCTCATTATTAGAGAAATGCAAGTCAAAACCACAATGAGGTATCATCTCACACCTGTGAGAATGGCAATCATCATTAAAAAAACCAACTACAAACAATAAATGTTGGAGAAGATGTGGAGAAAAAGGAGTGCTCCTGCACTGTTGGTGGGAATGTACACTGCTACAGCCATTATGGCAAACAGGATGGAGATTCCTTTAAAAAAAACACTGGGAATAAAATTACCAAATGACCCAGCAATTTCACTACTGGGCATATGCCCTAGGAAAACCACAATTCTAAAAGATACATGTACTCCAGTGTTCATTGTAGCATTATTTACAATAACTGGGACATGAAAGCAACCTAGATGTCCACTGACAGATGAATGAATAAAGAAGTTGTGGTACATATACACAATAGAATATTACTCAGCTATAGAAAGGAATGCATTTGAGTCAGCTGACTTGAAGTGGATGAACCTAGGGCCTGTTATATCGAGTGAAGTATGCCAGAAAGAGAAAAACGAATATCATATATTAATGCATATAGATGGTACTGATGAATCCAGCTGCAGGGCAGGAATACAGATGCAGATGTAGAGAACAGACTTGTGGACACAGCGGGGGAAGGAGACGATGGGAGGAGTCGAGACAGTAGCACCGAAACACGTACATCACCACGGGCAAAACAGATAGCTAGCGGGAAAGACAGCTGGAGGGGCGTAGGGGAAGGTGTGGAGGGAGGTTCGAAAGGGAGGGAATATATGTATACTTATGACTGATTTATGTTATTGTATGGCAGAATTCAACAACATTGTAAAGCAATTATCCTCCAATTAAAAATAATTTTTTTTTAAAAGTGTCACTAATATTTTTTTTTTGGTGACTGAGGTTTCGGGCATCCTTAATCCCCTTAAATTTGATCTAGTCTCTCGTACTCTGAGTGCTCAGTGTTTTAGTCATGTCTGACTCTTTGCGACCCTGGAATGTAGCCCTCCAAGCTTCTCTGTCCATGGGATTCTCCAGGCAAGAATACTGGAGTGGGTTTCCATTTCCTCCTCCAGTCTCTAGTAGTCTACCTATGACTAAAACATTCTATCCAGTTTCTCCCACCAACTATCTCAGAGTGACAGATGGCATTTGAGAAAGTACAAGAAGGAAGCAGTTACTTCCGTTTTGTTCTTGGCGCTTGTCTGTGAGCTCAGGGTTGATATGCATGTTTACAAGCCCCCTAGATGGAGGGCTTGTCTTCATCTGCCCTGGAAGAAGGTGAGATGAGAACTTCCATTGCTTTGGATTTATTAATAGAAGGCCTAGGACCTGGTCTGGGGCACACACTGTGAAAGCCATCATCCACCTATACTTTCCCTATTGCTCATCTGTATAATGCTTAAAGCTAGTGCCATTTGGGGGCTCTTTAGGATTGAGGAGGGATGTGGAGAGAGAATGGCTCTCCAGGGTGTCATGTAGCATAACCTCAAACTGATGGACCTGCATCCCAGAGTGTGTAAGGATAGGAGCCGTTCAGTCTCCTTTCTGTAGAAACAAACATGTTTTAAGTATTCTTGTGGAAATTCAGCACTTATTCAATGTGTATTTGCTACTGTTTCATTTTGAGAAACTTGAAATATATTTTGCAAGTTTTTTCATATCCTAAAGGACTTGAGAAGGAAAAGGCAGGGCAAAAATAAATATATTTTTAAAAAGAAACCTGAAATAATATATTTTATGGAATTCTTTCAATCAAATGTAAACTCAACTGTAGTTGTGGTGACAACCACACAAAGATCATTCTCATATTTAGCCTGGCAGTTAGTATGTATTTATGTTCCTGGTCTTGTTCCAAATTACAGAGTTCTGATGACAGATTCAATGAGATAGGGTATGTTTTAAAAAAGGGGAAAAAGGACAGAAAACTCATTCAGGAGGTGCTTGAAAACTACTCAACAACTATTAGGTATCCCTTCTACTGCTTTTCTACTGAAGGAACATTCTAGGGGGAACTTCTAGTCTGTAAAGGAAATTGTTTTTCCAATAATTATACCACCAACCTGAGGAGCAGTTACTTTAAAAATTAAAATATTTACATTTAAAAAAGATATTTCCCCTGAAAGTTGCAGTTACATGGGAGAAGAAAAATCGATACTTTTTGTGTCTCATGATCTTTAAGTTATGTCTCTTTTCATAGATTTTGAGGGCTTATGTTTTGCCAGGTTTTCATTTTATCTTAGCTAACACCTTGAACAGAAAACACACCAAGCAGGTAAAAAAAAATCATCTGTGAACTATAATAAATGGATTTCTGCCAATGACAGGTCATGATACAGAAAAAAATCTGTGATGACCCTCTTTCCTCTACACTCATTTATCTCTTCCTGGTGTCCACTGATAGATTCTTGCTGTATGATTTATTGCAGAAAAACACCACCTAGAAATGGGCTTTTGATAAAATTGTTCAAGGATTCCTGGACAATAAATTCTAATCTTAACATGCAATGCTGCAGAATGTTTCACCTTTCTTATGCTATAAATAAAATATGCCAAGTGTGATAATAAATCCATGTATTTAAGCACTATCTGTGTAGTTTAGGAAATAAAGTCATAGTATGTATGCCTGATGTTAATAGCAGCACTAAGCCTGAGGATATTGATGGCAGTATTTGTGCATTTGCCATCCAAATTTTTAGGACTTTACAGTACCTATGAAATTTCATGGCTTTCATCAGCCTGGGAAGGCTTGCTCTGCAGAGCATATGTGAGTTAAGCATAATCAGTTTCTGGTAGCTTGAATCAAAAGCAATGTTCCTGAACACAGACAACTTGCTCTGGGAGACACTGAAATTCCGAGTTCATGCAGAGACCTTTCTCAAAATTAATCATTTACCGGAGGAAGTGCTGAGAGGTTTGGTCACCTTACTGTGACCCCCTAAGTGGCAAAGGGTGTTAAGTATACAGAGCCATAGTATTTAGGCTTCTTCTCATAAGCTCAAGGACAGGTATCTGACCTCCACACACAGAAGAAAGTTGAGGGAACCAAACCCTCATGACCTTCTCTGAGCTGATTTGCTTAACCTGAAGACAGATTTAAATTATCAAGTGCTTTTAAAGCATATAAACTATTGAAAGCATCCATTTACTCAAAAAGATGCAGGCGAGATCTTAACCTGGTTCAGGATTTCTCAAACTTCTTCGCCTATTGACATTCGGCGATAGATGATTCTTTGTTGTGAGTGGTTGCTCTATGCATTGTAGCAGGATCTCTGGCCCCTACCCACTAGATGCCAGTGTCCTCCTCCCCATCCCCCCAGGCTGTGATAACCAAAAATATCTCCAGATATTGCCAAATGTCTATTGTGGGACAAAATCATCCCTGGTTGCAAACTATTGATTATGCCTATAAGAAATAGGCTGATAAAAACCGTGACATAAAGACAGAACTACTTTGTTTACAGAAAAAGAAATCAATTCAAGAGTAAAAGATGCTAAGTTTTAGAATGAGAGTGAGTTGGCATTTATTTTAGAGTGGGTTGAAAATATTTATGGAATGATTTCCCAATGCCACTCACAGAGAAAAGAAAAAGTCCCATGAAATGCTGGTAGTTTGGCCAGCTGCTAAGACACTGTGTGTTAAATACCATATTTGCATAATCATTTGGATTCCATGGTGGCTTAGATGGGAAACAGTCTGCCTGGAGTGCAGGAGACCCTAGTTCGATCCCTGGATCAGGAAGATCCCTGGAGAAGAAAATGGCAACCCACTCCAGTATTCTTGCCTGGAAAATCCCACGGACAGAGGAGCCTGGCAGGCTACAGTCCAGAGGGTCCCAAAGAGTGGGACATGACTGAGTGACTTCACTTCCACTTTCTTTACATTGAACCTGACAGAATTAAGATATGAATATAAAAACAGTGTGTGCTTGAACACGGTAACCACACTAGAAAGAAAGAAATGGAAATATGAGACTCAAAGAAACAAGAGAAGTTTTTTTTCCTCCAACAAATGGAAAGTGGAGAAATCCATTATATCATGTGTAGCTTTCTTTGTGTCCTCTGATATTTATTGAAGGTCAAAGACAGAGATGCCTAATGGGTTATGATTATGTGAAATGAAGTGAGAAACAATGTTTTATAACAGCAAATACTTTTTATAGTGACAGTGTATTATGTTCACTAAAATGTCTTACAGCTGCCTTTCCCCTAGTATCCATGGCTCAAAGCAGAAAAATAATATGTTATTCAAGAAATACATAGAAATTGGAGGCGTGACTTGTTCAGAGCTAGGGATCTTGTCTCAAGACTCAGAAAAATTTCCTACTATTTGCTTAGTCCAACTTGAATAACCTGAATAACTATTTGCTCTAAAAATATTATATTGCTTTCTTCATATCATTTTTCCCCATCACAGGTCTGAGAAAAAGTTATATTTCCATGATAACAAATTTATGAAGAATTATGTCAAGGCTCTCATATTTTTGAGCTTGAGAATACCTTTAAAATGCCAAAAAAGTTCAAAAGTATTCTCATTCATTCCTTTATTTAGTCAACAAATATTTATGGAGTGCTTCTTAAGTGCCAAGCTCTGGGAACACTGTGATGAGAAAACAGAAAGAATCCTTGCCCTTGTGATGCACAAAGTGTAATTTGAGACTCAGGGTGTTGGGGGAGAGAAGTGGACTGGGAGTTTGGGGTTAGCAAACTATTACATATAGAATGGATAGAAAACAAGGTCTTCCTGTATAGCACAGAAAACTATAGTCAAAGTAAGTCCTGGGATAAACTATAATGGAAAAAATAAGAACATAAAAAAGAATATATATATATATATGTATGTATGTATAATTGAGTCACTTTGCTGTACAGCAGAAATTAACAAACATTGTAAATCAACTGTACTTCAATTAAAAAGAAATAGAAGACACAATGTGTTCACTGTTATATCGTAGGACTCGACACAGGGCGCTACACAATGCACATGTTGCCTAAGTCTGTTTGCTGTCTAATGCATGTAGACATATAGAATAAACCTAAATTGTTTCTTTTGGCCTGTGGATCCTGCAACATCTGGCTCCTGTCTTTCTGACCTTACCTCTTAGCACCCTCCCCATCAGTTACTTTGTCCTACCCATATTGCTTCTCTCTATTTCTTCAGTCATGCCAAGCTTGACTCCCGCCACCATCTGACATGTCCCATGGACTTTCTCTTTGCATGAAAATCTCTTCTCACAAATCATTTCCTGGCTACTTCTTTACAGTTTAGTGTTCGGCTCAAATGTCATCTCTTCACTGAAGCCTTCCTGACCTGTCTCTCATAGTCCTTTTTAATTTCCTTGAAAGCACTAAGCACTATCTGATATTTTGCCTCCTAGTTTATTGTATGTCTCTCCATAAAGATTGTCCCATGTGGACAGGAATTTGTCAGCCATGTTTGTTAATATAACACCAGTGTTTAGAACACCTGGATCACAGTGATATTCAAATATTAGTGGAATGCTGAAGAAAACAAATGTATATGTTAATTATAAGATGTAAGGTACTACTAAGGAAATAGAGAATTATCAGGGAGAATAAACAGCAAGGGGAGGTCTCTAAAGTACAATTAGTGAAGAGCTTGCTGAGGAAGTAGTATTCTGTTGTTGTTTAGTTGCTAAGTTGTGTCCAACTCCTTGTGACCCATGGACTGTAGCCTTCTGGGTTCCTCTGTCCATGGGATTTCCCAGGCAAGAATACTGGAGTGGATTGCCATTCCCTTCTCCAGCAGATCTTCCCAATCCAGGGATTGAACCCATGTCGACAACATTGGCAGGTGGGTTCTTTAACATTGAGCCACCAGGGAAGCCCAAAGAAATAGTATTTAGGCCACAGCAAATACTATCAGGAATAGGTGCACACAGACCCCAAGGGAAAACAAGCTTTCTGTCTTAGAGGGGCTAAGAGGAAGCTGTGTGATTGGAGCTTAGTAGGCAGAGGAGAGGGAAGAATGGAGAAGTAAGAGGAGGCACGTCATGTACAGTGTGTTTGTGTGTGTGTGTGAGTCGCTCAGTTATGTCAGACTCTCTGCGACCCCAGGGACTATAGCCAGTCAGGCTCCTCTGTCCATGGGGTTGGCAAACAATGGTCGGTGGGCTAAATCTGGCTACATATTTCGGTGAATAAAATTTGATTGGAATGCATACATGCTAATTTATTTACATACTGCCTATGGTTGTTTTCTTACTACAACAGCAGAGTCGAGTAGATGCGCTGAATAGGTATGATAGAGACTGCTGCTTTACCCACCAGCAAACCTAAACTGTTTACTATCTGGCTTTTACAGAAAAAGACAATCAACCTTTAAAACCTTAAGGCTAAGGGAAAAGGCCTGGGTTTCATTTTAATGCAATAGTGTGGCAGTTTTCAAACATGTCTGTAGATTCTTTGACATTCTTTCCTTCTAGGGCTGGAGTCTACATCCCTTCACCATGAATCAGGCTTCTCAATCAATAGAATATAACACTCAAGCGACACTGTGTAAGCTTCTGGACTCAGGCTTCAAGAAACTGAGCATTTCTGCTCTGTGTCTCTTGAAACCTAGCTACTAAGTTGTAAAGAAAACCAAGCAGCCCACTAGGAAGTCTGCAGGGTGAGGCCCACCATGGGCACCAACAGCCAGCACAGACTTGCCAGCCTTGTGAAGAAGTCCTCTTGAAAGTTGATCCTCCACTCCGAGGAGAGCTACCTACTTAAACCACATGAAGCAGAGACAAGCTATCCTTACCCAAAGTGAATATGTGTGAGCAGAATGAATGATGGTTGTTGTTTTTAGCCAATATGTTTTAGGGTGTTTTATTATGCACCAATAGAAACTACAACAAATGGGAAGGTATTAACTTTATTTTATCTACATAGTTTTATGCTTCCTTTAACATAGGTAATATACAACCACTTCCTTAATGTTCATCTTGTTTGTTTTCCTTTCAAAGTATTTTTCAACTGATCAGTCAACTTCATTTGTTTACTAAATAATTAAATGCCTACTGTGTGCAGGAGGTTAGAGTGTAAACAGTCATTGCCTGGTAGTTTGATATTTCAACAGGATATTCAATTTGAAAATGAAGTCTCATAATTCCAGCATTTCTGTCAAAAAGAGGAACATGTATCTAAACACTCATTTATGCAAAATAAAATTTTCATTCTTGACTTTTAATTGTGAAATTTAGTAACCCCATTTTCTAAAATTTCAAAGAACAGTTCAGTGATAATTGCAGAATTCTCATATTAATAGATAAAGTTGGCACT
Organism: Budorcas taxicolor; assembly: GCF_023091745.1. Taxonomy (NCBI): domain Eukaryota; kingdom Metazoa; phylum Chordata; class Mammalia; order Artiodactyla; family Bovidae; genus Budorcas; species Budorcas taxicolor. The sequence goes on along the minus strand of NC_068913.1, from coordinate 31,821,833 downwards.
TCATAAATGTCAAATTATCACCCTACTTATGAACTAAATACTTTCCTTTAAATACACATATGTAGTACTAGTTTTTTTCCTTAATATACAAAAATTCAGTCATTATAAATGGAATTAGATGTTAAAACTAGAAAAATGAGTACTTGAACAAGAGGAAAAGAATTCAGAAAAGTTGAAAAACAAAAGCTTTCCATACATTGTCCTTTTTGGAAATCTGACCTAGTACTCTGAAGACTGGTACAGAAAAATGCTCACAGAAAAAATTTCTTTAGCACTATGTAAATATTCAATTTATGAAGAAAGACTGAAAATGAAGAATAAAAATCACTAGGCTTTTTTTTTTTTAATTCATTTTACAGGCCACAATAATATGACATGTTACAAAAAGATATTTTCTGCCACCTTTTTAGTTCAAACTCTGAGTAGAACTGAAATAATTTATGGCGGAGAAAATGAATTGCATCTGGACTCTCCATTTGAACCTGCCACATGACTGAGCTAGTTTTTATAAAGAAGTTAGATATCTGGCACCTCAGCAAATGAAGAAAATGAGTTTAATCACTTAAGTGTGCTGCCTTGGATCCTGATGGTTGAATCTAACAAAACACAGTAAGAAAAGAACAGGTAAAAATATTGAGGAGATCATGAAGAAAGAAAACTGCTGCTTAATTTTAATTTTTATTTTTACAAGTTTCCTGAACACTCTCTTTGTGTATGTTGTTCTTCAACAAACACTATTAGGACAGCTAGAGATCTACATGCAAAAGAATGAAGAACTCTACCACACACCATATAAAAAAATGATCTCAAAATGGATTAAAGTCAAAATGGATTAAAGTCCTAAATGTATTTTCTTGAGAGAAAATATAGGCATAAGTCTTTGTCACCTTGGATTAAGCAATAGTTTTTTATTTATTTATTTTTTGATCAATGACACCAAAAGCAAAAGCAACAAAGTTTTAAAAATAGAAACATTAGACTTTGTCAGACCTAAAACCTGTTGTGTTTTCAAGGTTGCAATAGGAGAATTTCACTCCAAGAACTACCATCTCAAGGGCTCAGGCTTTCATTTCTTTGCCTAATGAAAGTATAAGTTGCCTAATGCTCTGTAACAAGCCACCTCAAAAATGTAGTGGCATAAAACAATAACCATTTTGTGTTAGGAATTCAGACTGCTGCTCTCTGCTTCACAGGGTGGAGCCTGGTTGTTTGACTGGTATTCAAGAAGCCAAGAAGGTCTTACTCACATGTCAGGGGCCTTGGTGCTGGTTTTTTGCCAAGGTATCTCAGTTCTCCTTGAACCCCCCCCGCCGCCCCCTGCCCTTTCTACATGATCTCTCCTTATTCAAGCTTTCCCACATGAGAGCTGATTGCCAACACAGCAATAAGCAGAAGCTGGAAGGTCCTTTAAGACCTAAGTTCAGAAGTCACACTGCATCTTTTCCATTGCCTCCTATTTGTTAAAGCCAGTACAGGTTTAGTCTAAATGCAAAAAAAAAAAAAAAAAAAAAAAAGGAAGAGACTCCACCCCTTGAAGGGAGGAGTGGGAAAGTAACAATGCAAAACATAAGGGATGGATCGTTATGTTCTGTGTGACTCTGAAAGCAATTGGCTCTGGATTGCCGTGATGGTGACTGGTGATGGAGGTTGAGGTCCACATTTTGCCACTGTTCTGGTCACTCTAGTCCAGACATTGCTGAACCTCCGTACTCTGTTAGAATGCAGAAGCAGAATATGGAAACAGCTGTGGAGTGGGCACCTGGCTCTGGCTTCCTTCAGCTTGGGGGCCCTTGGCCTGCTGTCCATTTTTACCACTTATTTAATCAGGTGTCCTGATTTCTCAAGCTGTTTTAGGGCTACCTCTGTCTCTTCTTTCTATCTAAACTTCTTGGCTTTAAGCCTCTGACTTCCCAGAAGCCAGCAAATGTGGAAAACTCAGCAGTGGCCACAGGACTGGAAAAGGGCAGTTTTCATTCCAATCCCAAAGAAAGGCAATGCCAAAGAATGCTCAAACTACCGCACAATTGCACTCATCTCACATGCTAGTAAAGTAATGCTCAAAATTCTCCAAGCCAGGCTTCAGCAATACGTGAACCGTGAACTTCTTGATGTTTAAGCTGGTTTTCGAAAAGGCACAGGAACCAGAGATCAAATTGCCAACATCCGCTGGATCATGGAAAAAGCAAGAGAGTTCCAGAAAAACATCTATTTCTGCTTTATTGACTATGCCAAAGCCTTTGACTGTGTGGATCACAAGAAACTGTGGAAAATTCTTCAAGAGATGGGAATACCAGACCACCTGACCTGCCTCTTGAGAAATCTGTATGCAGGTCAGGAAGCAACAGTTAGAACTGGACATGGAATAACAGACTGGTTCCAAACAGGAAAAGGAGTACATCAAGGCTGTATATTGTCACCCTGCTTATTTAACTTATATGCAGAGTACATCATGAGAAACGCTGGACTGGAAGAAACACAAGCTGGAATCAAGATTGCTGGGAGAAATATCAATAACCTCAGATATGCAGATGACACCACCCTTATGGCAGAAAGTGAAGAGGAACTAAAAAACCTCTTGATGAAAGTGAAAGAGGAGAATGAAAAAGTTGGCTTAAAGCTCAACATTCAGAAAATGAAGATCATGGCATCTGGTCCCATCTCTTCATGGGAAATAGATGGGGAAACAGGGAAACAGTGTCAAACTTTATTTTTGGGGGCTCGAAAATCACTGCAGATGGTGATCGCAGCCATGAAATTAAAAGACGCTTACTCCTTGGAAGAAAAGTGATGACCAACCTAGATAGCATATTCAAAAGCAGAGACATTACTTTGCCGACTAAGGTCCACTAGTCAAGGCTATGGTTTTTCCTGTGGTCATGTATGGATGTGAGAGTTGGACTCTGAAGAAGGCTGAGTGCCGGAGAATTGATGCTTTTGAACTGTGGTGTTGGAGAAGACTCTTGAGAGTCCCTTGGACTGCAAGGAGATCCAACCAGTCCGTTCTGAAGGAGAGCAACCCTAGGATTTCTTTGGAAGGAATGATGCTAAAGCTGAAGCTCCAGTACTTTGGCCACCTCATGCGAAGAGTTGACTGATTGGAAAAGACTCTGATGCGGGAGGGATTGGGGACAGGAGGAGAAGGGGACGACAGAGGATGAGATGGCTGGATGGCGTCACTGACTCGATGGACTTGAGTCTGAGTGAACTCTGGGAGTTGGTGATGGACAGGGAGCCCTGGCATGCTGCGATTCATGGGGTTGCAAAGAGTCAGACAGGACTGAGCTACTGAACTGAACTGAACTTCCCTAAAGCTTGACTTTGTGGAATTTGCTCTTAGTACACATTAGCACAATCATGAGGTTACAGGTGCTCAAATCACCACCACAGGATTCAGCCCACCTAGGTTGTGCTAGAGATATCTGGGTACACCTTTTAAGGGGTGAGAGAACAAATAGCCTTCTATTTCAAGAAAATAAAGACAGTCAGGTATGAATTCCAAACTGATCTTCCCTCTATTTCCCCCTTCATGTCCATCCATCCTTATTTATGTTCACCTTAAGGAAGAAAAATATGCCCCCTCCTTTTCAAGACCAGCCTATGCTCATGACTCAATCCCCACACATATTCACCTCCTCCAGGATCTCAATGGTCCCTTCTCTCTTACATCTTCCTTTGATCTTCCAGCTCCACGGGATTGCCCCCATGCATCCTACAAACATGATGCAGTTACTCCCAACTACTCCACTCCCCCACCTACAAATATTCCTTGATATCTACTTTGATTTGCCATCTAAATCCTAAATCCTTGAAAACAGAAGCCCTACTTCTTGCATCCCTTCTAGTAATTTATCCAGGCAGTTGCATTCCTCTTTCACAGTCCCATTGAAACTGTTCCTGAAAGCAGCCTTTAATTTTTTTTTTTTATTTTGTATGGGGGTATAGCCAATTAACAATGTTGTGATAGTTTCAGGTGAACAGTGAAGGGACTCAGCCATACATATACATGTATCCATTCTCCCCCAAACTCCTCTCTCATCCAGTCTGCCACATAACATGGAGCAGAGTTTCATGTGCTATGCAGTAAGTCCTTGCTCGTTATCCATTTTAAATATAGCAGTGTGTACATGTCCACCCAAACTCCCTAACTATCCCTTCTCCCCATTATTTCCCCCAGCAACTCTAAGTTCATTTTCTAAGTCTGTGAGTCTGTTTCTATTTTGTAAAGGAGTTCGTTTGTATCATTTCTTTTTAGATTCCACATATAAGGGATGCTTAGGCCATCGTTTCAGCCTATGTGGCACATTAAAGTCATCACGGAGCTTCATGGGCCCCTCTGTCTGGGCCCACCTTAGAAATATTGACTTAATTGACCTGGAATACAATTCAGGACAGTTGCATTTCTTATAAACCACTTGGTTCTGAATGTACAACTAGATTTTCCCAAGGTTCTATCCTCAGTTCCCCCTCTATTCTTCTGAGAGCAATTTTGCCAACTCCCAGGGCTTCAGCTTTATCTATAACTTCTAGACATCCCCACACCTCATCTCTAGGCTTGAGTGGCCAATCTCCTGTTAGCACATTCTACTAACCTCCCTCTGCACATTCTGCCTAGGTTTCAAAAAAAAACAAGACTATTTCCTGAACAAACTCATTGTCTTCTCTTCCAAATGTGCTGTCCCACTGCCTTTTTTCTCTGGCTCTAAGGAGCATTTTCATTCACCTATAAACTGAGCAGGAAGCCTCAGATTACTTGTCTACTACATGCTAAAAATTGCTTACTTATTTAGGTTATGATTTACTTATTTAGAATGTATGATGTGAGAGTTGGACCGTAAATTAGGCTGAGCGTCAGATAATTGATGCTTTCAAATTGTGCTGGAGAAGACTTTTGAGAGACCCTTGAACAGCAAGGAGATCAAAGCAGTCAATCCTAAAGGAAATCAACCCTGAATATTCATTGAAAGCACTGATGCTAAAGCTGAAGCTCCAATACTCTGGCCACCTAATGTGAAGAGGCAACTCATTGGAAAAGACCCTGATGCTGGGAAAAATTGAGGGTAGGAGGAGAAGAGGGCAAGAGGGTAGGAGGGCAAGAGGACAAGATGGTTGGATGGCATCACTGCCTCAATGGACAGGAATTTGAGTAAATTCTGGGAGATGGTGAAGGATAGGAAGCCCACAGTCCATCAGGTTGCAAAGAGTTGGACACGACTTAGCAACTGAACAACAACAAATTTAGGGCTACCTACCTTCTTAATTGTTGAAACGTCATGGCTTGAAAATAAAGCAGCTCTGGGGCTGGTGCACGGGGATGACCCAGAGGGATGTTGTGGGGAGGGAGGTGAGAGGGGGGTTCATGTTTGGGATCGCATGTACACCCGTGGTGGATTCATGTCAATGTATGGCAAAACCAACACAGTATTATAAAGTAAAATAAACTAAAAATAAAAAGTTTAAAAAAAATTTTTTTTAATTAAAAAAAGTAAAAAAATAAAATAAAATAAAATAAAGCAGCTCTACCACTTGTTAGTTGTGTTGGTTCCCTGGTGGCTCAGACGGTAAAGAATCTGCCTGCAAAAAATCTGCCTGAGTTTGATCCCTGGGTCGGGAAGATACTCTGCCATAAGAATGCTACTTCAAGTTCTCCATTCATTTCCATTCATATTATTGTCCTACTCCCTTTTATGTGGAAATTCTGGGGCCACTAGTGGTCCAGTTGGAAAGGCTGTCCTTTACCCCACTCTCCCACCCTCTATTCAATGTCCCCGTGTCATCATACAACTTCAAAAGTACCTCTGTAGGCAAGATTCTTCAGGTTCAAAACTTTGTCAGCACTAGCTGATCATACTCAAGAAAGAACAGAAGCATGGTAACCCGTGTAGATTTTTTTTTTATTACTATTCATACACATTTCTAATAACAGCTGCCTCCACGGTTGGAGTGACAGGCAGAAGCAGGGCAAATGTCAAACTACCAATGATAGTGACAATTCAGTGGGTCCTCCATTCACTAAGTACTTAAAATTCTTTTGCATAATTACGCACATCTCTCCTTAAAAATCTGTACATATTAGTTTTAGCACAACTAATGATAGCTTTTCTGACATAGGATGTCTTTAGTTTTTCTCAATAAATTGCTATTTTTTATTTTTTTATTATGGGTTTTGGAATGAAGATTGATTTCTGAACCGTTTTGGGGGGATAATAGCTGACTTTTGTGTTGCTATGCCACCACACAGTTCACATTTCAATACTTAAATATAAACACGCTCCCTCAAAGAACAGAGTCACTTAAAATATGGCAGTGCTTCATTAATAATCGATTTACAGAATCTCTCATTGTGGAAACGACAGCCTCTCAAAGCTGTCATGACACTGTCAGTCTTGCTAGAGCAGGTAAGAATTACTTCTTGAGCTGCAAACAGAGTCACAAATAGCAATGGTTTCCTTGGAGACTTGGCAGTAAAGCTTAAAGCATTATACCTATAGGGTCAGGGCTTTCAAATTAGAAGACAGTTTCTCTCCAGAGATTAATCAGTCTTTCCCAATTGATAAACTTTTAGCCCAGTCTTAGGGGGGAACCCATAACTGCTTGTTAGTGAGGAGGGGAAGCAGGAGACATGCAGTGTGCAGGCCTGTGGATTATGTCACCATCAGAACCCATGGTCACGAGCAGCGTGGTTTGCAACGCTAAGGAGACTGAGAGCAGCAGGACCAGCTCTCATTAGTAAAGAGTCATCCTATGTTAAAAAGTCTCCTGTCTGTGTTTCTCGACAGATATCACCAAGTCACAAGGCAGAATGATACTCCAAAAAATGCAAGTCATATTTTTTTAAAAAAATATGATCCCTCTGGTCCTTCATTCTTATTTATAAATTATTTGTGGAGTCAAACAAGTCGGTGCCCTGTTAATAACTGTAGAATTCCAGATGCTCTTCTTGCAATGCTATGTATAGAACTGCACATTTTTCCTTCTCCCATACTCTGGTTAGCATTCCTTCCAGGGATGTGCGGATTTACAGTGGGATATGGAGGAAACTTCAGTGCAAGATGATTGTCTCCCTTCTCCCTGTTTTATCTTTTGCCTGGGGAGGGAATTAGGGTCCCAGGGGTGGAAGTGGAATTCAGATTCAATGCAAATTTGGAGGTGGCAAGAAGCAATATAATTTATCAACATAAAGTTCCAATATGTGCCCCCAAACCAGCATGTCCTTTAGAAAAGTGCATTTGCCTGAAAAGTATAGCAGCTATTGGATTGCTAGCCTACATTTTTCAATAAAGGTATCTTTTAGCATTACCTATTTATAACTCAAAGTACTGAGTAAAAAAACATGGGAAACAGGGACTCTTAATGCCTTGCATTTACACAAACTACAGTTTATATAATATGTTGCATCTGGATGTGGTTACCAGGCACAACTTTTTACCATAAGGATTCATCTTCATTCACTACCTGTGAAAGCTTATTTTGCGTAGCAAATGAGGCATACTACGTGCATGATTTTCTTTAGATTATACTCATTTCTTTATGAAAGATGATTCAATTACATTTTATGATATCTGCTTATGCCTATTTTATAACAAGATTTGAACAGGGCGCTGGAGATATAAGGGAAACAATTTCATTCTAGTCTTTGCTGTTGGGTCACAGAGGCAGATAGAGGCAAATAAGCAGCACTCAGAACACATTTAGTAGACCCTGGAGTAAGGCAGGAGAAGATGGTATAAGAATTCTTTTCCCTGATAACCAGGCATAAAATCTCTTAGTGATCTTAGCCCAACCCTCTATGTGTGTCCCCATCTACATCTGATGAACAAGTTACTTCCAGGAAGTGCCTATTTTCCGTCTTCACAATTACTGTGGCAAATTAAATATGTCCACAATTCTTTGACAGTTCTCCCATTGAGAGATGGGGTCTAATTCCTCTCTCTTTGAATCTGGGCAGGCTTCAACAGAAACACCATTCTGGGGCTTTCAAAGCCAGGTCATAAGAAGGCTTGCAGCTCTCTCTGAGTCTACCTGCCACTCTTTGAGAAGCCTAGGGCATCTGACGAGGCTGTGTGATGGTGCTCCAGTCTAGCTCAGCTCCCTCCATGACAGCCGGCATCAGTTTGGCAAGTGAACCTTCTGCATGTCCAGTTAAGTCAAGCCTTTAGATGACTGCAGTCCTGGCTACAACTGCCTGTAACACCCTGAGCAATCTCAACGAAGAATCATCCAGCAGAGCCCAACCTGCCTACAGATCAGAAGATATAATAGAGTGTAGTTTTTAAGCCACTAAATTTTGGGATGGTTTGCTAACCAGGAAGAGACAGCTGTTATAGACACTATCATAATTCAAGGGCTTAGCATCTCAGTGCTGAATATCTGATAACTCTTCTAGTCCTCACTTTTGTCCCTTTTGCCTTCGATTGTGGGATTAATCTTCCAAAACTGCTACAATTAACATAATATTCCATTATTCACAAATTCCTTAGCCAAGCACTCAGGAGCTCTATAGTTGGCTACATTTCCGTGTTTCATCACCCCCATTCTCCCGCTTCCTGACCCTCACCCACTCCTCTTCACAAACTATGAGCCCAAGTCCAATTTCCAGTCCTAACTCGACTTGTACTTGCTTGCTTCCCTGTTCTATGGTTTTTTCTTACATTATTCCCATCAAACAAACTGGACTTTCTTCCTATCTACCTATTTGAGTCCTATCTTCTTTCACATTCTAATCCTAATACCTCTTCTTGGGCCGATCATCCTTCTTTCTTGAACACTTGAGATATATATGGATTTGGTGACACCTGCCTTTGAAGAGCACTCTAATGTATGTGATACAAACTGTACAATGTCAAACTTTCTATACACGTTATTTACTGTTATTCATGTTGCTGTTTTCTTAGCTAATCTCATCTCACATTTTCCTCATGTATCCTCTCCTACAATTCCTTACAACAAACGTACAAACTCCCAAACAACAGGATCCAGGCCAGAAACACCTATAGGGTTCCTCCCCATCCCACCATCCTGTATTGCCATGCCCAGGATACTCGTTAATGAGATTCTGTCGAATGAGGAAATGAATGATGAATGAGCACTGTACCTTAGCTTTGGTGTTTCACCTTTAGCCAATGATTGATTAAATATGTAAGAAAATACTTTCCCGAGGCCATAAGCCATAACCACAAGTCTGGTGTGGCTAGCTGCAGAGCCAAAATTAAAGCTCTTGCCTTTACATTAATTAACAAATGGAAGAAAAGATCCAGCATGCCCCAAGCCTACTAAGAGATTAATGGCTTTGTACACCTAAAGAAAGTCTCACAAAGTAAGGCAGTCTATCAGTAAAATTGCAATAGGAAAATTCAGATGGCAACAGATGTCTTCAGGCTAATAACAATATCCTGACAGTGAATATCTAAGGGGGGCAGAGAATCAAATCAGGGGATAGAAACATACCAGGTGCTGAGAAGAATGTGGTTTGAGAGGTCTTACAAATAAACTCATAGTTAAATAGTTAAATCCAGCTTTGTGATCATTTTCATGGTTGCCTCAAATATCACTGAATGTTGTAGAAAATTTTACTTAACTAATCTTTTATTATTGACTAATTAGGCTATTTCTAAATTTTATAGTAATATTTTATTTTTATATACCCATCTTTGAATTCTTCTCAGTTAAATTCGAAGATGTGTATACTAAGTCAATGGATATGCATATTTTAAAGACTTTGAAAGGTACAGCAGAATTAGTGTTGGCATGACTGATGCTGGAGTTTAGCTTGGGAAGAGAGAGGAGCAAAACCTAGAGTCTAGGTCAACCTCTCTCTTGGTTCAGACCCTTATCATCTCCTGCCCAGAGGATTGCAGTGGCACCTAAATGGTATCCCTGTCACCAATCTGAATGTCAGTGTGTTTTTCCTAACTGATATGATATAACAAATCAGGTCATATGTCTTCGTGTTAGAGTATACAAGCACCTGTATGATCTGACTCCTGATTACCTGTCCAGGCACAGATTTCTTCTTTTTCCAAGCATCTCCTACCTTTACTTTATGATGAGGCTGAATCTAACTGTTTAAAGTTTCCTCAAGCATTCCATGCTCTCCTCCAGGGGATCTTTCCTACCCAAGGATTGAGCCCAGGTCTCCCGTACTGCAGGCAGATTCTTTTACTGACTGAGCCACAAGGAAAGCCCAAGAATACTGGAGTGGGTAGCCTATGCCTTGTCCTGAGGATCTTCCTGACCCAGGAATCAAACTGGGGTCTCCTGCATTGCAGGTGGATTCTTTACCAGCTGAGCTACCAGACCTGCCCAGGTCTCCATGTTCTCACTTGTACTCCTCCTTCATTTTTACATTTTTTTTTTCCTGTGTACCCACAGACAGCCAACTCTATTTGTCTTTTAAGATTTCAGCATCACATCCAGCAAACTGTCCATTCATCTAAGTTCTGTGGCAGAAAATACAAATCTCCACCATGGTCCTTCCCACGCCATCATCCTTGTTTAGACTGTCCTTTAGACTGTCTTCCTCACTGGGTCAAGATCACCTTGAAAGAAAACGATTTTGTCTCCCCACCCCTAGTGCCTGGCACAGTGACCACCACACTGTAGGTACGGATAAGGAAGCAACCCAACAAGCAAAATCAGGAAGAACAATATTGGCAGAGAAGGAAGTCACAATGGAAGCAGTAACTAAAGATCTAAGTGTGGGGAATTTATAAGGATAAGAATAAGATTGGAAAGTAGTATTTGAGGATTTGAAATTTTGAATTTCAGACATGGAGCAGCTCAGAAGGACAGCAAGGAAAAAGATATACTGTAAATAGTGGGTAGCTGTGATTGCAAAATCTTGGAAATCAAGGAACAGGGAATGGTGAGCATTTGGAGGGTCATTAATGTGCACATCGGAATTGTCAGAGGTAGAGACATGGGAATGGATGGCCAAGAGGAATTTAGGCTTAAGCTGGAAGTAGTGACAAGAACAGGATGGCAGATGCAACAAAGCTGAAGGTCCATTTTTGAAATGCCAGTGGGACACTACTCTGAATAGCCAGTAGCCCAGCCATAAACAGAGGAGTATACAAAGCTCAAAGACAGATGCAAGATCACCCAAATACTAAGTGGCAGGTCAAAGCCCAGGACCACTGTAGTGCAAGAACCCAGGGATAGTTCTTCCTTAATCTAAGCAGGTACGGGGAACAAATAAGATCATGGTCCCCTGAAGGTAGGGAGCTAATATCTCTATCCCCACAGGCCCTAACCCAGAGCTTGGTACGTAACAAAGGCTTCTTAAGCATTGCTGAAAGGGCTGTAATTGGAAATTGAAATCCCTAATATCCAAGAATTTCTGCTTTCCTCCACAGCCCACTCCACCCTACCCCTTAAACCTATTCCCTTTGCTTACCTCACCTCAGTTCAGTTCAGTTGCTCAGTCATGTCCGACTCTTTGCAACCCCATGAATCACAGCATGCCAGCCTCTCTGTCCAACACCAACTCCCAGAGTTCACTCAAACTCATGTCCATCAAGTCGGTGATGCCATCCAGCCATCTCATCCTCTGTCATCCCCTTTTCCTGCTGCCCCCAATCCCTCCCAGCATCAGGGTCTTTTCCAATGAGTCAACTCTTCGCATGAGGTGGCCAAAGTACTGGAGTTTCAGTTTCAGCATCAGTCCTTCCAATGAACACCCAGGACTGATCTCCTTTAGGATGGACTGGTTGGATCTCCTTGCAGTCCAAGGGACTCTCAAGAGTCTTCTCCAACACCACAGTTCAAAAGCATCAATTCTTCGGTGCTCAGCCTTCTTCACAGTCCAACTCTCACCTCCATACAAGACCACTGGAAAAACCATAGCCTTGACTAGACAGATCTTTGTTGGCAAAGTAATATCTCTGCTTTTGAATATGCTATCTAGGTTGGTCATAACTTTCCTTCCAAGGAATAAGTGTCTTTTAATTTCATAGCTGCAGTCACCATCTGCAGTGATTTTGGAGCCCAGAAAAATAAAGTCTGACACTGTTTCCACTGTTTCCCCATCTATTTCCCATGAAGTGATAGGATCAGATGCCATGATCTTAGTTATGGAGACTTAATTCTAAATCCAGTTGTTGGTCTTGTGCCCATCAGAACTCAATATACATTTTGTAACAGAATGATGGAGATTAGGTGTTTATGTTAAAATTTTCTCAATCATAAGCACCACACAATCCTATATTTCAAAAACACCATGTGTTAAATATTTTCTTTGGGGTAGTTGGAGAATGAAACAGTTAAAAAAATACATTAAAGGTTTATTATATATTATGTTCTTTTTATATGGAAAAAAATCTAAATTTTGGTAAAAATTGAAAAATATATTCTGAGAACTAAGTTGGCTATTCCCTACATTGAAAGGAAAATAGAGAAGGACTGAACATTAATGGAAGTCTATTGGAAATTTATTTCCCTTTTCTCTCTTGTGCTCAGAGGTTTTCCCATAATCTCAGCCTTAGAAATCTTTATGACACCCACATTGAAATCTCTATTTCAATGGTTTCAAAGTGTGGTCCCCAGACCAGTATCAACAGTATTAACTTGTTTGAAATGTAAAATCTCACTCCCTACAACTGAATGAAGAAGTTTGCAAGTAGGACCAACAATCTGTTTTAACAAGTCCTCCAGGCTTAAGTTTGAGAATAAATGCTCTGTCTAGAAGTACCAGCAGTCTCTTTGATACTGGACTGAGACAATATGCGTAATTGTCTAGGTCTCCAAGCCAAAGGGATAGATGAGGAATAGCCATAATTAAGCTTACTGTACTACAAAATTAAAATACTACATTAACAGCAAGGATGATACCTATGAATGACACACTGTGCATAAACTGTAGGAACTCTCCGTCATATTGATGTCAGTGTAGCAGTAATAAAAGCAACAATATTAATCCATTCTTAACTTACAGATTTTTCAACTTCTTTTATTATGCAAAATTCATTTTATTTTTCTCCCTTTATCTATTTTTTAGGATCCCTTTCTCCATGCTTTCATGATTCTGTACAAATTCACATTATTAAAATATACCTAGATCTTTCATGAATATCAAGAGGAATGAAATCTGTGTGTACATTTTCCGACACCTTGGTGAGGTAAGCATGCTAAATTGTGAAAACTTTCTCAAGTCTTTAGTTAAATTCCATTATGGACTAATTTTCTCCTTGGAATTGTCAAGGAAAATCTACATGCTATTCACTCATTAAAATTCCTTTCAATGATATCTAAATGTCTAATTCTCTACCTAGCTACAAAGTAAAAATGAAGTCTCCAAATTTGATCAAAATTAATCAAAACAGAGGTAGGTGACTCATTCAAAAGACAAAGCTGGCCTATTAAAAATGTTCCAAAAGAAAATACATGGATGAAGCTGCTGGAGGCCACTCTAACTTGTGTTATGATCACTTAAAAGGGATTTTAAATGACTATTTACATTAGCATTCAGTCAAAAGTACCTTCCATGACAGCCCCCAAATTACGTGGAATATTTTATCTGATGCCTGAAATGCAGAGCACCTACATTCTTTCCAGGTGGCTGATTTCTCTATTGCATTTGACCTTTCATTTAATAGCAAGTCTATAATCATATCTTGCCGCTTCTTAAGCAAACTATTTGTGAAAAGAAATAGAATGCAAGTCATAGATTAATAAATAAGAAATAGTTAATGGTAAGGACACCAGGATTATATTTGTTTTGGGCCTCTGATTCAGTTGCAATTTTTCTTTAAATTTTCAAAGAAGCAAAATTATGCCTAATAACTTTGTAGCTCTTATTTCCAATTTCAAATGTATGGCTTAAATTTTTTTAAACCAATGAGACTACATTCTGAAAATGACTAATGTCTTAAAATTAAAATTTAATGTTTCAAATCTTTTCACTTATATAGCTACTTCACCACCCTTAAAGATCTGGTTTAATCTCTGGCGTGGTGCGATTCATGGGGTCGCAAAGAGTCGGACACGACTGACAGACTGAACTGAACTGAACTGAACTCCTCATAAATGACAATCACGAAACTATCAACATATACAGGAAAGTGGTACTTTCTTTAAATCCCTTAGGAAGAACAAATTTCTTGATCAGTTTTGGCTAAAAAAATCACAGAAGGAAGGAATTAGTTCAACTTTCACCCCTCATCTTTGAATACAGTAATGCTAAATGACCATTATGTACAGCAAATCAAACTATTTTTAAAGTTTCCCTGTACCCATGGGATTACACAGCTTCTGATTTCCTTCCTGTCAACCATCCTTAATGTTCACTTTCAACTCATTGTGAAACAGTCTGTTCTAGGTAGATGTCTTTGCTTATCAGGTATGTCTGATTTGGTCTGAATATGGTGAACTTGCTGTTGTAAATCAGTAGAGAGTTTTGAAAAGAAAAAAGTCCCAGCTGGTATATTCTGTGATGTAGGATGAGCAGTTTGATTTAATCTAGTTTCTCCTCTCCATCTCCTGCTAATATTTACTTTGTATTTTCACAGCCAGACATACCCAGCAAAGCTAAACCAGATTGTAAAATTACAAGATTCCAGTTACTAGAGTCCTTATATAGTATTAATATTCATGTTATTATTTTATTTACATGAGTTAGTTTTCACATGGATCTTTTTGATAAAATTCTCCTCAAGTCTTACAAGTCACTACCTTCTCCATTCTACAATCATTTAGGCTCAAACCCTGAGAGCATGGCCATCCAACATTGAAAACAGAAAGAGGGATGGGAGTAGAAGGCCCAAGTTAAATAATGCTTTGCTGGGACAGCTGGAACACCCTCCCGGTTTGTTGAGCTGCCCATTAGTTGGTTAGCACCAATCACCTGTATATAGAGGCTTTCATCCATGAGCATGCGCGAATGCACCCCCACCCTATGGAAAGCAGGTGAAAATAACTGCACATCATGGCACTGCCTTCAGAGTGCCTGTTTGGGAGAGTCCAAGAATAACAGCTGTGAAAACATGGACCTCGATCTTGAGTATCTTTATGCAGGAAGACCTAGAGCCACGTGAATTTAATCTCCTTTCCTAAGTGTTAACAGCAGTGTAGAAGCGGGCGCTCTCATCCCTGTAATCAGTTGCACAGTGCACGAGGGCAGCGGTCTCCGGTGCCTCATCTGCGAGCTAATCTTTCATTTCATAGCAGATCTTTCCATATCAAACAACACAAATGACTTAATTTGCATGACAGGATTTGTAACGGGGCAAATCTAGTGTCAAAGTCGATTAAAGATTACACCAGAGAACTATCATAATCAGTCCTCTAATGAGCCTAAATAGTACATGTAAAGTCTCCCCTCTTTGCCATTCCAGTCATGTCTAAAGGGAATGTGTTTCTTTTCATCGATGAGCCAGTCTTTGGTTTGCACATTATGCCCTACGTTGAGCTAAAGTCATGTCAGTCCGGTTTCAGAGGGAGAGAAAGGGAAATAATAAAGCAAACATCACTTCACAAATGACATTGCTTGGTATAAGCCAACGTTTGAAGCCCTTAATTCTTCTAATCTGCAAAATAGTCAATGCTAATGGGTTTTTGCCTTTGTGAAAGCTGATGCATAGAAAGAAAAACTTTAATGAGCTGCCTGGGCCGTATGCTTACAGATACCTGTCAAATGTCTGTCATCTTAGCTATCGCTGAGGCATTATAAAGAAAGTAAGAAGGAAGGAACGACAGTATTTGTACAAGCATTTTCATGCTAAAATGGCACAATTTTCTTCCTGTCATAATTTCATTGTATCTGAAAGTCAGAAAAGCTTAACCCTTTCCCTAGCATGTCCTGGGTAGTTGTATTGTACAACCTTGGAGTGAATGGTTTAAAAACAGTGCTGTGATTTTGTAAACAGCATCTTCTGATAAATTTGTTTTTGAAAATGGAATTACCTACATTTAAAAAATATGACAACAAACTATTTGAATCAATTGCTTTACCCCAGGGAGATCAGGAGCTTATTAAATACAAAAACCTTCATAAAGTACAGGGCTGTCATTTGAATCAATTCTTTTGGAGTTCTTAATTTAATATTTCTTTGGATCTTTGTGTGCTTAATACACATACCAGGCAATAAGGTCAACAAACTCTCCTAGTATTACTCCAGCACCTGCAAGCTCTGCTATAAGAAGGTCACGTTAGCCTTAGTTTCTGGGATTTATAATATCACAGTCAAAAAAATGTACTGTGAGTTGAAACTTGGCATGAGAGAAAAGTCTGAGCCCAGGTTTGATTTGTTTTCCTTCTTTCAAATTAAAAAGAAACATAAGTATATAGATAGACACACACACACACACACACACACACACACACACATGAAGCTTTAAATTTGGGGTCAAAGAGCCTAGGATTTTAAAGATAGAGAATGAACTTTAACTCTCATGATTCCTTGGTGGTTAAAGCAATTAGAGAAGTGTAGCATTCTCTGACTGATTTTTGTTTGCCACACCCCTCATCCCCAAATTTTAAAAAGATGGAAAAAAAAGAAAATGAAGAGAAGGAGGGGCTCTTTCTAGTAGAGCATGAATGTGTTGAGGATATGTTTTCGGTCTTCCTTCTGACTTACTGTGTACATTAGAAAAGCTTCTGTATTTTTACTTTTCTATACTCAAAAAATCATGTTTGGGTAATCCTCATCACTTATGATGAAACAATAGGGATAAAATGAATATTTGTGAATAAACAAGTATGGTGTTTTACACCTATGAATTTTGCAAACATCACTAAGCTGTAGTCTTGTATCATTACAAACACATATTTTGGGATATTAAAATAGTTATGGTACTTCAGATTGTCAACTTAACTCCAACTACACTAAATTGAGTACAAACCCTGTACCAGCTTCCAGGCATCAGTAAGGATACTTGTAATAAGATGGCCACCAGCATTGGCCATTTGTGACTAGGGGTGCTTAAGAGGCTCATGCACTCTGAATGCCAAGCCCTTCCTAGAAGACACGTCAAGGTTCAGCAAAGCAGAACCTCTTCAGTTTGCCTCAGAGTGTTGTAACACCAGGTCTCTGACTCACTTGTTACAAGCTACAGAGACCAGCTTGAATGAGCTCATTTGGCTGTACTGTCTCCCTGCAAAACTAACTGCGACTTGCTGCTGCTGCTGCTGCTGCTAAGTCGCTTCAGTCGTGGCCGACTCTGTGCGACCCCATAGGCGGCAGCCCACCAGGCTCCCGCGTCCAAGGGAGTTTCTAGGCAAGAGTACTGGAGTGGGTTGCCATTGCCTTCTCCGAACTGTGACTTGGAGAAGTATTAACTGCTGATGCTGCAGGTAAAATCTAAGGGCCCTAATCGGTTCTCTAGCCCCCTGCTTCTTTCTCTCAGAGTATAATAAGTCAAAACAAACTCAAGGAGAGGGCAAATTTTCATCAAGTGGCATTAAAATTTCAAATTAGATAAACCAAGCCAAAAGCATTAGAAAATGGATGGCTGTAGCTTTCAGTGCCTAGAGGTGGCCAAAAACTGGGTCTCCAATTAGACAGATTAGACAGCACTTAAGGCCGGGTTCATTGAAAAGAAATTAGGCCAACTTTAAATTGGAAGTGAATTGTTTTAACATCCTTTGGTAGAGATGTTCAGCTCTTTGAAAAGAAACAAATTCACTTCACCAACATAAAAAATATCCTCCTTAGGTCTTATTCTGATTTGCAAACAAGTAGACCTCTTCAGCGAGAAGTGAACAGCAGAGCCAATTTCTGTGGCTGTGGGGTCCTCATTTATTTAACAAATATTTATTGTAGACCCTCAGTTTGCCAGGCCCTGAGCCACAGGATCATATTTTGTGACAGAACCGACTTGTATAGCACTAATAGGTAAGTGTCCCTCAAAGTTACAAAGCTCTCTTTCTTTAAGCAATCCAGTCTCATTTATTGAATATAAAAATCTACTAAAGACATCAGATGTCTAGAATTGTTTTGACATTGCTGCTGCTGTTATTGGTTTGTCTTGTTCTTAATTCAAAAGATAAATGAGAAGCCTTAATCTGTTCCCAAGTCCCTCCCCACCCCATGGTACATGTTCAAGTCCACCCACTTTATCTGGAAATGCACTCATATTGATCACTCTTTCCTTAAATTCTAACCTAGTATTTATCAAGAGGCCCCCAGCTTCCACAGCTGACCATTTTGTCTGAGTGCTGGATCCTTTGCACCATGTGGAAGAGAGCTCCCAGATGGTAACATGCAAACTTTAACCATACATG
The DNA here is from genome assembly GCF_023091745.1 of Budorcas taxicolor. Classification (NCBI taxonomy): domain Eukaryota; kingdom Metazoa; phylum Chordata; class Mammalia; order Artiodactyla; family Bovidae; genus Budorcas; species Budorcas taxicolor. The sequence goes on along the minus strand of NC_068913.1, from coordinate 31,803,619 downwards.
TATAGTTACAAACATAATGTACAAACATTAGCCATACATGTACGGTTTTGACGCAAATTTCAAAAGCTCTCCAATATGAATAATTCAATGTCCCTGCCCAATTGTTCCCATAAGGATACGATATGAATTAAAAAGCTATAAGCTGTGTTACTAAACAATACTCTGCATTTTCCCGCAGCAGTTGTGTGCAGATAGAGACACGGCCATTTGTATTTCAGAGTTCATTCTTCCTGCAGTCCTCAACTCTCCTTCCCCATGAACACTGCTTCTCTGACCCAGCTGCTATACCTCTGATCCGCTGCACCCCAGTGGCTGTCACAAGTCTCCCTCCTTCCCAGGAGTTGAACACACAATAGAGAAAAGGCCCTGGCTGGGAGGTTCAGCCGCCATTAACCCCTACCAGCTGTGCCTGTGGGGAGCCTTCTGGCCTGAATGTCCTTTCTCTGCGGCCGCCTTCATGCCACTAATCTAACCATTGTTAAGGAGGAATGCTGACAGGAGAAAAGAAATTTTTCTTGTGTCCATGCAAGTGTGTGTATCCATGTGTAAGTGAAGGAAGAGTGAAGGCTAATTTCTATAGTTGGCATGAATGGAGGGACTGGGAAAAAAACCTAGTTAAAATGTGTTTACTTGCTTAAAAGGCTCAGTCAATTTAAATAATTTCAGTAGTGTGTTCTATTTTTTTAGGGAGGGGGAAGAAACTAGTTACTATTATAATTTTCTTTAAATCCTCTGGGATGTTTGGGCATGTTTAAGACTTTTCAAATTCACTGCCAGCAGAAAAAAAATGAGTTGAATTTCTTAAAAATACAGGCATAAAGTTTCAGACACACAGAATTACTCACTTCTAATGGACCTTAAAAAATTCGAGAAAGAGAACTGGTTATACAGGTCACATTTCCTTCAGAAAAACCATTCACATTTAGTGCTTAGGAAAGTTTTAAAAAATCTTTTAAAACTGAAATAGGATAGGATTTAAGTTTATCAACCACCTTTAAAGCAAACAATAAATCTAAAAAGAGGCACTGTATTTTTAAAAAAAATACAAATTTTGCTTTCAGTGAAACTTCAAGTTCAGTAAGGGAGTGTGATTTTCTCTTCAGTTTTAAAGAAGACATATTCAGACCAGAAGCAATTACCTGAAGCAGTAACTTTGTGAACTTAGAAAGCCAGGCAGGTGACAATGATGACCACAATTCTAATTACAATGCCAAGCAAATATCCTACCTATTTGGAAAGTTTACATAATTTCAGTCTTTGAGGATATCATTTGTTTTTTCAAAAGCACTGGCATTGAAGAGAAACTATTCTTGCATTTAATGCTCCATGTTATCATTTGATAAAATTCTGTAAAACACAACAGTTGGCCTATTTCAAATCAAATTAAGAATAATTCATGTAGAAATGTATTTTCTGGGCAATTAGACTGTATCGTAGTAGGGCAAATGTCTGATATAATAACGCTCTACTTTGCATCTGTTCCTGTGTCTAGACTGCTGCAATTACTGGTCCCTACAACAGCAGCAGCAAGATAATGCTCCACTCACAGGTTTTAGCCATTAAAATTCAGCATTATTTTTCTTTGCCCCTTTATTACCTCAATCATTTGATTGTGATAAAACAGATTTAATTTAATGAAGTTATACTTTTCTAAATTTGCATATATTTACATATAGGGTGACTATAGTATCAGGTACACTGTTTTCTAAAATATTAGCGGTAAATACCCTGGCATTCATCTCATTAAGGTACAGTGTGCCTGTTAAACCAAAACAACAACAGCAACAACAAAACAGAAAAGCCCAGCTCTCTGAACACTGTACTTCTCTTAGCTACTTTTTAGACTCTTCCATTTCCTGTGAAGGAGATTATCCTAAAGAGGAAATGAATGTGATAGCATGTGAACTGATAGAATAAATGAGAATAACAATGTAGTTTTGATTCCATTCATTGGTTTAATCATTCAATCAACCATTCAACAAATATTTATTGGGTTTCTCCAATATGCAAGACACAGTGCCAGGTGGTTTGGGAGGCACAAAACAAATCCTACACAGTCTTCACATGAGAAGTTTCCTATCTAGTATGAGAATTGCTGTGTTATATAAATAACTATCACTAAGTAGCAATGTAATAATGCTATCTGTGAGTGTTGAGTTAAGCCATGGTAAAAAAGTAAAATCCTACCCTTTCCTCAACTCTCAAGGTTATAACAGTGATGATTTTCCAGCTCTATTCCATCCTTGTTTACATCAGAAGTTCTCATAAGCAAAAGAAGATAAATTCAGTTAAATGCAACTGAGAGAAACTATCCTTAATATTTCTCCAGATTATCTCAGCTATTTGGATAATTACGTTCCCAGGTTCTCTTGTTTTTTGAAGTGTTTAGAGAAAGCTTATTGGTACTTAGAACACCTTATAGCAGAAATATCACTGAAGGATCTCAGTATGTGTACTGCTTAGTAAATGCTGAAGGACTTGCATATTGGGATGCTAATCTCTAGGTATAAACCCCCCTTTCTCCCTTGTCTAAGAGCTACAACAAGAACAAGCAAGCGATTTCAGTATCTAGGGGATTTGCTCCAATCCAGTTCACCTCACTATATAAAAATATACTCAATTAACTCATTTAATACTAAATATAGTAAACCTAATAAAGTATTGTTTTAGAAACTCTGTCTCCACAAATAAATAGCCAGAGTAGAAATCCATGTTAGAAATTTAATTAATACAACAAAAAGAAAGGAAATAAATTTGCTTTAACTTTTGCTGATATAAAAGGGCACATTGGTCCTATAATTTCTAGGTAATAAAAAAAAATCCTGAGTTTTGTTTTGGAAGGCTAATAGAAGTTAGAATAAAGAGCAACATGCCAAAACCAATATGATAGTTCCATCCAGGAGAAAAGCGACTAATAATGCCCATGGTATCTCTGTGCTTCCTGAATAAGGGCAAATTTGATCTGATTATGACACCAACTACAACATAAAGCCCTCATGTTTTCCTTACAGTCTGCAGAATAATTTAGACTCATTAGTTACACATGCTTTCCTGCCTCATTCCCCTCTACCCATCTCCACGCCTTCTCCTGCACTCAACTGTCCTATCCCCTTTGCAAAAGTGGGCTGTGGGCTTCCAGCCTCTGTGCCTTTTCCTCACACAGTTCCTCTATATGGCCTTCCTTTCCCCGACTCTGCCAGTGGAAATCCTACACATCCCTCAAGGACCATAACAAATAAACCTTCCTCTGATTCTCCCAACCAGGTCTACTCATTCTGGAAATTATCACAACCTTTTATTGAGGGCAGTTTGTCAGACTCTAACAAAGCCATTCAAAATGCTGTAACTAATGGCAATTTCACTTCAAAACTCTAGCCCACAAAACTACACTTATGCATAAGGCAATATCCATGAATGTTCACTGCAGCACTGTTAGCACATGCAGAAAAGAGAAACAATGGAAATGCTCATCAAAAGAGAAATATTCAAACAAATTATGTTGTAGCCATATATTAGAATATTTACAGCCAATAAAAAGAACGAACTAGATTGTTGTATAGTGTCAAGAAGAGAATACTACTATTACTACTACTACTAAGTCGCTTCAGTCGTGTCCCACTCTGTGCGACCCCATAGATGGCAGCCCACCAGGCTCCGCCGTCCCTGGGATTCTCCAGGCAAGAACACTGGAGTGGGTTGCCATTTCCTTCTCCAATGCATGAATGTGAAAAGTCAAAGTGAAGTCGCTCAGTTGTCTCTGACTCTTAGAGACCCTGTGGACTGTAGCTCACCAGGCTCCTCCGTCCATGGGATTTTCCAGGCAAGAGTACTGAAGTGGGGTGCCATTGCCTTCTCCACAAGAAGAGAATGTCAACATATAAATATGGCAGTAAAAAGTAAATTGCAGAATACTGAGTTGAATATAAATTCATTTTTATGGAAGAAAGGAAGGAAAGAAGGAAGAAAAAGAGGCTATTTAAGCATATATGAGCACATGTTTGTAAATGTACAGAAAATTTTAGAAGGATAGATGTTAAAATGGATAATGGTGTTTATCATGAAAGATGGTAATGGGCTAGGATAAAAATATTTAATTTTTTAATATTTTGGATTTTGAGTGTTTTAAACAAATTTCCATTGCTTCTTTAATTATTAAAAGAGAAATTTCCCTCCACTGAACTCTATCATTGTTCACACTTATTGTAGTTTAGGCATGAATATTTCTGCATCTGCTATTAGATTGTAAAGTTTTTGGAAAAAGGAGCCACGACTTGTTCATTTTTGCATGACCTGCTGTATCCATCACAGTTCTTTGTAAAGATGCGGAGTTATTTACCGGATTGAAATAAGGCCCATAAATATCCTTTTGGTTGTGCTTGGCAATTCCTCTAGACTGTCTCTACATCAAGGACAAGGCCTAAATAAACCCAAGAGTAAAAAACAGCTTCTTCCAGGAGCAACAGGAACAGTGGAAAAGAGGGATGACAGGCACCAATCCAGTTTCCCTCTCTGTCCCAGAAGATGGATATTTCCATCCCACCATTCTTAAACTTGAACATATGTACATGATATGAATGTGTGAGAGAACAGGAAACTGAAAAGGAAATAGAAAATGTGTTTTTAAAAAGACAAGCCAGGAGGCTATTATCAAAAAGACAAGAAAGAACAAGCGTTGGCGAGGGCATAGGAAAACCAGAATACATGTACACTACTGATGGGAATGAAAACTGGTACAGACCACTTACAGAAAACAGTATGGGAGGTTCCTCAAAAAACTAAAAAGAAAACTACCATATTAGCCAGCAATTGCACACTGGATATATAGACAAAGGAAATGAAATCAGTATCGCAAAGATATCTGCATCCCCATATTCACAGCAGTATTATTCATAGTAGTCAAGATATGGGAGAAGACAATGGCACCCCACTCCAGTACTCTTGCCAGGGGAATCCCATGGATGGAGGAGCCTGGTGGACTGCAGTCCATGGGGTCGCTAAGAGTCGGACACGACTGAGTGACTTAACTTTCACTTTTCACTTTCACGCATTGGAGAAGGACATGGCAACCCACTCCAGTGTTCTTGCCTGGAGAATCCCAGGGACGGGGGAGCCTGGTGGGCTGCCGTCTATGGGGTCACACAGAGTCAGACACGACTGAAGCGACTTAGCAGCAGCAGCCAAGGTATGGACACACCTAAGTGTCTGTCAATGAAGGCATGGGTAAAAGATATGTGTTTATATATATATATACTTATGGTGGTGGCTTAGTTGGTAAGTCATGCCCAACTCTTGTGACCCCATGGACTGTAGCCCGCCAGGCTGCTCTGTCCATGGGATTTCCCAGGCAACAATACTGGAATGGGTTGCCATTTCCTTCTCGTATTATATACAATGAAATATTATTTAGTCTTAGAAATAAAGAAAACCTGCCATGTGCAACTACATAGATGAAACTGGAGCACAAAATGCTACATAAAATAAACCAGACACAGAAAGACAATCTCAATTATGTGTGATATCTGAAAAAGCAGAAGTCATAGAAGCAGAGAGTAGAATGGTGGTTGCCAAGGACCGAGGGGGTGGAGGAACTAGGGAGATGTGCCTTTAAGGGTATTCTGTTATAAGAGAATAAGTTCTGGGGATCAAATGTACAGCATAGTGACTATAGTTAATAATACTCTACTGTATACTCGAAATTGCTAAGAAAGTAGATCTTCAGTATTCTCACAACATACATATACAAAACAAATGGTGATAGATATATTAATTAGCTTGATCATGGTAATCATTTAATGATTTATACATATATCAAATCATCACATCAATTCAGTTCAGTTCAGTTCAGTCGCTCAGTCGTGTCCGACTCTTTGCCACCCCGTGAATCTCAGCATGCCAGGCCTCCCTGTCCATCACCAACTCCCGGAGTTCACTCAGACTCACGTCCATCGAGTCAGTGATGCCATCCAGCCATCTCACCCTCTGTCGTCCCCTTCTCCTCCTGTCCCCAATTCCTCCCAGCATCAAAGTCTTTTCCAATGAGTCAACTCTTCGCATGAGGTGTCCAAAGTACTGGAGTTTCAGCTTTAGCATCATTCCTTCCAAAGAAATCCCAGGGCTGATCTCCTTCAGAATGGACTGGTTGGATCTCCTTGCAGTCCAAGGGACTCTCAAGAGTCTTCTCCAACACCACAGTTCAAAAGCATCAATTCTTTGGCGCTCAGCCTTCTTCACAGTCCAACTCTCACATCCATACACGACTACTGGAAAAACCATAGCCTTGACTAGACGGACCTTTGTTGGCAAAGTAATATCTCTGCTTTTCAATATGCTGTCTAGGTTGGTCATAACTTTTCTTCCAAGGAGTAAGCGTCTTTTAATTTCATGGCTGCAGTCACCATCTGCAGTGATTTTGGAGCCCAGAAAAATAAAGTCTGACACTGTTTCCACTGTTTCCCCATCTATTTCCCATGAAGGGATGGGACCGGATGCCATGATCTTCATTTTCTGAATGTTGAGCTTTAAGCCAACTTTTTCACTCTCCTCTTTCACTTTCATCAAGAGGCTTTTTAGTTCCTCTTCACTTTCTGCCATAAGGGTGGTGTCATCTGCATATCTGAGGTTATTGATATTTCTCCCAGCAATCTTGATTCCTTCTTGTGTTTCTTCCAGTCCAGCATTTCTCATGATGTACTCTGCATAGAAGTTAAATAAGCACGGTGACAATATACAGCCTTGATGTACTCCTTTTCCTATTTGGAACCAGTCTGTTGTTCCATGTCCAGTTCTAACTGTTGCTTCCTGATCATCACATAGTACACCTTAAATATATACCATTTTTATGTGTCAATTTTACATTAATAAAGCTGGGGCAGAGAGTAAACCCAAGAGAAAATAATCATAAAATGGAAAGAATAGAACACATCTAACTGGCTCTCAAATCAATAAAATTTTGCTGTTTGTTTTTGTTTCTAATTCTACCCATCTCATTTTTTTAACCGGAGAGTGAGTCATGAAATGGTTATAAGAACAGGTTTGCAGTCTTGCAGGATCAGGTTTTAAATCTAGATCTATCACTGACTGGCAACTTTGGGCATGTTACTTAACTTCTCTGATCTCCAGCTTTCTTATTGGTAAATTAATGAAACTATAAGAAAAGTTATGACCAACCTAGATAGCATACTCAAAAGCAGAGACATTACTTTGCCAACTAAAGTCCGTCTAGTCAAGGCTATGGATTTTCCTGTGGTCATGTATGGATGTGAGAGTTGGACTGTGAAGAAGGCTGAGTGCCGGAGAATTGATGCTTTTGAACTGTGGTGTTGGAGAAGACTCTTGAGAGTCCCTTGGACTGCAAGGAGATCCAACCAGTCCATTCTGAAGGAGATCAGCCCTGGGATTTCTTTGGAAGGAATGATGCTAAAGCTGAAACTCCAGTACTTTGGACACCTCATGCGAAGAGCTGACTCATTGGAAAAGACTCTGATGCTGAGAGGGATTGGAGGCAGGAGGAGAAGGGGACAACAGAGGATGAGATGGCTGGATGGCATCACTGACTCGATGGACGTGAGTTTGAGTGAACTCCTGGAGTTGGTGATGGACAGGGAGGCCTGGCGTGCTGCGATTCATGGGGTCACAAAGAGTCAGACTGAGTGACTGAACTGAACTGAACTGAACTGAAGAACTGTCTAAAACCACTGTTTTGAGAATTAAATGAAGCAGCATATGCAAAATACCTGTAAAATGCTGAAGACATGATTATTCATAACTTCGGGGTCCTCTTCCTCCTCCTGCCAGCAGGTCCATACTGTCCTCATGGGCCTCCGCGTGCATCCTATGCCACTATCATCCCCAGTGGGGGAGCAACCAGAATTCTAATTCTGCCCAGAGCTCAAGGCTGCCCCTGCTCTTCCCTTCTCTGATGCTGGCAATTCTCTCCCTGCTACCTATTCAGCCCCCCAAACCTCCAACCAGCCTCCAGTTCCCTTCTCTCCATCTCTTTATTTCTTCTAAAGCTTAGAAAGCCTTAAAGCCTGATTAAATTAAAGGCCATTGGAAGCTGCGTTCAGGTCTCTGAGCTGCCTCTTTGACCCCAAAACAACTCAAACTCAGCAACCTGAACTCAGGTCAGAACTTGGGACTCAACATAGTTGTCAGTGATAATTTTGTACATTCTGGGTAACAAGACTATACCAGTTGCCTATAGGACCACTCGAAAGCAGTGATTCCATGGGAAAACTCATTTTGCATCTTAAGTGACTGGCCTAGAAGTGGTCTTTGAGAAGAGAAGCCACTTGTAAGTGCAGGGCCACCTGCGTAAGAGCTAATACTATTTAAGAGTTACTAATTTAGCAAATTTGGCCTGCAGAACATCCTCAGAAACCTTCAGTTCAGTTCAGTTCAGTCGAGTCGCTCAGTCGTGTCCAACTCTTTGCAACCCCATGGACTGCAACATGCCGGCCCTCCCTGTCCATCACCAACTCCTGAAGCTTGCTCAAACTCGTGCCCATCAAGTTGGTAATGCCATCCAACCATCTCATCCTCTGCTGTCCCCTTCTCCTCCTGCCTTCAATCTTTCCCAAAACCAGGGTCTTTTCTGATGAGTCAGCTCTTCACATCAGGTGACCAAAGTATTGGAGCTTCATCAGCATCAGTCCTTCCAATGAATATTCAGGACTGATTCCTTTAGGATTGACTGATTTAAGCTCTTTGAAGTCCAAGGGACTCTCAAGTCTTCTCCAACACCATACTTCAAAAGCATCAGTTCTTTGGAACTCAGCTTTCTTTATGGTCCAACTCCCACATCCCTCCATGACTACTGGAAAAACTGTAGCTTTGACTAGATAGACCTTTGTCAGCAAAGTAATATCTCTGTTTTTAATATGCTGTCTAGGTTGGTCGTAGCTTCTCTTCCAAGGAGCAAGTGTCTTTTAATTTCATGGCTGCAGTCACCATCTGCAGTGATTTTGGAGCCCCCCAAAATAAAGTCTGCCATTGTTTTCACTGTTTCCCCATCTATTTGCCATGAAGTGATGGGACCAGATGCCATGATCGTAGTTTTTTGAATGTTGAGTTTTAAGTCAGCTTTTTCACTCTCCTCTTTCACCTTCCTCAAGAGGCTGTTTAGTTTCTCTTCTATTCTGCATTAACCTCGTCTGCATGTCTGAGGTTATTGACATTTCTCCCAGCAATCTTGATTCCAGCATGTACTTCATCTAGCCTGACATTTTGCATGATGTTCTCTGCATGTAAGTTAAATAAGCAGGGTGACATATACAGCCTTGACATACTACTTTCCCAATTTTGAACTGGTCTGTTGTTCCATGTCCAGTTTTAACTGTTGCTTCTTGACCTGCATACAGATTTCCCAGGAGGCATGTGAGGTGGTCTAGTATTCCCATCATTTTAAGAATTTTCCACAGTTTGTTGTGATCCACACAGTCAAAGGCTTTGGTGTAATCAAGCAGAAGGAGATGTTTTTCTGGAACTCTCTAGCTTTTTCTATGATCCAATGGATGTTGGCAATTTCATCTCTTAATGGTACAGAAAAGTGGCATTTAATATGCCGTATATCTTACACAAATTCATTCATTTCATTCATTCATTCCAAATATTGTTGAGCACATGCTATATACTCCAGACATATTTCAGGTACTGGGATAGAGAAAGGAGGACTGCCCTCATGCAGCTTCTTGTCTACTTGGGGAATGAGACGAGCAATGGCTGACTGAACCAGCAGCTCAGAGAAGACACTGATCAGGGACTGGTAATGGTGAGAAAGCGCTGCCTCTGATAAGTGCTCAGGACTGGAATCTCCAAGGAGGTGACGTTGACGGTAAGACCTGAATGATGAGAAATCATCAAAAGAACTGGGAAAGTATATTCTAGGCAGATGGCCTAGGATGTCAAAGAAGAACAAGCTAGATTATGTCCAAGCCATATCTAAATAACCATTTTTTTAAAGAATAAAAATGCACAATTCATGACTTTCTTACTAAAAATGTTATTCTGCTTCTTTCCTTGTCAACATACATTGTTTCTGCAACTGAGAAAGCAAGAAAGAGACAAAATAAGGAGATGGTATTAATCAACACACTTGTTTTTCTCCCTGAAAAATTATGGTAACCTTCTAAACATGTGGTACAAAGGGATGCTGATTGGTTTATTGAGAAAATAAAGCTAAGCAGTATGGGACTTTTCTGATATTTTTATTTAGATGCAAAATGTCTAGCTAAGCTATCTCTGATAATAATTTTAAACTATTTAAATGTGGGTGTCTTTGTGTTTTTGCCACTGAAGATAAAAAGATATTAACTTATACTTCTACTGAGGATTTTCAAATGTTAGTTGATCAATTTTTAAAGGCATATTAAGGATGCATATTTGAGCAATAATTCTAATTAACAAAACCCCACTCTCCTAGGGTATCAGCTGAAAAATGGCAAATCGCAGTCTTTAATGTGACACAAATGTGGAGGCACTGTGGTGAGGTGGTGCCTCTACTTTTGTTGATGTGTACTTAATTCACAGCTCTCTAGGCTTTCACAATCTCAACTTACTCAGTGGTGGCAAGATGGAAGGACTTGTTTTGGCCTTGTCTTGGGAACTCTTTTGTCAAACCTGAGCCATGCCCCTTGCCTTTTCAGCCTTTCCTAGCTTCATGTAGAAAAACAAGACAATGCATTAATTTAGTCTTTCTTAACTTGACTTTGAATAATAGTTTTTAGGCCTCTTCTTTTTCAATATTGGAATCTTTTTTTTTTCCTTCTGGTGAGATCTTACAGGAATTCCAACAGATAAAAATGAGCTTCTCTAATTATAACTTTCCTTCCCTTCCTAACTGAATCTGTGGTACACGGCTCTAGAGCCCAGACCAGTATGTGCTTGTGATGCTTCGTAGCCCACTATCACTATTTCCTAATGAAACAGAGCAAGACAGAAAAGAGAGTACTCCACCCATGATAAGGATTCATGTTATTTTGTGGCAATAAACATTTACACGCAACAAATATTCAATGTCTATTTAATGATCCTAAAATCAGTTGAACAAGACAAATAAAAGCTCTTGTCAAGGTGGAACTTATATTCTAGTACAGTATTTGTACATATATATCATATAAATACATATATTACAGCTATTCCCTGATTTCTGATGATTCAACTTAGAATTCTGCAACTTTACTATGGTGCAAAAGTGATACACATTTATCAGAAACTGAAATTTGAATCTTGAGTGTTTCCAGAGCTAGGCGACATGCAGTGTAATACTCTCTCATGATGCTGGATAGCAGCAATGACCCTGAACTCCCAGTCATCCATGTGATCACAAGGGTAAACAGCTTATACACTTACAACCATTCTCTACACAACCATTCTGTTTTTCACTTTCAGGACAGTATTTAACAGGTTTTAAAATGGGCTTCATATTACATGATTTTGCCCGACCACAGTCCGAATGGAAGTATTCTGAGCATGTTCAAGGTGGGCTAGGCTAAGCTATGATGTTTGGTAGGTTAGGGGAATTAAATGCACTTATGATATTTTCAACTTAGGATGTGTTTATTGGGACATAAACCTATCATAAGTAGAGGAAGATCTATATATGTATATGTACACACAAATACAAACACACAAAGAGAGAAAAATGAGTTAGGAAGTCACTAGTATAGATAATCTCTAATTACATTCTAAAGTCTATGATTTAAATCAGATCCATGTTAACATTACTGAAAATTTTATAGGTCTGGAATATACTCATGTGTCTGTAAGCTTGATATATACTGTGCACTCTGTGGCATTTTAAAACATCTATTGATGCTATCAGCTGGCTAAGTCAAATGACCAAATCCCTTTTGGGGAGTGAAAAGTTAAACCATCATTGTCTGGTCTGATCCACTGATACCACAGGAGAAAGGGATAGGGTCAATGGGAGGATTCCTGGCAGATAGCTCAAATGGGTGGCCAGATTTGGAGTTGAGAGCAACTGTAAATCGAATGTCCTCATTGTTCTATGAATTTACATAAGACAGGGCATTTCTCTGGCTTTTATCACTTTTCATTTCTTAACTCAAGGTCAACCTTCTCTTGACATTTTCTTGAGGCCCCACAGCTGGTAGTGACCTCTCTCTTCAGCGGTTGGCTCTTTGTTACAATTCTTGCTATAGCAAGGCTTGTCAAACTTCATTGTGCATAAACACCACCTAGGGATCTTATTAAGCTGCAGGGAGGTCTAGGGTGGGTCCTAGTATATTGCATTTCTAACAAGCTCCCAGGGACCATGCTGTGAATAGCAAAATGGTAGAACACCTACATACAAACATAACCCTCACACGTGCACATGCATGCTCATCTGGAGTTTGTCACAGTGCTGAAGTCAGGGATTGTGACATGTTCACCGATAGCTTGCTAGTGGTAAAGAACTATATGGTTTTGTAGACTATGATTTGGAAAATTAAATGACTGATCACAAAGGCTTTCTACATTCCAATTATTTGGATTAAAGCATTGTGAAATAACGGAGTAAATTCTAATGATTTCTGTCTTAAACATCATCTCTACCATATTCTACTTGAATTCTACTCCATCAACATTAATTGTGATTTCTATGAGAACCATCAAGATGTTTAAATAGGTATATAGCACCTATTAGAACATAAAAACACTGTAATACTGGTACAGAAATATTCCTTTGTATGAAACATTTATTTCTAAAATATCTACTAAAATTTTTAAAGAGGATATATTTATTTTCTTCATAGAATCTCATTTACATGAAAAAATTCATCTCTAAGACTTCTTTAAATCAGAAGCTGCAAACTACATATCAGTAGGCAGATTCAGCCCCCATAGGCATGTTTTATATGAATGTTTTAAAATTAGTTGCCAAGAGAATAAAATAGGGTGATTTCTCATTAAATTAATTCAGATTTCTGACTCTTCTTGAAAACTCAGAAAATCTTGGACTACTGTGTTCTTTGTTCCTAAGTGAATTAGAAGAGGCTGTAGCTTCTAGATGCAATATATATTTTTCATTGATGTTGCTGTTCTACTCTCCTAGGCTGGGGGTTTGCAAATCCTACATAGTAGGTTCTCTTTGTGTATTTATGTTATGATTTAGGTTGTATGAATTCACCAAACATATATCTTTCCCAGAATATATTCACTGCTTAAAAATATATTCAGATGCATTGCTTACTTGGCCATTTTTGAAGACTCCCATATTTCATCTATCAGCAAATCTGTTCTAAAGATCAGATTAGTGATCTCCTCCATATCTGACTTCTTTTAATTGGCCAGTCCTCTCTTTCTTCATTAAAAATACATGAATATATTCTATTATATATGCATTCCTATCTATTAAATGAATAAAACACTTAACAAAAATAGATGATAATGACAAACTCATTTAGAAGATTGGTAGTAAAAGTTATATCATTCAATATTAGAAAGATTACAAGCCTTCCTCATGTTTCTCCAACATAGATGATTTCATCGTAGACACTGGGTCTCAAGATTGCCGGGAGAAATATCAATAACCTCAGATATGCAGATGACACCACCCTTATGGCAGAAAGTGAAGAGGAACTAAAAAGCCTCTTGATGAAAGTGAAAGTGGAGAATGAAAAAGTTGGCCTAAAGCTCAACATTTAGAAAACGAAGATCAAGGCATCCGGTCCCATCCTTTCATGGCAAATAGATGGGGAAACAGTGGATACAGTGTCAGACTTTATTTTTTTGGGCTCCAAAATCACTGCAGATGGTGACTGCAGCCATGAAATTAAAAGACGCTTACTCCTTGGAAGAAAACCTATGAACAACCTAGATAGCATATTCAAAAGCAGAGACATTACTTTGCAGACTAAGGTCCGTCTAGTCAAGCCTACGGTTTTTCCTGTGGTCATGTATGGATGTGAGAGTTGGGCTGTGAAGAAGGCTGAGTACTGAAGAACTGATGCTTTTGAACTGTGGTGTTGGAGAAGACTCTTGAGAGTCCCTTGGACTGCAAGGAGATCCAACCAGTCCATTCTGAAGATCAGCCCTGGGTGTTCTTTGGAAGGAATGATGCTAAAGCTGAAACTCCAGTACTTTGGCCACCTCATGCAAACAGTTGACTCATTGGAAAGATGCTGACGCTGGGAGGGATTGGGGGCAGGAGGAGAAGGGGACGACAGAGGATGAGATGGCTGGATGGCATCACGGACTCGATGGACGTGAGTCTGAGTGAACTCTGGGAGTTGGTGATGGACAGGGAGTCCTGGTGTGCTGTGATTCATGGGACTGCAAAGAGTCGGACACGACTGAGCGACTGAACTGAACTGAACTGAACTGGGTCTCATTGTGGTCTAAAATATGCTTCTACAAAAATAGTTTCCACCAAAGACTAGGCAACATTCATGCTATGTAGGTATGAATTGCAATTCTGTTACCTTTTGTTACAAATTTGGCATTTGTAAAAGGTGAAAAATTTATGCAATCTGAAGAGAAACCAGGCCTTGGTATTTGAAAGAGATTTAGTTATCATTAAAGACATTATACCCATTGTTGCTGTTTAGTCACTAGGTCATGTCTAACTCTTTTGTGACCTCTTACACTGGAGCCCACTAGGCTTCTCTGTCCATGGGATTTCCCAGGCAAGAATACTGGAGTGGTTGTCATTTCCTTTTCCAGAGGATCTTCCCAACCCAGGGATAGAACATGCTTCTCCTGCACTGCTGGCAGATTCACTTCCCCATTTGAGCATCGGTATCTCTGAAGAGGGAGGCATAAAAACCTAAAAAGTGGATATTTTCTTCTTTTTCTTATTTATCTGTTTTTGGACACAGTGCTTCTTCTCTGCATCACATGTGGATTATTATTCTCTGAGCACTTTTTTTCTCAAATATGATTTTATATGATACTTTGGTAAAGAAAATATCCATGTGTCATTCAAATCTCCTCTTTGCATTCTTCAGCACAGAAATGGAAGGGTCCCAACCCGCAAACACACCCCATGATAGTACATCCCAGCATTCACCTTTAGAAGGATGGCCAGCTTCCTGCTTATCAGATTACCATGAAAGGAAAGCCAAATGGCAGAAAACAATGCCGAAACAATTTTGATTCTTTCCCTGATATGCTTTAACTTGGTATCTGTCTGTGATGTGAAATATATAACCCCATTAAGGTGAAGCATCAAGGATTCAACAGCTAACTTTTCAGAAAATGTTGACACAATAGCTACATTTTGAGAAATCAAGAACATATCAAGGTGCAGATTCAGTGAAAAAACCAACAAAATGACCAACATATTTAACCCTCCTCTGGAGCCCTTTCAGAGCAACCTGCCTTATCACTGCACTGAGCCGCTAGCAACATACACTCTGGAGGGTAAAACAGACAACTCATCTTCATTCTACAGTGGCTATAGTATAAAAGTGACTCTTGCATTCACTCAACTCATTGTGTCATTCTTAACTTGGGGAAATAACTTCTCACTCTCTCAAAGATAACACTCTTTATGTGAAATGTTACAATCAGGCAGGCTTCTGAAATGTTTTAGAAAAACGGTATTCTGAGAATTTTCAACGTTTGGAGTCCTTAAATGGCTTAACATATGTATAGACTACAGAAGACTTAGCATACTGCTGTTCATTTGGGACAAGACACGTGGTAAAATCTATGTTTTGCTGCAATGACACACAAATTCCCTATAAAGAACAGTCAAATGTATAATTAAAGTAAACGTCTCAGAAGTTCCTTTAGAAAAGAAAAAGGCATGTGTCAACTAAGTAATACAGGATTCTACAATGTGTTATAAATTGTCATCAGGAACTCATTGAAAAGGAATGTTCATGTCATGTTTGATGTTGAATTCCTTGACACCATGAACATATAGCCTCAACTGTCCCCTGAAATCTACAGTTTTATTCTTTGAAGTCCATTCTTGATGGTACCATCTGACAGAAGAGAGCCTTATGTCAAAATATTGCAAATTAGGACTTCCAAAAACACTTACCCTGCTCCTGTATCTTCTTCTGAAATTTTCTAATTTTGAGAACATGTCTCCAAAGTGGAAACCGTAAAAAGTTTCAAAATTTATTGTCATCACCCTTGAGTTTATTGTGATGATAGTGGAATATCATTTTACTTATTATTCCTCCAGAATGACAGTCTGTGTTATAGGAATCCTTATGGTATACACTACTACCTGAATGTTCATCTGATCAAATACTTTGGGTCTCTTTCTGCATAATTTCTTTCCAGTTGTATGTGTTTAATAGCTGAGACCTTTTAAAGCCTGCACACGTGTACACAGCAGGTACTGCGCAGAGACGCAGTATTTTTTAAAGTCAGTTTGGCTGTCTGTTTGCAAAGGAAAGATTTAAAAACTCTTCTGCTTCAGATAAAAGAGTAAACCATTGGAAGACTGGTATCTTCTAGAAACTATGAAGTCTAAGAAAGAAAAAAAATACATCTATTAAAATGCACATACACTGCTGGCTGGCACTGTTGTGACAGCCAGCAGTATCCGCGTCAGTCAATTATCTTCACAAATGCCTCCTGTGCTAATGAGCACTCACAAAAATCAGCAGACTTTTCTGGCAAGGAGAAAAGATCAGTTTCATTGCTTGCAGAACTAATTCAGGGTACAAAAGTGAAGGCTCCGCCATCGCTGCCTCTTTTACTGCTCCTTTTGTAAAGGCTTTTGATGTGTACTGAAGAGCTGGGCCTGTGTTTAGGCCTCTTCATCTCCAGTTCATTGCCTGCCATTAACATACATATCCATATGAAAAGTTCGGTAAGTCACTAACAGCTGTCCAGAAAGGAGTTTGAGAAGGAAGGGGAAAAAGGACCTATTCCTTCTCAAAATGCTGACAATACTATTTAGCCCCTTTTTGGCAATGATATACCTAACTTTTAAAAGCGGCCTTTCACTCAAAAAAGGACTAGGCATAATACAACATTCAAACACATAGTGGTTTTTCATTTTGAAACAGTCATTTGCTGTATTCAGAGGGAAAAAAGTCTATAGTTAACAGATGCAAAGGAAATCCATCATTCATGATACATAAGTATATCCCGGGCATGTACACACACACACACACACACACACACACACACACTCACTCTATATTGTTTTTGCAAGATGCTAAATAACATCACAT
This sequence comes from Budorcas taxicolor, assembly GCF_023091745.1. NCBI lineage: Eukaryota > Metazoa > Chordata > Mammalia > Artiodactyla > Bovidae > Budorcas > Budorcas taxicolor. Next base: position 31,786,478 of record NC_068913.1, on the reverse strand, counting down.
CTTCCATTTAAACCAGAGGAAACCCCCCTGCAGCAGACGCCCATGAGAGGTTTTGTGCCCATTGCCTTCTTCAGTTTATGACACTGACAGCTATCTATGGTCAATTTGTTATCAATGGATACTGCATTAGTAAAAGAACGTACTACCAAAAGTGTCCCTTAATTTTTTTTTTTAAGATTTAAAATCTCTCTCTAGATGAGTGGATGACAACTCCTTTCAAGAAAAGAAAAGAAGTCAGAAATGTACAGGTTATAGTTTGAACATGAGGGATTCATATTACACATTTTCAAGTTGGATAAGACCATTTAAGACAGCTGCATAACTGAGTGATTTTGTCATCACATCCAAAACAGCTTGGGAGACAGTTTTAAACAGTTTCTAAATGCAGTGATATAGGTCAGCTAATACACAACTTACAATGAGGATATAGTTAGCTTTCCTTTAAGGAGAGGTTATGAAGGCCAGAATGGGGAGAAATACACAGGTTTTAAACTGATGAAAAAGGGTGCTTCCCAATCATTTGGTCTGTGACTTAGCTGTGTCAAACTCAGAAAGAAAGCATGTGATGGATAAATGCTTTTCCTCCGAACCCCACCCTCACCCGCACAGAGTTCACGACCCTGGGGCCATCACAGGGCACACACTGCACCCGACTTTGCTAGGCCAGAGCAAGAAAACGAGGGCGGGCAAGTCTCTGTCAGTTATAAAGATCTGACATCACTTATAAGAAGAATCAAGAATTTTCCTTTCCTCTTTCTTTCTTCTCCCTTCTTTACTCTCTCCTTTCATTCTTTCCTTCTTTCTTTCTAAATCAGAATCACAATGTAAGGGAAAGCTAGTAACTCCCAATTCTGTAAAGATTTTATTCCTGTAAGGACCCTCCCCCCATGCAGAAGTAGCTTGTGCTACATGAAACCAACACTTTAATCCCACTTGTTGCTCCCCCCACCTTACTCCCCACCAACTTTCTATTCTCTTTTCAGCTGCATTTCTCCTAGATCAGTCACTAAAAATCTTTAACTTGGCCTATTTTGATCTGAAAATTAAATCTTATTTATTATGCATCCTGTTTGTTGTCCTTGAAGAACCCCAGCATTCATTTAAAGGGGTCCAGAATGACTTCTTAAACACATTTCTCTCTTTGCTGCAATTAAACAAAGTGGAGCTGTGATTAGTCCTCCACAGGGGGGAAAGAAAAAGACACCCTTGAATCAAAATGGGGAGACCTGGCTGGGCATTATTGCCTCACAATGCAGGAGTTTATTGCTGAAACCTGCTTATCCCCCAGCTCCGCACTCCATGGGAACTTCAGTCAGGTGGAAAGTTATTCTCTTCTCTGCTGAAGCAGCTTGAAGTATCCTAAGTCCCGCTAAAGCCCCTAAAGCTCTTCCTGGTAACTGAGACATTTAGGATAATCTTTATAGGAGTTTTGCATGAGCTTCTGCTTTTTGTTGCGGTTCGAAGGAGAGTTAATGATGAGCTTTCACTGGCTTCTCCTTTTTTAAAAAAATCTAAGCCAAAAAGCGCCTGTTTAAGTACCACCTCCCTCCAGCCCTTGGGAAACCACTCAAGAGGGCTCTGCTTGGCTCTGTGTTCATGACACATAATGAAAACAATTTTACGCTGTGGAGGGAAGTATTGGGCAATTACTGATGTAACAGCCACCTGCAATAGCGAGCCCTGGCTGCAGCACTGCGCGGTTCATGAATATTTTATGGTGTGATGTTATTTTGAATGGCTGGGGCAGGTGAAGGGGGCCGCGGGTGTAATAAGTAACTCTGCTGGAGGCTGTGTAGCTGCTCTGTTTCCCCGCAGAGCCCCCAGTGTAACACCAAGAAGCATCCTGACCCTGCCTGGATCGACGCGAGGGCAGCTGAAGCTGAGGCAAGATGCTATGACAAGTCATGGTGGGCACCCTTTACAAACCGTTGTCTGCCGATTTTACACATGATGTCCAGCTTGAAAAGCCCCGGAATCAATCTTGTCTGATTTAATTTGATAAATTAAGTGTGGATAAGGATTAAATGAGAATTTTGTAATGGAGAAAACTTGTCCTTATTCTCTAATCCAGTTAAGATAGTATGGGAGAAACCCTATAAAATATAAAGCGATGACTTGAGAAGGCGCACTTAAAAAAAAAAAAAAGAAAGAGAGAGAATTGTTTGTTGCTTTGGTGACATTACATCCATATGTAAGTTAAAATGAAAACACTACTCTTGCTTTCTGGTTTTTGCATGTGAAATATACACAACCTATATACACACATATCTACCATCATATGTGCATATTTTATAGAGGACCTAGAAATACAAGAGAGAAACAGGGTTTGCAACATGCTTATGTAATAAAATATGGCTATTGAGAATTGTTCTTGAATAGGTGGAATATTTTTAGTATCATTTCCTTTTTCAAATATTATTTTCCTAACTGGAAATGTCAAGATTTAAACTGAGTATCATAGTGCAAAGAATACATTTCCAGCACTTCAGATTTTGTAATTCTTCCTACTGGCATATTTAGGATTTCAGGAACAAATATCATATTGTATATGACCAAGATACAAACAGAATAAAAATTATTTTACATGACAGTTATATTTCTATAGAATATAACAGTATGAACAAACACTAGTTATCTAGACATGATAGAAATTCAAAACAATGCAATGTGAGACTCTATTAAAATTCTTTTTTAAATCTGTCTGTTGTGTGTGTGTTTAGAATGGCAGAGTGTGCTTTTGAGGAAGAGCCTGGGAAGGTTGTACATTAGACTCCAGGCTGAATAGCTTTGTCGTAGAGAACATGCTTAGAAAGATACAAAAGATTTGCAGAATCCTTGGACACATACTGGCGTAAAGAACAGAGATCCTAAACAGAAGCACACAAGGAAAAATGTAGCAGACCAGACATTCTGAGAATAATGTGGGGCAACAGAGGAATTGCCAGAGTGACAATTTGGAGATTATAAAAGATAGTGTTTAATTTTTATAAGCAGTGGTCTTATTGGTATGCTCATAACATTTCATAACATTAATTTAGAGTTTGTACCAAAAAGAAATAATGTGATGCTATGTTAAATTTTCCACTTTAACATTCACATTGTAGCAGAATTTTGAAGTACTGCTGCTTCCAATGGTTGACAATCCCATTTACACTTCAAAAATTATAAAATCAGGATGACAAAAATGATGTGTTTATACAGTCTGGGCATGAGTCACTTTTATCAAATGGCAGTACACTATCTAAATCCTAATCTTAATATTTAGTATTGGCATTACTATGTAGCGTGTCCATTGAAAGAATTATCTCGGCTTGCTTGAATATGCCATCTATACATAGGTGCAATGGCAGTCCTTTTTAAAATATTGGTAGTTTCCATTAACAACGAGGAAATCATATTGATGTCATGTCATTGTAAGCCACCTCTCTCCACAAATAGCTTGAATCGAGAGAAAGGCAATTAAATACCAAGTAGTCTTAATATAGTTATATTAATAGAAATCAACATATATTCATGAAATTCCAAAATATTTGATTTTATCTCACTATATGTATTTTTTCTGCCTCATAATATATGTTAAAGGTGCCTAATTTAGCAATTTTATAACGACTAAATTATAAACATGCAGTAAATTTCAGATTCTTGTAATTAGATTTTTAGCTTGAGATGTTAAACTCTGTATGTAAACGACATTATTTTAAAGCCTGTCTTCTAAAAGAAAATTGCTGTTTGACAATTCTATAGAATATTCAAGAAAGGTAATTATACTGCTCTGGTTGTTAAAGATGCAGGTGTTGAATAAAAGTCACAGCTTCAGCTTTTGCAAAAAACTCCAAGGAGGAAGATAAAGGAGGTGACAAAACTCCATTGCCAAATCATTATCCTTAAAAAAATCAGAATATTGGTTGGTGCACATTGCCTCCCTCTCCTCTTATGGGTAATACAAAACTGATCAGAAGGGAAATTTCCAGCCAACCTACCAACACAGAGAAGCTGTGATGAAAGAAAGCAGATTTCTCTGTAAAATTCATATGGGACACTGTTATTTTCAAATCAGATGTTATTAATAAAATAAATTATAAACCATAAAACTGGAAGGAATTTAAAAAAAATCATACATCAGATAATAAAAAGGGGACAAAAAATGACAACAGTAAAAATTCATCCTTGATTGACCTAGTTTTACAGAAATACTTACCACTTTTACATTCATTTATTTACTTAAATATAAGTAACATGCTTGGAGAAGGAAATGGCAACCCACTCCAGTATTCTTGCCTGGAAAATCTCATGGACGGAGCAGCCTGGCAGGCTACAGTCCATGGGGTGACAAAGAGTCGGACACGACTGAGATTTCACTTTCGCTTTACTTTCAGGTAACACGCTTAGAAGAAAATTTAATTTTGAGAATTACAAATTTAATTAAAATTTAACTAAATTATTTAATTCAACACAAATGTATTGTAATGTTAAGAAATGTTGGACCTAGAGAAGCCCTAAATGTCATTATTTTATTGATGAGCAAAATGCTTTTCATGGACATAAGGATGGAAGACCCCAAACGTGTGTGTGCACAGGTTTTTAAAGAAATTTATGTCTGCTCTTCAACACTGGATGAGGACCAGGAGTGAAGAGATTATAGATTAATAAAAAGACAAATCAATGCCAAAATTTTAGGTGTTGGCATGTTATTCTTCTCTTGGCCTTTCCCACAGATACTTAGAGCTGTGCTTGAATTGAAAAAGAAAAGGTGAGTGCCACAATATTAAAAGATGCTCGCTCCTTGGAAGAAAAGCTATGACAAACCTAAACAGCATATTAAAAAGCAGAGATATCACTTTGCTGACAAAGGTCTGTATAGTCAAAGCTATGGTTTTTCCAGTAGTCGTTTATGGATGTGAAAGTTGGACCATAAATAAAGAAGGCTGAGTGAAGAACTGACACTTTCAAACTATGGTGCTGGAGAAGACTCTTGAGAGTCCCTTGGACAGCAAGGAGATCAAACCAGTCAATCCTAAGCAAAATCAACTCTGACTATTCTTTGGAAGGACTGATGTTGAAGGTGAAGCTCCAATACTTCGGCCACCTGATGCGAATAGCCAACTCACTAGGAAAGACCCTGATGCTGTGAAAGACTGAGGGCAAGAGGAGAAGGGAGTGACAGAGGATGACATGGTTGGATGGCATCACTGACTTGATGGACTTGAGTTTGCATAAACTCTGGAAGATAGTGAAGGACAGGGAAGCCTGGTGTGCCACAGTTCAGGAGGTTGCAAAGAATCAAACATGACTTAGAGAATGAACAACCACAATGACATTTTAATCCCTAAACTATTCCCATATTTTGAGCAGAAATTTAAGGAAAGAGCAAAAAAGTCATAATTTTCTTTTAGTCCTGATGAAAACATCTCAATGATTTTTATATTCTTAATTTTACTAAAGGTCTTTTGTTTCTAGTCTCTTTCCCATGAGAATGTTTCCTCTTTTACCAACTAGCTGAAGCCCCATCCCTTCTATTTATCTTTTTTTCTCATTTGCCTCCAGTCACTGAGCTCCTAACAGTACTTATTACTTCTCCTTTAATTGATGTTAACCTACATTATTACTTAGTTCTTTCGAATACATGCTTAGACCACAATGTAAATGGCACCCACTACAGTTGTGTAGTATGGTGGCCCCTGAATGCATGGATCTCCGCTCTATATAACTCCTGGCTCTTTAAGGGCATAGGGTTTATTTTTCACACTCCCACTCCACCGCCTGCTTCTTCAGTGCTCTTTCTATAATCGATGGTCAATTAAAACACACCAATTTGAAGCTATTCCATTTCTCCCCCTTTCCATTTATATACAGCAGCCTAGGTTCACAAAGCACTTTCCATAGATAAGAGCTACTTGATTCCCACCACATTTTGATGTGTGCAATTAGCACAGGGAATTAAGGATCTGAAAGTGGCAGCGTCTAAACTTGAATTGTGTTCTCTTGACTCCCAGGGTAGTGCTCTTGCTACTGTCTCCAACTTCCTTTTCTCTTTGATGCTGAATCATCCGAATTTGATTTAAAGAAGCGAAAAGCATCTGCATGATGGCCAAGGCACGGTTTGGGGTGTTAGTTCTCATAGGCTAGGGCAAGGAGCTGAAGCAAGGGCAATGACAAAAGGCTGCTGCTATATTGCCTTTCTTGAAAAAGCAAAATTGTGTCCAACTCTTTGAGACCCCATGGACTTTAGGAAAAAGTAAAAAATTTTACATACTACACAACCCCACCAGACTCCTCTGTCTATGGGATTCTTCAGGCAAGAATCCTGGAGTGGGTAGCCATTCCCTTCTCCAGGGGATCTTCCAGATCCAGGGCTCAAACCTGGGTTTTCTGCATTGCAGGCAGATTTTTTACCATCCGAGTCACCAGGGAAGCCTCTGCCATTCTTGAAAATGTGCTTAATTTTGTGCTGGGCAGGGTGAGGGGATGGAGGGGGTAGGACACCATTGTGGTTGATGGACCAGATGATTCAAGGGTCCTTGGAAGCCAATGGGTGACATGCAGAACTTTGAAGCTTCTTTTCTGGTACTTGCACAGATGAAACTGGCTTTTAGCTAATGATGAAAACATGTTGGTTATGATTTCTCCTTTGAAGTCAAGCTTCCTCCAAATAAGACTTCAGGAAGTAGCATTTAGGTGCCATGAAGCTATTATGAACCTGTATAGAGCAGCTGGCCTCCAGGATTTACTCTAAATCTTTTTAGGGCAGAGTAGCTGCACCATTTCATGTGAACAACATCCTGAGTCTATCCTACTCCAAAATTCTAGTCAGAGGGGCTTTCCTGTGCATGGCCCTGGTGGTCCAGTGGTTGAGACTTCACACTTCCATGGAAGGGGGCATGGGTTTGATCCCTAGTTAGGGCACTAAGATTCCACATGCTGCCCTGCAGCAAAAAACGTACTCTAGTACATTCTGTAGCTTTCTGGAGAACTCAAGTCTTCCTTCTCTGAACTTTTCACACCCTACCTTTGCCAGTGCTCATGACACACTGACCTCACAAATTATTTCTGTTTCTCAAACATTTGAAGTTGGTCCCTGCCTTAGAGTCTTTGCTGAAGCTCCAATATTTTGGCCACATGATGTGAAGAACTGACTCACTGGGAAAGACCCTGACGTCGGGAAAGATTGAAGGCAGGAGGAGAAGGGGACAACAAAGGACGAGATGGTTGGATGGCATCACTGACTCAATGGACATGAGTTTGAGCATGCTCCTGGAGTTGGTAGTGGACAGGGAAGCCTGGCATCCTGCAGTCCATGGGGTTGCAAAGAGTTGGACACGACTGAGCGACTGAACTGATAGTAGTATAATACATTTGTTGTAATTAATGAACCCATATTGGCATACTACTATTAACTAAAGTTTATCATTTATTCAGACTTCCTTAATTTTCACCTAATATCCTTTTTCAGAATCCCATCCCATCCAATAAATGTAATATGTTACACTTATTAATTATGTTTACTTGGGCTCCTTTCTGCTGTGACAGTTTCTCAGACTTTCCTTGTTGTCTGCCTTTGGACTGCTGATTGCCAGTGCTGAGAACAGTGCCTGCCATGTACCAGGTATGCATAATATCTGCTGAGTGTGTGTGAAAGAATTAATAGCTGGAGTAAGGAATTCACTATCAGTATTATGCAATTTTGCATTTGTTTAGCATGTTACACTTTACAAAATGCATTCATTTATCTTATTCACTCTCCTGATAATTCAGTCAGGTGGGCTATAAGTAAATTGCGGTTAGTGAATTGGTGAGTGAATTGCTGAGACTGCACTTAGGTTCCCTGATGATCCTATTCTCTCTGCTACCACAGTGGAAAGGATGGACCCGTGAAGAAAATAACAATGGAATCAATTTTATCTCAAGTGGTGAGTAAATCAAATGACAAAAGTGTCTATAATCTTCACTAAAATACAACAAAACGAATATACAAGCACAATACAGTACGTAGATAAATAGATGATAAACAGATAACTCATGCTTGATTTTAAAATTTGGGTCAAATTGATTTTACAGATCTAATTTTTTCAACACCTAAACTTGTGTTTGTTGAGTGAATGTTTAATGACTCTTGATTATATATACATTGTTAAGGTTTAAATGGAAAATATAAATTATTAGCTTAAAGGCAAAAATTTAAGAAGTACCACAGTAGAATTGCTTTGGTAAAACAAACATGTTATACTTCTTAACCTGGTAATGGCAACAGTTAGTGGGATATCAGTTACACAATTACTTTCTGAGGTTACAGAACAGTCAAATATTTAAAAGACAGAAATCTAAATTCTAAGATTTTTTAGGAATTCCTTCTTTATTATGAATAGTGTATGGACTCTAACAACTAGAAGGGACTTCAGTATTTTAATTATTTCACTTTACAGGTGAGGATGCAGAAAGTGATTGAGTGATTTCCCAAAGTCAGCACCAAGTTGACAGTAAAAGTCAAGTCTTGATCTCAGGCATTTACCTTTCATTCCAGTGTTCTTTATCAAATTATGAGTTAAATACCCGAATCAAGGAAGTTTGAATTGAGTAGTTAGTCTAATAATAAAGCTCTGCTCTTTAATGTAAGTGTAACCATTCATTTACTTCTAAAAAGTGATAGATGAATTCTTAATGATGGGCAAATACTTTCACTTCTACCTATCAGAACTGTGTTGGGTGAAAAAGGGCATGATTCTCTGTTGTTTTTTTACGGAAAACTATAAAGGAGGAATAACATACCTGTGTCAAATAATACCTCTATTGAAATTTAATTCTATTTCTCCTCAAGAGAAAAGTTAACAAT